>NC_090245.1:8677460-8699960 GCF_037325665.1 Littorina saxatilis | reverse complement strand
ACATTTTTCATCACCGCTTCTGTCTGTGGCATTCACGATTCTCATGTGCGCAATGGTTTCCCCACTAATGAGCACATCTTCGGTACAGGTACGTGGGCTTACAACTCACACGTGCGCTCGATGAAAGGGGTTTTCCCCCACACGAGCGGTCTTTTGTGTGTATGGCTGATTTCCCTCGCATTTAGGCAGTCACAGATCGAGGGGATGCATGCCAAGTATGTTCGTGTTTCTTTAGCCCGCCGAATTCTGACATGAATTACATGATCTTTTTCGTGCGTATTTTGTATTGTGCTTGTGTGTACGTACATATGATCGGGGATAAGGCACTAGCAGATCGAACAAATCTCCACCCTTGGCCATATCTCACGAGGCGCAGCCGGGAAACGAACCCCAAACCTTCAAGTTTGAAGGCAGAAATCCATAGCACTACGTGACTTCGCCTGTCTGTAACGTGGAATGAATCGGGTTCGCGACATTCTTCGTCTTCGATGCAGGCACCCAAGAAAAATATGCTGGCTTGTTCAGATATTTCACCACTACCACCAAGTCCAACTGTCCTGTTTTTGCTGCAACTGCCAGCAAAAATGCTGACACATCGATATGCCACCACATCCCGCCCTTGCCTCTCCCTCCCCCTCCCCAACCATCACCGTCTTCCAAAAGAGATATTGACAAGCTTTAATGGAGATGCCGTTGGGCCAAGCCTGGTCTCCTTTTTTTGGTGCACGTGCTTCCCCTCCCATCCGTCAATGTCCTCGCTGCTTTTTGGAGCAGACATCTTGATATTCCTGAGACGGCGCGTAGAGAAAAGGAAAACCGATGGGATAAGTGCAACACTTTAATCCCTGAGAAGTCAAGCAGAGGAGGAAGACCTTGAAACTAGAGCAGCTTCAGAGGGGGAAGCTCTTGAAACTAGAGCAGCTTCAGAGGGGGAAGGTCTTGAAACTAGAACAGCTTCAGAGGGGGAAGCTCTTGAAACTAGAACAGCTTCAGAGGGGAGAAGCTCTTGGAACTAGAGCAGCTTCAGAGGGGGAAGGTCTTGAAACTAGAGCAGCTTCAGAGAGGAGAAGCTCTTGAAACTAGAGCAGCTTCAGAGGGGAGAAGCTCTTGAAACTAGAGCAGCTTCAGAGGGGGAAGGTCTTGAAACTAGAACAGCTTCAGAGGGGGAAGCTCTTGAAACTAGAACAGCTTCAGAGGAGAGAAGCTCTTGAAACTAGAGCAGCTTCAGAGGGGAGACGCTCTTGAAACTAGAACAGCTTCAGAGGGGAGACGCTCTTGAAACTAGAACAGCTTCAGAGGGGAGAAGCTCTTGAAACTAGAGCAGCTTCAGAGGGGGAAGGTCTTGAAACTAGAACAGCTTCGGCACTGAGTGGTGAGCAAGATTGCGGAAGGTAAACAAAAAAGAGTCATACGCTGAACGTTTTCAGGAAGGACGAAGTTAAAGCTTTGAGCGCTTAGTCCATATCGAGGTAGTGTCTAATGAAACTCATTTGGATTCAATGATATTTACACATTAAAAAGGGTACTTATAAAATGCCTGCAATTTGCGTCTTTACTTGCTGCATGCAGGGAGTAGACCTTTCCCGATATATTATTGTTTATTCAGTTCAATTCAATTCAATATATTCAATTCAATTCAATACATAACTTTGCTATCTGAATGTAGGACAAAGAGAATATTTTCTTTGGGCTCGTCTACACAGATATTACATCACATGAAATCACACTCTCGAAACTTATAGACACATTCAATTCAAACATATGCACACACATACCCGCAACCTCACAAGCATGTCCACGTGCATCTACATACTCTCTTGTGTCCCTTCTATATCTATATACGGCTTGTGTCTGTCTGTCTGTCTGTCTGTCTGTCTGTCTGTCTGTTGGTCACTTCGCGATGCACGGCCAAAGTTCTCGATGGATCTGCTTCAAATTTGGTGGGCATATTCAGGTAGACCCAAAACACAATCTGGTCGATGAAAATTTTCAACACGTGCTCTCAGCGCGCAGCCCTGAACCGATTTTGGTTTTTCTGTACATCCATTCCCAGTAACTCTTCCTTATCTTCTCCAGTGTTTTGCGCGTTTATCTCCCTTCCTTCGTGTGGCGTCAATCGCGAAGCCGGGTACCCGGGTATTCGGCTCTACTTCTTCCCGGCAAAGCCGGGTACCCGGCGAAGCGGGTATTCATCTAGTATTACATATAAATACATTGTGATTGATGTCAACTTAAAATTACGCGTCAACTTAAAATCAGTTAATTAAAATGAATTCTGTATTGGCACCTGTAATCTCTTGGCCTTTGAAAAAGAGGACACGTCAAATGTGTTCTGTTGTCCCCTGTTAAACTGCTTTACCAAATTAACCTGTTCGAAGAATCTTGCTGAGAGGTAGATCGACCAGTCACCTCTTGGCAAATGTGTACCAATAAATCGAAGTTTGTCTTATTGGAAAGGCAATATATTAGTTTTCGCTGATTCTACCGGGAAATACAATTGAGTTTGTATAGGTCTCTCGTGGCAAGAACTCTTGCAAAGGGCAAGCGAAAAATTGAGTTACCGGTGCGATAACAATAAATAACCTAAACTTTGCGAGGTATGACACGGTAAATATTTATTTTGTGCAAGCTCGTCGGCAAATAGACTTGGCCCACCAAAAACAAGGCAGAAATTGGAAAAGAGATTTGTGGAAAAAGTGGTTTCGTTACACCAATCAGGCATCTTTATTGCCATGATCGATTTTCTCTCGGGCAGTAACAACTAAGGGAAGGTGGGGGATGGAAGGCTAGCTTGTAACTTGAAACTGATTTTCTTTCTTCCGGTAACTTTGTTAGTGACCCTTATGTATGCTAGTCCTCTGTAATACATCGTGTGTGTGTGTGTGTGTGTGTGTGTGTGTGTGTGTGTGTGTGTGTGTGTGTGTGTGTGTGTTAGCAAAAATGCTGGCACGTCGAGATACCCCATCTTTGCCCCCCACCCCCCACGTGCGTCTGAGGAATATTAAGATGTCTGCTTCACACACACACACACACACACGCGCGCGCGCGCACACACACACACACACACACACACGTGTGCGTGTGACACCCACACACACATACACCCTACACTCTCTCTCTTTCGTCGTATCATCAGTTTTGGATAATTTCAGTCAGACTTGGTCAGCATGACATCAAAGTGTATTTTTCATTTATTTTAAAGCGTGTGGGTGTGTTTTCCGTGGGACGGTCGGAGCAATGAATACGCACGCCGGCTGCCTTTGACATGTGACACTCGACAGTTAATTGTTTCTGCTCGAATACACTTTGCAAGTCGACGTCAATTAATCTCCACACGCACTCCAAGCCGCCCACCCCCTCCCCCCCCCTCCACCACCACCACCTCCACCCTTCAACACGACACACATACCCACCCCCGCCCCCACCTCTACTCTACTCTCACTTTTCGGCTCTCTTCTGGAAGTTCAACCAAAGTCTCAATATCTCAATATCTTTCCCCGGATCAGAGTGGCAAGTCCACTACCCCCGCCCTCTGGGAACGGCTTGGCTGTTCATCACTGCAGAGTGTGTGTGTCTGAAGCTGACCAGAAGGAATGCAGAGTGGACAAAGTCTCAATAATGCTAGGCAGAATGAAAAGCCAAATCGAAAATGCTACACTGAGCTGGAACAGTATATCATGACATGAAAAAAAATATCCACCAAGCTTTTGCCAAAGCGACCTGCTGGGGGGACTTGAATACCAAAGACCAGAAACACAACATATTTTGAATGTTAAACAGACACACGCACGCACGCGCGCGCACACACACACACACACACACACACACACACACACTGTTATTTGTTCACAAAAATGTACAGACAATAACGACGGACGTTTGAATATGTGTTTATACGATGTATGATTATTGCGAGAAGGCTAGTCACATTAAATGCAAATGGATCATGTGTATGTCGATCGGTTGGGCTTATTATTCGGCATGCACGTTTAGCTTAACATTCCTGATGATCAATGTCAACTCATAAGACACTTATCATCATTCAGGCGCACAACGTTTTACTGCTGAGTAAAACAAAAAAGAGGAAAAGATGGTGTGATGTGGGGTGGGGTGAGGTGGTGTCTGTGTGTGCCACGGTGTGTGTACGGGTGTGTGTGTGTGTGTGTGTGTTTGAATGTGTGTGTGCGTGCGCGCGCGCTTTTGTGTTTGATTTGTTTTTGGGGGGGGGGATTTTTTTTTTGGGGGGGGGTGGGGGGGGGGGGTTATACGACTATGTTTGAATGAGATTGGAGAACTTTAAGATGTAACGCCCCATGCCTTTGGGGAGAACAAAAATGTACAAGGAGCCGATCAATAGAATTGAATTTACAGAAAACGAATAATTATTACCTCCACTGTTGGCACTAAACCCTCCACACTCTGTCCTTCACAAATGATACTTACAGACAGAACTCACTCTAGTGACTGACCAGGGTAACACTAATACTCACATACATTGCACCGACATTAGTCTGAGCAACGAAGCGAACACTTTGTCTTTGGAAAGAAATGTATGTGTCGGCGCAGAGTTGATGCCGACTATCAGTATGCCTCCAGTCACTGGGATGAGGTGGTGAGGGGCAGAATATACATGCGCAAAGTCAGCGGCAAAGACGACGCACTGCAGATTATCCCAGCCCGCTACACGTTGCGTGAAAAGAAAACAGGCCAAGTACTTGTCATAATCCCTATCGCGGCATAAATAATATGCAGTGCGTCGTCTGTGCCGCTGACTCTGCGCACGTATATTCTGCCCTTAACGGAAATTTTCCACTCCTCCCCTATTGCCTTCAATTGACGCATATGACGGCTTACTAGTGCCAAAATCTGGGGTTACCCATTATCACGTGATAATTACTAATTAACGCTGTCAGTTACTGTTTTCACCTGTTATGTACTCATTTTCACGGGAAAATTCCTAATTTTTAGTTTTGGCACTAGCAATCCGTCAGGAAGTGAGCCAAAACTAAAAATTAGTAATGAACAGGTGAAAGTTAGTAATTATTCCGGCAACATTAGTAATAAATTAGTAATAAACACGTGAAAATGGTAATTATCAAGGGAAAATTACTAATTTTCCCTTGATAATTACAATTATGAGGTTTTGGCACTAGTAAGCCGTCATAGACGGACCCAATCACACATCACCGCCCCCCCCCCCCCCTCCCCCCTTACCCGCCCCATGGACCGTTTTTTTGTAGGGCTGTTACGCCCCTGCTTAGAAATATGCATCTACCAAATAGATCAACGCACGAAACAACAATATATTAGGTTTAAACAGGAAGTTACCAGCGCAAAAGTCAAGCGTAGAATGAAGCTGTCAAGATCATGCAGGCAGTGCAGGTCGGGTTTCAGGCCGCCTTCGCTGTACAGAATTCGGTACAGGATTCTCAGCCCTATCTTGCCACGGATAGTCAAAGAGAGACCTAGGCTTTAGAGCAAGGGTGCAGAAGATTTCACTCAGTTTGTGTACGGCTTTGTTTTACGCGACCTTCGTCTGCATGCGTCAACGACAGTAAATAAGCAAAGAAGTGAGATTAATGTTGCCCTCTGTGACCGAAGCCCGATATAGATACTCAGCACGTTCTGAATCGGCGGTCAGGTTGACCTCTGTTTATCGTATCAGCTTCTCCAGTTCAGTCTCGTGTTTGATGCTTGCTCTGTCTTTTTCCCGAGGGGAATTTCCCAGACGCGTGCCGCGATGGCGCTGTCAGATGCTAAGAAAACAGAGTTTCTCCAACCGCAATTTACACAGGCTTGGGACTCCATCAATTTCAAGTGTCTCGGTGCAATTCAGCAGGGTTTTGATTAAAATCACACTTAGACAGACCTGGTATTCTGGCTTCTTTATAATTATCTTTTTTTCTCTCTCAAATTGTATACATATCTGCTTCCAGTGACCTGTCAACATGGCGGACAAAACCAAGATGATCGCTGAGCTGAAGGAACGCATAGCAAAGCTACAGCCATTACCAGATGAACCAGATTTCTCCACTGCAGATGAGACGTAAGTGTTGTATTTTCAATTGGTCGTTTCACATACAATAACACAAAATTATGATTATGAAGGTGTTTTTGGTTGAATCTTCTAATTGCTTTGAAATATACAATACTCCAACTTACCCTCACCCCCCTTTCATTCTCTCTTGCCTCCATTCGTATATAACTATGCATAACAATCAGGTTTAGGAAGCAAACATGTGTCATATAGATCTACAAGTAAGGTTGGGACTGCGTTGCTTTCTATTTATGAAATTATTCTTTCTTTCTTTCTTTATTTGGTGTTTAACGTCAACCACGAAGGTTATATCACGACGGATGAAATTATTACGTGTTGAATACCTTAGATGTGTTGGGAAAGGACAGGTCTGCTTTCATCTTTGAACAATTTTTCAGAAATTGTAGCATAAATAATGATTTTTGGTTGAAAAGATGTGCCGTATGTACACTCCAAACTCAAAGTGTTCTAATGTGAACACAATTTCTCCAACCAGTTGGGAACACTGTGTGAAATACAATATAATTCTAATGGCAAAAGTAGCGCACCTGATAAACGCAAAATAGCGTTTGCAATGTGGTCTATGCTATGCTAACTTAATATTGCTGTCTATTTGGGACATGACGTGGTTATATGCTAGGATGTGGTCTACTTTTGCAAGTAGAACTACCCCCTTATCCCCCTATTTTATCACCATGCTCTGAGTGGGTGCGCTGACGTTCTAGCAGTTCTTCTTTGGACAGCGACACGGCCGCCACCTCTCTTCCTGTCAGGTGATCCACGACGTTGGGGTGGGGCTTGTGCACGTGAAGGGGGGTGGCTTCACTCCTGAGGGGCGTGGCTAAGTCGGGACTGCCCCCCATCACTGTCTAACCCTTATAACAATTCTGGTTTATGATAACAGGATTATACGATATCTCAAGTCCCGTGACTGGGACTTGGAAGCGGCGGAGAAGATGCTGAGTGAGAGCATAGAGTACAGACGTCGGACACGCCCCCTGACGCTTGAGTGCTCATGGTGTCACAACAGACCTGGATTCCACTCCATGGTAAGAACAGGGAGACTGACGGAGAGTCTGGCTGGCTGGCTGTGTGTCTGCCTGTGTGTCTGTCTGTGTGTCTGTCTATCTGTCTTTTCCGTCTGTCCGTCCGTCCGTCCGCCCGCCCGTCCGTCCGTCCGTCCAACTGTATGTTTTTCTGTCCGTCCGTCTGTCTACCCGTCCGTCCGTCCGTCTGTCTGTCTGTCAGCCTGCCTGTCTTTGCGTCTGTGCTTCAAGATTTGCTGTGTTTGACAAACAAAATTCACCAGATGTGTATGCTGACCCAAAGATGTTTCAAGGGTAATAGTTATCGAAGCAAAGATAGATTTTTACATAAAGCACCGACTGCTTCCTTAGGCCAAACAAAAAAATAGATCTGTTTACGGTAACATAGGCCAAAAAAATAGGGTCGGTAGGTCGGGATTTTTTTTTTTTTTTTTTTCAAAAAACCATATTTTACCGTTATTTTGCAAAAAAAACCAAAAGATTTTTTATTTTTTTTCCCCAAATGCCAAAAAAAGTCTAGGGTCGCACGAAAAAAATAGGGTCGGTCGGGTTACCGTAAACAGACTATTTTTGGGGGGGCCTTATGGATCTCATTGTGTACAAAACTAGGGTAATGTGCTGTTTCCAAACATGTTCGGCTTTTTAATACGCACTATTTCCTTCCATGTCAAGAGGGGCAGGTACATCATGGTGAAGCATGCAGACCAGATAGCTTTGCCTAGACTTAAATCACACTTACAAACAGAAATGTTAGCTATACAAATGCAGGGATGTAATTTGACATCAAGAGTCGGCAAGAAGCCGACACCTTATTTAAATCAGGGAAATTTGCTTTTATTTCGGCAGGTTTGCGGAACTTTTTTTCGTTATGGAGGGGAGAGAGGGAGAGGGGGGGGGGGCGGAAGAGGAAGGGCACTCTAAAAACTGCCTTTAACTTCGGAAAATTGCCCAAACATTTATGGCCAATTCAAGAAAAAAAAATGATTATAAATCCCAGCAAACATCCCTGATATGTGTTTTTGTTTTGTTCCCGTGACAGAGACAAGTGGGCCACGACGAGGCGGGCAGGCCCGTGATCTACGCTAACTTTGCCCAGGCCTCCACACACAAGAACACTACAGAGGACTCAGTGGCCCATGTCACCTACCTCATAGAGAACGCCAAGCGAACCATGACCCCTGGGGTATCTACCTGGGTTTTCGTCATTGACTGCACAGGTGGGCACTAATGAATAGTTACCCGGATGCACTTTAGTATTGATGTTATAAAATATGAATGTGCTCAATCTCAGCCATTATTTTTTTCCAAAGATTTGCGTAGTGTTTTTTCTCCCCCTGGTGTGTCTTTTTATATTTAGTCAAGTTTTGACTAAATATTTTAACATCGAGGGGGAATCGAAACGAGGGTCGTGGTGTATGTGCGTCTGTCTGTGTGTGTGTGTGTGTGTGTAGAGCGATTCAGACTAAACTACTGGACCGATCTTTATGAAATTTGACATGAGAGTTCCTGGGTATGAAATCCCCGAACGTTTTTTTTCATTTTTTTGATAAATGTCTTTGATGACGTCATATCCGGCTTTTCGTGAAAGTTGAGGCGGCACTGTCACGCCCTCATTTTTCAACCAAATTGGTTGAAATTTTGGTCAAGTAATCTTCGACGAAGCCCGGGGTTCGGTATTGCATTTCAGCTTGGTGGCTTAAAAATTAATTAATGACTTTGGTCATTAAAAATCTGAAAATTGTAAAAAAAAATAAAAATTTTCAAAACGATCCAAATTTACGTTTATCTTATTCTCCATCATTTGCTGATTCCAAAAACATATAAATATGTTATATTCGGATTAAAAACAAGCTCTGAAAATTAAATATATAAAAATTATTATCAAAATTAAATTGTCCAAATCAATTTAAAAACACTTTCATCTTATTCCTTGTCGGTTCCTGATTCCAAAAACATATAGATATGATATGTTTGGATTAAAAACACGCTCAGAAAGTTAAAACAAAGAGAGGTACAGAAAAGCGTGCTATCCTTCTTAGCGCAACTGCTACCCCGCTCTTCTTGTCAATTTCACTGCCTTTGCCATGAGCGGTGGACTGACGATGCTACGAGTCTACGGTCTTGCTGAAAAATAGCATTGCGTTCAGTTTCATTCTGTGAGTTCGACAGCTACTTGACTAAATATTGTATTTTCGCCTTACGCGACTTGTTTTTTTTTGACCTCAGTTGCATGCAGGATGCTTCAACCCATATTTTTTGCCTCTTTCGTCTTTTTTTGTCTTTTTTCTTTTTTTCTTTTTTTTTTTTTTTGGGGGGGGGGGGGCGGTGAGCATATCCTTCTTCATTGGTCTTTTTTTTTTCAATGAAATTTTAATTTTGTTTACTTTTACATTACAGGTTACATTTCCATTAAATTACTTTTTAATTCAACTACAATCTAACTAAGGACAATGGGGATAAACCTTTTGTAGCGCAAGTTCTTGTTGAAATACAATTTCCAATGGAATACGCGATTTAGTTTTCTTAACTTTGCTACTGCACATTTTTGCTATCAATAAAACATGGTTAATTAACGCTGATTTCTGACATTTTTCAATTCCGAATAATACATCTGTAATAGACAATAAGAAAGCCCGACCTGTCAGACTGTTCAACATTTGTTCAATATAAGTCCAAAACCTTTTAATTCGGGGACACTCATTGAAAAAGTGTTCCATGACATCCAAAATATGTGGGCACTCGTTGCAGGTTTTTGTTTGACTTACTTTCATTTTATGTAATAAAATGGTGGTGGGATATAAATTGTGACAAATTTTCCATTGCAACACACGCAGGCGCACTTCTTTTGTCACCTGTCGTGGCAACAACCACGTTTGTTCGACAAAAACAAAATCTAGTTTTCTTTTCCAAAAATCGATTGCATGAGATTTTTCAAAGCTATAATTCCGTTTTTTCTTTAAATATAACTTAATTAACTTGGGTTTGCTTTTAAACACATTTAATTCATCATCAATCATATCTACATACCCTGGTGTGTCTACCTGCGTCTTTGTCATTGACTGCACAGGTGGTGGCTAATGAATGCCCGGATGCACAGTCATAAAATATAAATGGTTCAATCTAAGTCGTTATTCTTTATCTGATTTGCATTGGTGGTTGTTTTCTGGTTGCATGAAGAAGACTCGGCCCGATTTAGGTAAAGAAATAGGCGGCATAACAACGTTAGTCTTTATTGAACTTTTTAAACTTTTTTTGACTAGCACAGGAAAAAAACCTGCCGTTTTTGTATTTACCAATTACTTTTCCATCCAGTACATTCAAAAGTCCGGCTCAAAAAGGTGTCAAACATCCCGAAATCATAATCGACAGTCTATTTCGACAGTCTATTTCGACAGTCTATTTCGACAATCTATTTCGACAGTCTATTTCCACAGTCTATTTCCACAGTCTATTTCCACAGTCTATTTCCACAGTCTATTTCGACAATCTATTTCGACAGTCTATTTCGACAGTCTATTTCCACAGTCTATTTCGACAGTCTATTTCGACAGTCTATTTCGACAGTCTATTTCGACAGTCTATTTCGACAAACAGAAACTGACGCTCTCACTGAGACTTTCTAAATCTAGGATTGTTATATACTTTTCTCGCAACTCCAGCCGCTTGAACAGTTGAGAAATATTTCCTTCTCCCAGATATTGTTCCTGTTCATGATTGAGATTAAGCTTTTTTAAAGCCTGTAGAGTAAATTGCTTCCACATGGATTTTGGCTTTTTACTTTTCCTGTTCATGTACATAACTCCACAAGCATGCAGCAAAAACTTGACAGAGGACAGTTATAAACTCCTGGGACAAAAAGGTCACATCATGTACTGTCACCATGTGAAATGTAGTGACGCTCCGTAGTTTAGTTCCGAGAAATGGGAAGTTTTGTGCGACGCTACAAATTTAAGTTTGCAATTTGTCGACCTCGAGAATGCAATACTTATCGCACCCCTCTGTACCTTTCGTGTCCACGGCCAGGTATGACGCTGATCTCGTGCAACTGGCGAAACTAGGCTACGGCATGTCCATCGTTCTATCCCACGTTCTATCCATACGACGCAAAACAACGGTCTGTCTGTCAGTACCTGAGTTTCTTCTCTTGAGATAATAAATTGTTCTATGTCTATACCATGTCTATGTCCCCAGGTATGACGCTGAGCTCGTGCAACCCGAAGCTAGGCTACGGCGTGACAAACAGTCTGTCCAACCACTACCCTGAGCGGCTCGGCCAGGTGGTCTGCCTCAACCACAGCCCCGTCTTTCACGGCGTGTGGAAGGCCATCAAACAGTTCCTGCATCCCCAGACAGCCGCCAAGGTCAAGCTGGTCCGCTCCAAGTCAAAGATGACCGACCTCTTCTCCAGGCTGTTCAGCGCGGAGCTCAGTCACTGGCTGCTGGAGGAGATCGCCCTCAACAAGCAGAAACCGCTCTCCAAGCCCCAGGTGGGTGGGGGTTGATGAGGGGGGGGGGGGGGGGGCGGGGGGGGGGGGGTGTGTTCGGGTGGGGTGGGGAGTGTGTGTGAATGAGTGTGTGTGTGTGTTTGTGTGTGTGAATATGTGTGTGTGTGTGTGTGTGTGTGTGTTATTTTGCATGTGTGTGTGTGTCTGTCGGTCTGTGTTTGTGTGTATGTGTGTCATATTGATGTCATTTTGTAAACGTCCAGACCGTGGAATGCTAGTGTTTGCTCTTGCGCATACATCTATTGTTTCAATATTAGTGCACCATTTCAAGAGAATCAAATCTTGTTTAAACCACATCCCAGGTGGAGTTCTGGAACCCTCCCTCTTCCTCCACTGGTAAGCCCCTACACGACCCCAGAGGCACTCCCACCTACGTCACCCAGTACCTGGAGACCTTCAAGAAGGCCTGTCAATCAGACAGCGATGGGGGCAGTCCTAACTTAGCCACGCCCCTCGGAAATGAAGCCACGCCCTTTCACGTGCACAAGCCCCACCCCAACATCGTGGATCACCTGACAGGAAGAGAGGTGGCGGCCGTGTCGCTGTCCAAGGAAGAACTTCTGGAGCGTCAACGCGCTCAAAGCATGGTGGAAAAAGAGGGGGGTAAGGGGGAGAAAAGGGAGGGGGAGGAAGTAGAAGAGGGGGACTTTGACCTTGACATTCCAAGTGACCTTCAGATTCCGGCCAATGCCGTGCGACTTGGCACGGGTTCTTGATTTTTGTACGTCGATTACCTTCCGGGTCCGTCTGCTAAAATTGTGTCTGGAGTGATTCTGTCATGAGGATTTACCAGCTGTAATATTTTATAAGTTTTTTATTACTGGACGGTTGTGTGCAATTTTTTTGTGCATTTGTTTATCGTATTTCATCTCTAATTTGTGTCCGTTGTTTATTTTATATACTAATGTTGGTTGCCGTTCTGTTTTAAACCACTTTTTTTATTTTTTTATTATGAGAGTTTCTAGGTAAAGGCACACTCCTTCTCGTGTAAACATGTAGTTCGTCTCAGATGTGGCCAGGCTTTTTCATTAGATAAGACCATCCCTCCACTTGGTCACATATCAAAATGCAGCACCCTGAATGCTTGCTGTGGTGATTTGGATTCTTTATATGAATTAATTTCATAAAAATCCACTCTAGTGGCTTTAAAAAAATTAATTCATAAAAAGTTCCTACTGTGCCAAGAAAGCGGGCACCCAGGCTGTTCATTTCTGGTATGCGAACAAGTGGAGGGATGGTTTTATCCCATGTAAAAGCCTGGCAAGATCTGAGACGAGCATCCTAACTTGTTAACAAGGGAGTAGGAGTGTGCCTAAGTTGAATTGCAGTTTGTGTGACTGCATTGCTGAACTTCAGTTACCTCAAAAGGAAGGCCCGGTGTTCTGTTTGGGTAACTGACCTGTGGTCCTTGCATTCAAGCCACCAGCTGCACAGCTAGTGACTCCTGATTAAGACGCCAAAGTGGTTGTGGGACATCGACACAGCATTATACGTTATCATCAAGTTGTATTAATTTGTTGTTTGTAAGACTGATACGCAGAGGAAAAGGGAGTCATGATTTTTGTTCAGTTAATTAAGGCATTTGACAGAAACAAAAATGTGTGTGTGTGTGTGTGTGTGTGTGTGTGTGTGTGTGTGTGTGTGTGTGTGTGTGTGTGGAGGCAACACCTGTGGATTGTAGAGTTCTGTTTGTGATGGGGTCTGGCGGCTTTTGTCTGTCTGTATGTTCTGGCATTTGTGTGTGTGTGTGTGTGTGTGTGTGTGTGTGTGTGTGTGTGTGTGTGTGTGTGTGTATGTGTTGGCTTTAGTTCACTGATATAATTATGACAAAATAGATACACACATTTATTTGTCCATAAAAGAGAAAATGTGATGCAAAGTATAATCGCAGACAATGAGATGGGGCAAAATTACAAGACACGTAGTTTGTATATGAGTGAAGATGTTAATTACTGAATATAACGTTGTCTGACTGAAGCTGGTATGTGTTACATCTTACATGTCACTTATGCCTGAATAATTTATTTCACGGACTCGAATTGATAAGTTCAGCGCTACTTCTAGAAAATGATGATTTGTGTACATGTATAATAAAGATCATTCCAAAATGTGCAATTTCTGACTCAAGACTGGCCTACTTTCATTTAATGACAGCAGCTTCATTAATGACGCTCTGCTGAGCTGAGGTTTGGGTACCCCGGTACATAATATAATGAGGGTGAGATGGTACACAGTGCTATAATGATCAGGTTATATTCGAGAATGAGCGGCAAAAAAAGTAAACTTATCGAAAAATCCCACTGCTGTTGAACTGAATCGTACGAGCTACACAATAAACAAAAAATAAAAATAAAATAAAACTGATGTTTTTCGCTAACAATTAATGAGCATGTCAATAAAACGCGTTGAAGCTGATCCAACAGCTAGCATTTCATGCACAGACCTGGCACTTTCACACGTTCTCTATAGATCTCTCCCCTCTCGATTTTTCTCTGTGTATCTATTAAAAAAACACCCAGACACTCACACACACGTACACCCACACCACGTTGAAATAAACCTTTTGTTAACTTAAATCAATAAAATGTCTTCTCTTACACACACACACACATCAAAACACACACATCAAAACACACACATCAAAACACACACACACACATACACACGTATACACACACACACGCACACACACACGCACACGCACACACACACACACACATCAAAACATACGCATACGCATACACACATACACACACACACTGCACACACACACACACACACACACACACACACACACACACACACACACACACACACACACACACAGACAGAGAGAATGAGATGCGAAGGTACAAACAGATACAGATACACACTTTGACACAAGAACACGCACACACGCTCGTTGCATGGTGTGTGTGTGTGTGTGTGTGTTTGTAATAGAGGGAAAGAGATAGGCAGAGGCAGTGTCAATGCGAGATGAAAGAGGAAAGTGTTAGAACCAATTAATATTGTCAAACAATATACCACCAGCCAGGCCGACAGCTTGCAAGAACGCATTGGTAAATAGTCAGAAAAAAGAGCGACGAGTACAAATGTTTGCGACGATTTTAGATGTTTCAAATTCCTCCGAAAACGGCGTATGGCTGCCTAAATGGCGGGGTAAAAAAACGGTCATACACGTAAAATTCCACTCGAGCAAAAAACACGAGTGTACGTGGGAGTTTCAGCCCACGAACGCAGAAGAAGAAGAAGATGTTTTAAATTGCAACAATGCTATAACAAATACTTTTTTGTTTTAAATAATTGTTATTACAATACAAATCATTCTTGAATTTTGTTTTGATGACGTGACATTGAAAGCACCGCATTCGGACAACCGCAGTCGGGTAACGAAGCGGTTGTCCGATTGTCAGCGTGTCCCCCGTAAGTTCCTGAAGTCCTTTAAACCGGCTTCAAGGTTTGACTGCGCGTGTGTGGTGAGACCAAAGGCTGTACAGTTTAATGAGACTAAACTTGAGAAATCAAGGGTTTGTTTCACTCGGAAATGCATGTCTTATGAATCCGCCAGGCATACGGTGCACACACATACACACACACACACACACACACACACACACACACACACACACACACACACACACACACACACACACACACACACACGAAGAGAGAGAGATGGGAGAAGAGAGAGAGACAGACGGACAGACAGACAGAGAGAGTAGGTTTATGTCATTCTGTCAACTCCTTAAAAGTTTAAGCGGCTGCTATGTCAATGTTCTCCTGTTTTCTATTATGGCGGCAGAAACGGGAAGCCCAAGGAGGCAACAGCAGGTAGAAGGAACAACAGATCATTCTGACAGATTACAACACATATCCGGCAAGCCATACACAACTTGTCAAAATAACAGCGATCGTAATCAAGATTATCATTGAGAATTGTTGAGTAAGCCATACGAACAAAGGAAACATCCGGGTTTGAAGAATTGATTCCCCATACAGAACTTGTCCAAATAACAGCCGATCGTATTCCAGATATGATTATCATGTGAGAATTGTTCAATAAACCATATGAACAAAGGAAACATCCTGGTTTGAAGAATTGATTGACATTCCCCAAACAGAACCTGTCCAAATAACAGCCGGACAGCCGGATTGTATACAAAAGCAGTTAAGCTGGGATAGGTTAAATGTACTGACAATGACCGTCAGTTGTTTTGTGACTAAAGGTGGATATGCGCCAGTTACCTGTAACCGGCACGGTTGGCCTAGTGGTAAGGCGTCCGCCCCGTGATCGGGAGGTCGTGCCGGGGTATACCTAAGACTTTAAAATTGGCAATCTAGTGGCTGCTCCGCCTGGCGTCTGGCATTATGGGGTTAGTGCTAGGACTGGTTGTTCCGGTGTCAAAATAATATGACTGGGTGAGACATGAAGCCTGTGCTGCGACTTCTGTCTTGTGTGTGGCGCACGTTATATGTCAAAGCAGCACCGCCCTGATATGGCCCTTCGCGGTCGGCTGGGCGTTAAGCAAACAAACAAACTAACGTAAGCAGACAATTTGTTTTTGGATTGTGGACATACCGTGAGCATACAGCATCCAGACTGACCTTAAAGTATAACGAGGTTAGAATACTGACTCAGTGTTCATTCTAACGAGCCAACAATAGTGTCAACTGTCACACACATTCCTGGAAGCATTTTGAATGATTGTACACAAGGGAGAACGCTGAAGACACATAGCTACATCATGAGAATATCCATGCAGTTACACTGAGACTCAAAGATGTATATTTCGATGTCAGGAGGAAATAATAGTGAGCTTCAAATTCCGAAGTTCTTCATTTGTCCACAGCAGAAGAGAGAATCACACACAAAGTCAAATTCTGGACGGATATATATTTTGTTACCCTTAAAGAGGTTATCTTTGTAACTGAAAACCACACTAGGGACCCATTGGTTACTCACACCAACATCACCCAACTAACAAGACCATGTGGCGAAATGAGTGGTCACCTTCTCTCATGTTTGGCATTGTTTACCGCTCAGATGCTGGACCCAGTCAGGCTGTTCTTATCACGGCATGTAATGTCCCTTAACACATTTTCGTCGTTCTGGTTGAGACACAATTATATTTGTCACTGCACAAAAGTCTTCACCATCCGGTCTTGCGCCGAAATCCAATGTTTGCTTGTTTATTTAGCATTGAGGTATCCTCTTCAGTGTGAAGAGCAGGCATTGTCATGCTTTAGACAATCAGGTGACACCCTTGCATGTCGTAGCAAAAAGTAAAGAATAAATGAAGACATGTCCTGCAACCTAACACACTGCTAACGCGTTTTTGAGTTCTTCGCGTTGATGCGGAATATGTGTCGAGTTTATTTCGTACGTCTTTCATGGTCCTTTCTTCAACGAGTTAATTAACGCACAAGCAACCCACATTTTGAAACAGAGGTCTTCAAGGACAAAGTCCACAGTCCTTTCAGACTAATCCACAGTCCTTTCAGACTAACCCACAGTCCATTCAGACTAAGTCCACAGTCCTTTCAGACTAAGCCCTAAGTCCTTTCAGACTAACCCACAGTCCATTCAGACTAAGTCCACAGTCCTTTCAGACTAATCCACAGTCCTTTCAGACTAACCCACAGTCCATTCAGACTAAGTCCACAGTCCTTTCAGACTAAGCCCTAAGTCCTTTCAGACTAAGCCCACAGTTCTTCCAGACTAAGCCCACAGTTCTTCCAGACTAAGCCCACAGTTCTTTCAGACTAAGCCCACAGTTCTTTCACGCCTCCTCGACCATTACCATCTCCTGCATGGACGCCTGAGTTCTCTGCGTGTCCAACGAGATCTGACTGGCGTGCAGAGACTGGCGCGTGCCACGTGACTCGCGCGACGCACGTGACGACCTTCCGGTGTCGTCTCCCGTGTTGAGATTGGACGCCGAGCCTCTCATGTGACCCGACCCGCTGGGCGTGTCTTCCAGGCTGAGGATTGTGATTGGTCGCATGTCGTCACGTGGCGGCCGGGCCTTGACCAATGACGGTCGTCCTTCCCTGAAATGATAATGTGACGTTCAAGTCTTTGTCGTTCGTTTCATAACGGGTAGAGTGGTACCTGCAACGAAAGGACACCCTTTGGACCATCCAAAAGTGTTCTTACATTGCAGGTGGCCTGTCGTGACAGGTATATTTTGGTCGAGATAATAGACGAAGCGACAACAGAAGGTGTTCTTCTAAGGGAGGTGTCCTCTTATCGGAGGGACCACATATCGCAGGTACCACTGTATTTGATTTCAGATTTTGGCTGCGTGTTTGGGAAAATAACAATATGGTACAACAGCAATAACTACGGTCACTCAGTTTGCTAGGAACAATTTCTAGTGCGTCTGATTCTGATAGTCTGGCACTAGATGTATTAATACAGTTCTAAAGTCTTTTTTACTCATCAGTTTATTTAACAGCTGATTTGCCGTCCTTCTGCGACCAGTCACAGCATCAAACTTACACAAACAGTAACTCAATTAGACCGGAGACCCAAAAGGTTCTGAATTTACACCATTCATAAGCTACGTTCAAACAGCATGTATATCCAGCGTTTCATAGGAAGTCTTTTTCACTCATCAGTTTATTTAACAGCTGATTTGCCGTCCTTCGGCGACCAGTCACAGCATCGAACTTTGTATTAATACACAAACACTAACTCAATTAGACCGAGAAAGGGAGAACCAACAATTTCTGAATGTACACCACTTTTTATGCAAACAACCAGTAAATCCAGCGTTTAACAGGAAGAACTCGTATCGATACAATGGAACCCCCTTTTAAGACCCCCCAATTTAAGACTCCCTCCTTTTTAAGACCTTGTTTTCTCAGATTTTTGAAGGTCTTAAAAAGGGTGTTTGCCTGTAGAAGATAACGAGCAGAGGCGACTTACGCAATAGGAGGCAGGCCGATTTTCTTGTAGTGTTTCCAGCCCTCCACGAAGGCTGGCGAGAGTTTGCTCCGCTTGGTGTAGTGTTTGAGCACGTGCATCAGGTAGGGGTCAACTCGACACCTGCAGACACAGACACTCAACACAATCAGACGTACAGCTGACGGAACCATTGTAAAATCAGTCTCTAATTTGTTATCGATTATTGTAGTCTACCAGCCAGCCTTCTATGTCATGTATGAAACCTGGAAATGTCTGTTCCTGTAAACTTTTATGACGGAAATGTAATCTACAGGGTACGGAGAGTCAAATTAGCTTGGTTGCCTAAAGATGCACTTTGGGAAATTCTCAGAATCCAAGATGGCCGCCCAACGCTCATCTTGAAGATGGTCAATATATAACTTTTGATCCAGATGGGCTAAAGAGTCGTGTAATACCTCAATATAGGGGTTTTTGATGTCAGCGAGTTCATTTCTGAGGTTGGTTTGTCAATCCTGTCAACAGAATCCAAGATGGCCGCCAAGATGGCCGTCAAAATATCTAAAAACACATTTTTCGCCATATCTGGGTTTCTAAAGCAGCTAGATTCATGATCTTAGTGCTGACCATGTTTCCAAAGGCTGGAAAGCTGTTCTGATATCACCCAGATGCAAGATGGCTGCCAAGATGGCAGGTAAACGTCATTCACGCTCAAATTAATGTCACACAAAGATAAGGAAAACGCCATATTGTTTGTCTTTTGTCTGAAAGAACATGTTAGCATCCAGTTAAAGAGGCAACTTTCAGAAAAGCCGATGGGTCTCGATGGTGGGGATGGACAGAAGGAGAGCAAGCACAAAGAGGAAGGTAAAAGAAGACGAGCGATGGACGCAGCAGACCGGACGAAGATTGCAGAGGAACTGCAGAAGCACTCGCACCCTCTCATTGTTGATTCCACTGACCTGTACAACATCGTCAACGGGCAGATCGCGCCAGCAAAAGTAAATGTCCAAGATGCACTGAAGATCGGCAGCACTCAAAGTGAGCAGTTCGCCGCTTCGCTTCACGGCACATTCCATGGCCCGATCGAGAGGAAAGTGAAGACCATGCAGGAGATGAAAAAAGTAGTGGTTGTGAAAGACAAGGCCATCTTTGACATTGAAACATTATTCGTACGGCTTCAGATCATTGGGCAACAACGTGGTGTGAAGGCGACAGACATCTTCAAGTACGAACTCAGTCCCGTACCTCCATCTCTCATCGACGAGTTCGGGTGTTTGAGGAAAGGAGACAAGGCTGTGCTCGTCAAGTGTCTTGGTGTGCCGGTAAACAACGCACCTGCACCAGACGTGGTGCTGGTCGACGCCAGCCAGCTCCTGTACCATGTTGTGTGGCCTGTTGCGGGGACAGCAGGAGATCTTGTCGCGAGTTTCGGCGCTCGACTGAGCCGCTATCCTCCAGCAGCACAGACACTGGTGTTGTTTGACAGGTACCATGAGAATCAGCCAACTGCGAAGGACCACGAGAGGATGAGGAGGGCAGGGGAAGGATCAAAGGACTTCCGTCTGACACCCACAACCCCCCTCCCACACAGAGAAGCTATCATGAAGAACGCCAACAACAAACGCCTCCTCAGCAACATCCTCTGTGGATATCCTCTGCAGAACAACGTGGAGCTTGTCAGCAGTTTCGATTGTCTTGTCACTCATGAGGAGGCGGATATCACGCTGTGCAGCTCCATGCTGAAGGCTGCAGCAGGCAGGGCGGAGACGATCAGGGTGCTGTGTGACGACACTGATGTGTTCGTCCTTCTCGTGTACTGGGCATGGAGGAAGAGGATACAGAAGAGCATCCAGATGGAGAAGTGGGACGGCACGGTGCTTGACATTCGCGCAACAGTGGACAAATTGGGGGACAAGTGTGGTCAGCTACTCGGCATGCACGCCTTATCGGGCTGCGACACCGTGTTGTACCCCTGTTACAAGGGCAAGAAGTCGGCGCTCAAGGTGCTTGGAAACAGCGACATCCCAGGCCTGCAAGATGTCCTTGGGGAGCCAGACGTCAGTCATGACCAACTTAAGGCCACTGCCGACTCATTCTTCCTCGCGCTGTACAGTCAGAAGAAGGCCAAGTCCCTCAATGGTGCAAGATCCAAACTGTATCTGAGCAGGAAGAAACCACCACCTCTGAAGAGGCTACGACCAACAGATTGCAACCTGAGGCTGCATGCTCTCCGAGCACATCTGCAGATGATGTTGTGGAAGGCAGCAGACCAGAAAGATCCACCAGCCGAGGCTCATGATATCCGCTGCTTCGGATGGGGTGTCGATGAATCTGGTGCTGTAACACCATCGCTGTCTAATGCGCCGATAGCACCGCAGCAGCTCTTTGATGTCGTGAGCTGTAGTTGCAGCGCCGAGGGGAAAGCGTGCAGCGAGAAGAAGTGCAGTTGCCACAGTGGGAGACTTACGTGCACTGAATACTGTTATTGCGAGGGAGGAGATGCCTGCTGCAGTCCTTACACGGAGCATGAGCCTGTGGTGGAGGAGGAGGACGAGGAGGAGGAAGAAGAGGAGGAAGAGGAGGAGTAGGAGGAGGAGGCGGAAGAGGAGGAGTTTGTTGAAGACGACCAGTAAAACGAGAAAGAAGCTGACAATGAAGAAGGAGATATGGTTTCAAAGTTTAAATCGTTTGTTTGCTGTAACGCTAGAGCAGTAGATTTCTATTTCGGTCGTGGCGTGCCAGCTAAACTGCTTTAGGACATGGACTTTCCCACATGGACTTGATTGAGGTCCTGAAAGTTGCCTCTTTAACTGGATGCTAACATGTTCTTTCAGACAAAAGACAAACAATATGGCGTTTTC
The DNA here is from genome assembly GCF_037325665.1 of Littorina saxatilis. Classification (NCBI taxonomy): domain Eukaryota; kingdom Metazoa; phylum Mollusca; class Gastropoda; order Littorinimorpha; family Littorinidae; genus Littorina; species Littorina saxatilis. The sequence goes on along the minus strand of NC_090245.1, from coordinate 8,678,601 downwards.
CTTATTTTTGTGTGACATTGATTTGAGCGTGAATGACGTTTACCTGCCATCTTGGCAGCCATCTTGCATCTGGGTGATATCAGAACGGCTTCCCAGCCTTTGGAAACATGGTCAGTACTAAGATCATGAATCTAGCTGCTTTAGAAACCCAGATATGGCGAGAAATGTGTTTTTAGATATTTTGACGGCCATCTTGGCGGCCATCTTGGATTCTGTTGACAGGATTGACAAACCAACCTCAGAAATGAACTCGCTGACATCAAAAACCCCTATATTGAGGTATTACACGACTCTTTAGCCCATCTGGATCAAAAGTTATATATTGACCATCTTCAAGATGACCGTTGGGCGGCCATCTTGGATTCTGAGAATTTCCCAAAGTGCATCTTTAGGCAACCAAGCTAATTTGACTCTACATACCCTATAGATTACATTTCCGTCATAAAAGTTTACAGGAACAGACATTTCCAGGTACTCTTTTTGGCAAGTAGACTATTGAGAGAGTGAGTGAGTGACAATGACAATGACAATGGCAATTCTTTATTTCTCGAGGGTAATATAATACAAGTCGCGTAAGGCGAAAATACAACATTTAGTCAAGTAGCTGTCGAACTCACAGAATGAAACTGAACGCAATGCAACGCAGCAAGACCGTATACTCGTAGCATCGTCAGTCCACCGCTCACGGCATAGGCAGTGAAATTGACAAGAAGAGCGGGGTAGTAGTTGCGCTGGGAAGGATAGCACGCTTTTCTGTACCTCTCTTCGTTTTAACTTTCTGAGCGTGTTTTTAATCCAAACATATCATATCTATATGTTTTTGGAATCAGGAAACGACAAGGAATAAGATGAAAGTGTTTTTAAATTGATTTGGAAAATGTAATTTTGATAATAATTTTTATATATTTAATTTTCAGAGCTTGTTTTTAATCCAAATATAACATATTTATATGTTTTTGGAATCAGAAAATGATGGAGAATAAGATAAACGTAAATTTGGATCGTTTTATAACAAACATTTTTTTTTTACAATTTTCAGATTTTTAATGACCAAAGTCATTAATTAATTTTTAAGCCACCACGCTGAAATGCAATACCGAAGTCCGGGCTTCGTCGAACATTACCCGACCAAACTTTCAAC
>NC_090245.1:8649960-8669960 GCF_037325665.1 Littorina saxatilis | reverse complement strand
TCTCCTGCAGGGACTCGGCGTTGCGCTTCTTCAGCAGCTGCATGAGGAGTCGCTCTGCCCCGCGCTCCAGGACGTCCTGCTGCACGTGCGAGTTGTTGGCCGCCAGTCTGTGTATGGCCTCTACTGCACTCTCCTGGATCTTCTTGTTGCGCGCCTGGAACAGATCAAGTAGTTGGAGATTGTATGAATAATTATGGCAAAATACGGGGCTATTGGTTGAGGCAAGAATAATATGAAGAAATTTTTTTTTTTTAAGATAATGGCGGTTAGTTATCCCACCTTGGTCTTTTTCTTGCGCGTCTGCAATGGGGAATTTGTGGAGAATGTGGAAATAGGGATTAGTTGACACAGCAAAGAAGAAGAAGACGTATTACCTATATGGTATGTACAGCATCTGTTGTAGTTTCAGAACGTCTGTCGTCGACAGTTCGGTAGAAATCTTGAGAAAGATTTAAACCTCTCCTGGCAGTGAAAAACCATCCCCGGTAACTAACATGAGAACAATCATTGAGCATAACCTTGGATTGGATTGGATTGGATTGGATTGGATTGGATAAGATTTACAGTCCAGTGAGGTTACCCTCATGGAAATTCGGGCTGCTTTCTCCCCGGGGAAAGCGAGCTGCCATACATACGGCGCTATCCATAATTTTTTTTTCCTGCATGCGTGTATTCATGTTTCCTGAGACTTAATGCCGTGTGAGATGGAATTTTTTTTTACTTTATTCCAAGTCCCACGGGTATTTGATGGACATTTTTATCTATGCCTATACAATTTTGCCAGGAAAGACCCTTTTGTCAATCGTGGGATCTTTAACGTGCACACCCCAATGTAGTGTACACGAAGGGACCTCGGTTTTTCGTCTCATCCGAAAGACTAGCACTTGAACCCACCACCTAGGTTAGGAAAGGGGGGAGAAAATTGCGGCCTGACCCAGGCCTGAACACGCAACCTCTCGCTTCCGAGCGCAAGTGCGTTACCACTCGGCCACCCAGTCCAGGTGCGTTGTGGGTTTAGTTAGCGTGTACTCACATGTTTTTATCAACACAATTCGGAAAGACCAGCTAGAACTCACCTGATTGAGAATGACGTTGACGATGTGCTGGGTGATCCCCTCATCTACGAAGGCGTTCTGGTTGTCACGTGACTCCTCGGCCACGTTCGACACTGTCTCGGTGAGAGCCATCAGCAGGTCAGGGTGACCCGTTGCAGTCTCGAACAACCCAACAATGCTGCCAATACAGCCTGCAACAACGGAGGAATCATTTTATTAGTCGGGAAAACATACGACCTGTGATATAGTGGATCGAATTCCTTTTTAAAGAACTCCAAAGATCTGAAAAAAATAAGTCTTAAAATGGAGGGGATCTTCAAAAATGTACAGAGGTTATGAACAGAACATCTTGAATATCAAGGTCTCAAAAAGGGGCCAAATCTTAAATCAGGGGGTATGAAAGTCCATTGTATAAGCATTATGACTTGTTTTTTCAAGTGAAAGTCTAAGTTTTGTTAATATGCTTCAGCTAACATATCTCTCTCCCCCTCTCTCTATCTCCCCTCTCTATATCCGCTCTCTTTCTCTTTCACTTTGCCTGTCTACATCTCTTTCTCAATCTTTCCTTCTCTCACTCTCTTCCCTTCTCTTTCTCACTCCCTCTCTCCCCGCCCCCCTCCCCGCCTCCCCCTCTCCCTCCCCCTCCTATGCCCAAAATGGAAAAATAAACCCACAACGCACCTGGAGTGGTGCCCACTGTGTTCCGCTGCTTGGTCCCAGCGGCAGCGATGTTGCCTATGGCCTGGACGGTCGGGGTTTGAACCTCTGGGTCGTGTATAGTCTGCAGCACTTTGTGGAGGGCGGGGATGGCTCCGTTCTGCATCAGCATTTCAGAGTAGTCTGCGCACGTCGCCAGCTCTCTCACGGCCTGAAAAATCAAACAGCCAGTTTACATACCTCATAACCCCCATTTTTGTTAGACCCCCCCCCCCCCCCCTCCGTTTTAATACCACCGCCTTCTTTTAGATCATAGTTTCACAGATTCAGTTTTGGTTAATGACGTCAGCAAATTTAGCTCCAGTTTTAGGCTCCCACCCTTTTAAGATCTCTTTCTTTCAACAACGACAAGAGAGCAATACGCAGTCTTGACTCGCCACGATGGCGTTTGGGTGTCCAATCTAATTTGTCTTATTACACCCCCGGTATAGGGGTGTGTATCGGTTTCGGTCGATGTGTTTGTTTGTTTGTTTGTTTGTTTGTTTGTTTGTTTGTGTGTTTGTGTTCGCATATAGATCTCAAGAATGAACGGACCGATCGTCACCAAACTTGGTGAACAGGTTCTATACATTCCTGAGACGGTCCTTACAAAAATTGGGACCAGTCAAACACACGGTTAGGGAGTTATTGGTCGATTAAAATTATACAAGGACTTATAGAGGGACATCTTAATGGTCAAAGGGAAATAACCATTCTCACTCAGTCACTGCCACCAACTGAGAAGGTTATTTCCCTTTGACGGGGGTGTTTTTCCTACCTCGGAGGAATTTCTTGTTTTCATTTTATTTTCATTGTCATTACTTTATTGTCCCATCGCTGGGAAATTCGGGTCGCTTTCTCCCAGTGGAAAGCTAGCAGCAACAGAGTAGCGCTACCCAGGTGTGTGTGTGTGTGTGTGTGTGTTTAGGTGTAATCAGCCACCTGCACTTTGTAGAATGACAGAGATCATTTACCAGACACAGTGGTGACACGGGGGTGGAACATGGATACCGACTCTGAGTCTGCGCTACATTAAAATCCTCAATACCCACCGTAGCGGAGAGCTGGACGACGAAGTTGTCCTGAGACTTGAGGAGCTTGACCAGGGCCGGGATGCCGCCGCTGCTGACCAGCTGTTCCTGCACCTCGGGCCTCTGGACCACGTTCAGCAGGAGCTGCAGGGCCGGCACCTTGCAGTCGTCCGCCACGGTCGACTTGGCCACCTTACTCAGCACGGGCACCCCGCCTGAACAAATGCGACACAAACTTTGTTAACAACCAAGAAGGAATACAAAAAGAAAAGCAACGTTTACGCGTGGACCTTAAGGCTGTCCTTCATTCAGACCGATGTTGACTTCGCGAAGCCTTTTACAGCGAAGCCTTTTACAGCGAAGCCTTTTACAGCGAAGCCTTTTACAGCGAAGCCTCCGTGCAGCGAGTTTGTAAAGTAGACTTCGCAAAATCGATTTCAAAGCCAAATTCCTGACCCTTTCTATTTTATTAAGTTCGTCACATCGTCCGTCAGTTGTTCTTATTCACCCCAGCTGGGGTTGGTGCCTTCACTGGAGAGGTCAGTGAGGTTCTTGATCTTACTCATCGTTCTGATAAAAGGGTTCCCAGTTTGGGTTGATGCCTTCACTGGAGAGGTCAGTGAGGTTCTTGATCTTACTCCCCGTTCTGATAAAAGGGTTCCCAGTTTGGGTCGATGCCTTCACTGGAGAGGTCAATGAGGTTCTTGATCTTACTCATCGTTCTGATAAAAGGGTTCCCAGTTTGGGTTGGTGCCTTCACTGGAGAGGTCAGTGAGGTTCTTGATCTTACTCACCGTTCTGATAAAAGGGTTCCCAGTTTGGGTTGATGCCTTCACTGGAGAGGTCAGTGAGGTTCTTGATCTTACTCACCGTTCTGATAAAAGGGTTCCCAGTTTGGGTTGATGCCTTCACTGGAGAGGTCAGTGAGGTTCCTGATCTTACTCACCGTTCTGATAAAAGGGTTCCCAGTTTGGGTTGGTGCCTTCACTGGAGAGGTCAGTGAGGTTCTTGATCTTACTCCCCGTTCTGATAAAAGGGTTCCCAGTTTGGGTCGATGCCTTCACTGGAGAGGTCAGTGAGGTTCCTGATCTTACTCACCGTTCTGATAAAAGGGTTCCCAGTTTGGGTTGATGCCTTCACTGGAGAGGTCAATGAGGTTCTTGATCTTACTCACCGTTCTGATAAAAGGGTTCCCAGTTTGGGTTGATGCCTTCACTGGAGAGGTCAGTGAGGTTCTTGATCTTACTCACCGTTCTGATAAAAGGGTTCCCAGTTTGGGTTGGTGCCTTCACTGGAGAGGTCAGTGAGGTTCTTGATCTTACTCACCGTTCTGATAAAAGGGTTCCCAGTTTGGGTTGGTGCCTTCACTGGAGAGGTCAGTGAGGTTCTTGATCTTACTCACCGTTCTGATAAAAGGGTTCCCAGTTTGGGTTGATGCCATCACTGGAGAGGTCAGTGAGGTTCTTGATCTTACTCACCGTTCTGATAAAAGGGTTCCCAGTTTGGGTTGATGCCTTCACTGGAGAGGTCAGTGAGGTTCTTGATCTTACTCACCGTTCTGATAAAAGGGTTCCCAGTTTGGGTTGGTGCCTTCACTGGAGAGGTCAGTGAGGTTCTTGATCTTACTCACCGTTCTGATAAAAGGGTTCCCAGTTTGGGTTGGTGCCTTCACTGGAGAGGTCAGTGAGGTTCTTGATCTTACTCCCCGTTCTGATAAAAGGGTTCCCAGTTTGGGTTGGTGCCTTCACTGGAGAGGTCAGTGAGGTTCTTGATCTTACTCACCGTTCTGATAAAAGGGTTCCCAGTTTGGGTTGATGCCTTCACTGGAGGGGTCGGTGAGGTTCCTAAGACACGTGCCGGCAGACGACACCTCCTCCTCCATGTCGGAGCCGAGCATCTTGAGCAGGTTCTTCCACACGGGCAGCGCCTCCAGCTCGAGCGAGAGGAAGTACTCCAGCATCGTCACGTACTGCTTGATGGCGCAGATCTCCACCGCCCCATGGTTCTGGGAGTTCATCACGCCCACCTGGGGAAGAAACAGATGGATGATGACAGGCATTCTATCAAGACTGAAGTGTCAAGCCAGTATAACGCAGTAGCGGAGAGCACTTAATTAAAATGATGCCGCGCTTTTCTTTATTCTTGTTAACGTTCTGAGCTTGTTTTTCATCCAAACATAACATATCTACTGTTTTTGGAATCAGGAAATTATAAGGAATAAGATGAAATTATTTTTCGATCCATTACTCAAACGTTAATTTTAATTAGAAATTTGAGATATTTAATGACCATGCAAAGTCATAAATGACTTTTTAAGCTCCCAAGCTGAAATGCAAGCCCATAGTCCGGGCTTCGTCGAAGAGTGCTAGCCAAAATTTCAATCAAATTGATCCAAGAATGAAAGCGTAACAGTGCCGCCTCATTTTTCACAAAAAGCCGGATATTACGTCATCAAAGACATCTATCCTCTGCATAAAAAGCTTTTTGGTGACCTTGCGGCTCTAGAGGACGTCAGAACAAGCAAACCAGGAAGAAGGAAGAAGAAGATACTCCCAGAATCAGACATTACGTTAACCATAGACCTATATTAGGTCCCTGCGTTAACTTAGCATATAATTGTAAGCAGATTTATAAGAAGTTATAAGGACCCCCAAAAACAAGAATGACAGATAACTGTATGGATGCTACACAGATGCAACATATAGTTGTCGACCAGGGCCGAGGGGCAAGAGAAAGTGACCAACCGGGTGGGAGTCAGCCGCGATTTCGGATTGGTTGAAATTGAGCTTTGTTGCATGTGATTTTAACGAATCAGACCCCGCGGCGGTTTGTTCTCAACCGTTTGAGTCTCACCCACTTTTGCTTCGTGCACCACAGCCCTGGACATCTATTCTCCCCGAAGAAGAAGAACCGGAAAAAGTCATATCTTACCGTGGCTCCCAGGCCGATGAGGCAAGCCACAGTTTCTTGGATGCCAGACGACACCGCCAGCAGGAAGGGCGTGCTGGACAGATCATCCTGTGTCTGCAGCTCCAGCGAGTCGGGGTCGTTCTCCACGAACCTCTCCAACGACTTGATGTAGCCGCGGAATGCGCAATGGTGGATGTGGCTCCATCCCGTTTCGTCTGGTTCATTCATGGTGCAAGTTTGGTTCGTCCACCACCTGAGGGTTTGGTCCTGTTATCAGCTGAAAATTGAGGAATAACACGAACCGCTGTTAGTTGATATGAAAGAGAGAGATGGAGAGAGAGAGAGAGAGAGAGAGAGAGAGAGAGAGAGAGAGAGAGAGAGTGACAGAGAGAGAGAGTGAGAGTGAGAGAGAGAGAGAGAGAGAGAGAGAGAGAGAGAGAGAGAGAGAGAGAGAGAGAGAGAAAAGTAACACAAGCATGTTTTGTTTGTTTAAATATTGAATACAAATTGAAAACGACAACAACAATAAGATTTAGGCAACGTGCTCAGTCGGTATCAGCGCCTGTCCTCCGCATCGTACGAATGCATGTATAGCAACGTTAAACTCAAACATTTGAGGACCCCCGACCAACCCCCCCCCCCCCCCTCAAAAAATAAAACATAAACAAAACACACACGAAAGAACACACACACAAAAAACTCTCGAATAAAGTAACAAACCCACAGACAGGTGCGGATAGTTCTTTGACAAGTACTGTATCCTCGCTTGCCCTGTGGGCGGACCTGTATTATTGATGTGACAGGGGAGGCTACCGCTCCTTTCACAGCAGACTCTGCACCCGAGTTGTTGGCCTTTAAAGTCAACACCCGTGGTTTGTGGAGGGTCGGGACTCGGCATGATATGTTCAGGTAATGGCATAATATGACCACTGAACATGTTCGTGCTGTTCCCATTCTGCGAACTTGGGATGGACAGTGGTCCCCCGGTTCGGAACTTCGGGACGAAGTTCATTTCAAACGGGGGCGATTGTGACAGGGGAGGCTACCGCTCCTTTCACAGCAGACTCTGCACCCGAGTTGTTGGCCTTTAAAGTCAACATCCGTGGTTTGTGGAAATCTGTTTGTGATGGGGTCTGGTAGTTTCCGATTGTCTGTATGTTCATGGAAACCTTCGGGTTTGCATAACAGTTTTTATAGGGCTAAGAAATTAGCCCTAATATTTTCAAACCTGTTTGATTGCACTTCGCTTCCCGAGGTGATCGTAGTGTTTCGGCACTCGGTTACATTGACAAGGACAGCTTGCCCTGTGGGCGGACCTGTATTATTGACAAGGACAGCTTGCCCTGTGGGCGGACCTGTATTATTGACAAGGACAGCTTGCCCTGTGGGGGGACCTGTATTATTGACAAGGACAGCTTGCCCTGTGGGGGGACCTGTATTATTGACAAGGACAGCTTGCCCTGTGGGGGGACCTGTCTTATTGACAAGGCCAGCTGGTCTGGGAACAGGCAGAGCGCGAAACAACCCCAATAAACCAATAATTACCTCGTGCATGACTAATCACACTCATTACACCACATAACTCCAGGTCAAGCCCATGCCATTCCATATTCTAGTTTATGATATGTGTATACTTGCTGTTAGCATACATGTACTAACCAATCTAATGTTTAGTTTGTTGTAATCATACAGAAAAGATGTGAGACTGCGGTGAAGTCGCCCGTCGACAAAAACAAACCTGTGCTACAAAAGAAACAAAAACTCTTTGCTAGCTGAGACCCCCCCCCCCCCTCCTCCATCTTTTCATAGCGATCTTTTCACGATGGATGTGTTAAGAACCAATCACAGATGATGGTCGTACATTCCATGAAGCTTCGTCTCAGACATTGAAACCCCCCCCCCCCCCCCCCGATCCCCATAAACGCTCACGTACACACACACACACACACACACAGAGCGGACATACACACACCCAGCGGACAAACAAACACACACACACACACACATGTGACACACACACACACACACACACACATGTGACACACACACACACATCACACATATCACACACACACACACACACACACACACACACACACACACACACACACACACACACAAGCGGAAACAAACAAAAACCTTCCCCTAAAAAATGTCAACCCAAAAAATGAATCCAACCAACAACCCAACCAACTAAACAAACAAAGTAACGATGCACTGTCTCAGTTACAGTACAGCAAGGTCAGTCGCACACACAGGGAGTCTCGCACCATTATCATATATTCTATTCGAGGAACAGTAAGCCCCAACTACCGACCAAGCTGAGACGCTCTCAACTTCAGGCGTCAAGGAGATACGTGTTTCCTCCAAATGGCTCTTGACAACCAACCTCCGGATTATCTCCCCCGTCAGACGCAGTGTGGTCTTGACAACGAGGGCGGATTATCTGCCCCTTTTTGACAGCTTGATAACGATTGATAACCGTTCGATCGGCGCCTGTGTCTGATCTGCTTTTGGCTCACTTGCGGAAGAGACGATGTTGAGATTGTATGTAAATAGCATGGAGGTGTGTGTGTGTGTATGTGTGTGTGTGTGTGTGTGGGTGTGTGTGTTTGTTCGTGTGTTTGTGTGTGTGTGTGTGTGTGTGTGTGTATGTATGTGTGTGTGTTTGTTCGTGTGTTTGTGTGTGTGTGTGTGTGCGTGTGTGTGTGCGCTTTTGTATGTGTGTGTGGGTTAGTATGCAGGGCCGGACTACCGGGGTGGGGGGGGGGGTGGGGGGGTGGGGGGGTGGGGGGGTTGCGCAACCCCCCCTAGCCTAAACATGTACCTCACTTATTTAAAACATTTTTTATTATTGTTTATTTTATGCCGTTTCATGCAAGGAGCGACCATTTTCCTATCTCAGAATATGACCTACCCATCAGCTCTGCCCCTTGACCCCGCCAGGGGGAACATCCCCCTGGACCACCACTGGCAACCCCCCCTCCCTCCTCTTAGCCTAGTCCGGCCCTGGTATGTCTATGTGTATGTGTGTCTTCTATATCTATCTATGTGTGTGTGTGTGTGTGTGTGTGTGTGTGTGTGTGTGTGTGTGTGTGTGTGTGTGTGTGTGTGTGTGTGTGTGTGTGTGTGTGTGCCAAATCCTCTGTGAAGTAGACTTTTGATCTTCAACTTGGGGCGAATGTGTCCTCCCTGAGGGAAATTACATCTTACATGAAGTAAACACAAAGTTCGGCGTATCAAAACTGAAGACAGGATCCTTCTAATCATGGAATCTTGCCCGTGGTACAAAACTCGGTTATAAATAAATGCGAAGATGCCCTTTTGCAGAGGTTGTGCGTGCGCTTGCGCTTGTGTGTGTGTGTGTGTGTGTGTGTGTGTGTAACAAGAGGGGAAAATAATGTCTGGAAAAAAAGTTCTGTTCACATTCCAGCATGAAGACAGATACATCTTGGCATTTTTTGGGTGCAATTTTTACGTACTGAGCAGATTGCTAAATAGTGAACAAACTGCAGTTCCGGGTTCTGGTGCTATTTGAACTGATTTTGAAATAATTGAGATAATTGCATCCGGACTATATCTTTAATCTAGATCCGTAGTATTCCGTTGAGAGACACCAAAGTCCGTTGTCGTTGAAATTTATTACTATTTTTTTTCTCAGTATCGTGTACCTGCTATCTCAAACAAACTAGCATTGTATAGTGCTTGCACTGACGTTTTCCTCACATTTACACCCCCTTCCCTAGTTCCACCAACGTTATTGATTGGAACAAACTAGCATTTCATCGCGTCTGTAATGATTCTCTCGATAGCCTATTTTCTCTAGTTTGGCCAGCTTATTGTTTAGAACAGACCAGCGTTTCTAATAAGTGTTTGCACTTACTTTTCCCTCAAATGTAATCCCTTTCTCTAGTTTGGCCAGCTAACAAACTAGCATTTTATAGTGTTTGAACTTACTTTTCCCTCACATTTTCACCACCTTTTCCAGTTTCATCAATGTATTATCTGAAACACACTAACATTTCATAGCGTGTGCACTGACATACTCTCTCGATACTTTCGCTGTTGACATACCTTTTATTCCCACGTGCCACTGCCCAGAGAAAAATAAAACTCGTATCGATCGGCCGGTATAGGGAGGGGGAGCTAAATATTGAAGAAAAGGAGTCTCCTTCGGCCAGATTTATAGCCCTTTGTTGTGGTGTCGCCCCACAAAACCAATTCCTTCCTGACTGAGCGACAACATGCAATTTGTTGGGTGTGCCAGTCACTTTTTAGAGTGGCATTTGCAGGGTTTGGCCGCTGCTCTGGCTAGGCTTTTCTTCACCCAATCTTGAATGAGCTGAAACACGAACAGAACAAAATTGGGGAATCTTGACCTGCGAGTATAACTTTAACTTGCTGAAAGCCACACGGTAGCGAATCCTACGGTTGTCTAAATCGTGTAATCAGTCAAAGCTGAAAGGGAGGGGATGTCTATGCAAGGAGGGAGGGAGAGAGAGGAGGAGGATGGAGGGAGAGAAAGGGAGAGAAAGAGAGAGAGAGAGGGAGAGATGGGGACGAGAGAGAGAGCGAAGATGAGAAGGGGGAGAGAGAGAATGTGAGAGAAAGGGCGAGAGAGAGAGAGAGAGAGAGAGAGAGAGAGAGAGAGAGAGAGAGGGTGAGAAAAAGGGAGATAAAGAGAGCGAGAGCGAGGAAGAGAGAGACAGAGCTTAAAAGAGAGAGAGAGAGAGAGAGAGAGAGAGAGAGAGAGAGGGGGGGGGGAATGCCGAAGAAGGTGGTAAAGGGACAGAGAGAGAAGGGGGAGGAGATAAAAAAAATGGAGATAAAAAAAGAGCGAGAGAGAGAGAGAGAGAGCGAGAGAGAGAGCGAGAGAGAGAGAGAGAGAGAGAGAGAGAGAGAGAGAGAGAGAGATAGAGAGAATCAGAATCAGAATGGTTTAATTCTTCAGGCAATATGCCCATTGCAAGTTGGGCTGGATTTGGGGAAGGGTATTCGAACACTCAAATATCGAAACCGAAGCCGATAGTGCATTTACACAAAGTTGCATGAATAAGAGTGTCCGAGAGAGAGAGAGAGAGAGAGAGAGAGAGAGAGAGAGAGAGAGAGAGAGAGAGAGAGAGAGAGAGAGAGAGAGAGAGAGAGAGAGATGGGGGCGAGAGAGAGTTCTTTCATAGTACGAACTGCCATTCACGTTCAACATATCTCGCAGTTTACAAGTCTATCGAGTGCAGAATAGAGTGTATAAAGAGCTACATGGTTGTATGAGCGCACCTGAAAACAGTGTCAGCTTTAGTGAGCAGAAGACAATCATCAAGGCATTGATGAGGCCAAGGACAAACAGAGATGACTACCACACAATGTCCAGAGAGCAGCAAGTCAACCTCATCAGGCTGCGTACTGGCCACAACAGGCTCAATGCTCACATGAACCGAAAGTTCAAGCTGGCGCCATCACCAACCTGTGCCTGCGGTCAAGAGGACCAAACAGCGGAACACATCTTACAGCGATGTCCCTTACTAGATGAGGAACGAAAAGAAGTGTGGCCGTCACCAACTCCCTTGCAGACCAAACTATACGGCAGTCGACAGGAGTTGGAGAAAACGACAACATTTATCACCAGTGCTGGACTGATTGTGTAACCTCTGCGAACGCCAAGAAGAAGAAGAAGAAGTATGAGCGCAGCGGTTTTCCGCTTCCAGACCCAGACGACTTTTAAATGGAAAGGGAGAGAAGAATAGGAACACGGCGGTGCCATGAAATGAATGTATTCTTTTGAAACCAAACCAACACACTACTTATTTCCATAAGCGCCTTTTTGGACCAGACGCAAACACCTTGAACCGCACGAAATACACGTACGCTTTTGTGGGCTATTTTTTCTCCTTCAGCAACAATAAAGTCTTATTACTACTACTACGACGACGACGACAACTCGACGACGACCACCACCACTACTACTGCCGCCATCACCGACATCAATACTGCTACAGATGCAGTACTACTATGCCTATCTGCTACTGCCACTACTCTCTCGATCTCCATTTCTCTCTATCAGTCTCTTGATCGGTTTACCTGTCTGTCAATCTGCCTGCCTACCTTGTCTGTCTATCTCTCCTTCCCTCCCTCTCCTCTCTCTCTATCTCCACCCTCCCCTCTCTCGTTTTATCTCCCTCCCTCTCCTCTCGCTCCCCCTCTCTCTCCCTCCCCCCCTCTCTCTATCTCTCTCTCTCCCTCTCGCTCTCCCCCCTCTCTCTCTCTGTCTCTCTCTCCCTCTCGCTCTCCCCCCTCTCTCTCTGTCTCTCTCTCCCTCTCGCTCTCCCCCCCTCTCTCTCCCTCCCCCCCCCCCCCTCTCTCTCTCTCTCTCTCTCTCTCTCTCAGGCTGTGATATGGACACATTTACGTACAAGCCATGACAGGGCTTCGACAAGAATGGTCTTTAAATAATCTGCTTTAAAAAAGCGTCTCTTGTTACACAATAGAACTGTGTAACATTGCAGAAGTCACTTCTGGATAGTTGGAAAGAAGGGTCTTTTAACGAACGGACAAGTTTATTGAACTGTCTGCAATGACGGTACAAAGCGTTCGCTACAAGCTTGGGGGTCCTCTTGTGTGTGTGCATGAGGTGCTGACTTCATTGTCAGATTGTTATTACCCTGCCTGGTAATATTGGCCGTCCTTTGCCCGTAATGCACTCTCATTAGGCCAAAAAAAAAATAGGTGTGGTTACGGTAACATAGCCACAAAAAAATAGGGTAGGAAGGTAGGCAATCACTTCTTTTTTTTTTTACTTTTTTTTCTAATGTGTACAAATAAACCTACTTGACAGGAAAATAAGTGTGCGACTCGGGCGATTTCGCTTTCATTGCGTTTTCTGCACTCGTTTTTTTTTTGGGTTTTTTGTTTTGTTGTTGTTGACAAATGCAATAAAAAGTTATAGGGTCGGCCCCTAAAAATAGGGTAGGTCGGGTTACCGTAACCACACCTATTTTTTTTTTTAGGCCTTAGTATTACCGTCCAGCATGGCGCCGGTGTAACGTGAGAAAATTACTCCTACGAGACTTTTACTCCGGAGTAAAAATGTCGTACTAAAATTGTACTCCCTTTACGAAAAAAACTTACAACGACAGGTGTGTTCCGAGTCAACATTTCGGTCGAAAATGTTACTCCCCTGACGAATAAATAACGAATAAATTATTCCACCCTAACACGAGCAATTTACTGCCTACTCCAGGTGAACGACATTTTGACTCCATTGTCCCCTGTTAGTCTAGGTGGTTGAAGGGGTGGAGGGAGGGTAGCGCGACATTCGTTTGCGCGAGATCACATATTGGCATTATCCCATTTTCGCGTACGAGATTTTTACTGGAAGTAGAACAAATGGGGAGTAAAAATGTTGTGGAGGGAGTAATTTGTGTGTGCCTTGGGGAGTTCTTTTCTCGTACGAGGTGTACTCGGAGTAAGAATTTCGTACGAAATTTTTACTCCGGAGTAAATTTTTCGTGGAGTAAAAATGTCGTGTTACACCTGTGCCACTACAATGTATGTTGTGAAAATACACTTGGCTGGCAGCAGTATTTGTACGCGCCGGGTGTAGAAAGAACGAATTAACTCTCGTCAAAATTCGGAAAAGAGATACAACTTTCTGTCTAGTAAACAGCCTGCCACTATATTGGAGACTGGATTATATACTAGGTTGCGGTGTTACGCTATACATGACAAGTATAAAAGTCATGAATGTCAGTATTCGTTTTCTTATAGGATTTTCAGTTTTTTCTGTTCCACGTGGGTTTTTTCCTTCTCTGTTATGGTAACGTTAACCAAAAAACTCTAGGAAGATGTGTGTGAGTGCAGATCTTTGCGATGAGACCGAGACCGTTTATTGTCAAACCAGTTATATGACTAGAAAGGTCATGCATATCCCTCCCATATAAAGCTAACAGATTGATGTTACGTATAGTGTCTATACAGTGACACCTACAACACAGACACCCCAAAAAATCAAATTCACAGAAGATGGGTTCCACCAAACAAGCCATACAGACGGGAAGTTCCAAGGTAAAATGTCAATGGCTTCGGAGATGGCTTTGCACTGATTGATTCCAATGAAACCAAAGCTCCCAATTCAACAAGAAGACGTCCCACAAAAGGAAGCAGAGCGAAATCAAGATCTCGACAAACAGCCCCTGTGTTGACACAGTCGACAAGTCAATTTGGATCCTGTGGCGTGATCGCATTGATCTCGCTGCTGGAATCTATGAGAAGTGCTTGGCGAAATAACTCGAGTGTCTTCCATAACTGGCACGAGGCCGCATTTCTCTCACAGGCATAATTATGCCTACCTCAGACAGGTCTGTATCGGTGACAGCATCAGTGCTTTCTCCAACCCCCCCCCCCCCCCCTCCCAATCGATCAGCGTCAACAGAAAATCAGTGCTAGCTGCCTCCGTCACTCTGACCTAAACTATCAGTATTAAGACAACACCAGAGCCCCCCCCCCCCCCCCCCCCCCCCCTTAGCATCGGTGTTAAGGCATCAGTGTTGGACTCTCTGTGGTGTTGCCTTATTCATCCCCCCACCCCACCCCAAAAGATTACTGTAAAAGACAATACCTTGCCCACCTCCACCCCCCACCCCCCATCACCCCCCGAAACGATCAATTAAGACATCGACAGTGTTGCTGATGAGATGAAGTTTGCAGTTTGTTGTCTGTGCCCTTGCCTTCCTACTCCCCTTGCGAAGCCTCAAGTATAACCATTTAGAATTGTTTTGAATTGTCAGTGTGGCAAATGGTGTAGCATTTATGCTTTTTCGTGTATGAAAATATACTTTAACATTTTGTTAGTGTACCAATTAACAACAACTAAATAGCCATACAGACGGGAAGATCTAAGGTAAACAAGAAATTCCTTCGAGGTAGGAAAAACACCCCCGTTGGTCAAAGGGAAATAACCATTCTCACTGCACCCATTCTCACTGCCACCAACTGAGAAGGTTATTTCCCTTTGACCATGAATATGTTTCTCTATATAAGTCCTTGTAGAATCTTAATCCACCAATAACTCCCTAACCGTGTGTTTGACTGGTCCCAATTTTTGTAAGGACCGTCTCAGGAATGTATAGAACCTGTTCACCAAGTTTGGTGACGATCGGTCCGTTCATTCTTGAGATCTATATGCGAACACAAACACACAAACACACAAACACACAAACACACAAACAAACAAACAAACACATCGACCGAAACCTATACACACCCCTATACCGGGGGTGTAAATACCGATACGCGATGGCTTCATCGATTATTTTGCACTGATTGATTCCAATGAAACCAAAGCTCCCACAAAGGAACGTCCCACAAAAAAGGACAATACTTTTTACATTTAAACAAAGTTTATTTGGAAAGCAGGAACATAACTCCCAAGAGAGAGTGTCTGCAGTGCCACTTTTCAGTGTGGAATATCTTTCATGACCCTAATTCTGACCGCTACACGGAGTGAGAATCAGAAATGAGTACCAGGACTCGCAAGAAAGAGCAAACTCCATGTTGCATGCTTGTGATATTTGTTTGAGCGTAGCAATTTTAAGCTTAGCGTAACCAGGGAAGTCAGTTTTCTTAAAACGACGCATGCTACGCCAAAATGTAGCAGTTGGCAGGTCTGTCTCACCACTGTTATCAGGACAACACCAATGACCATTCTCAGTCTTACAGTCCCCGACACCATCAGTGTTTTGACATCAACGACAAACACACCCAAACCCCGTCGACTGTTAGAACATACATGAATAAAACATTAACTGTGTGCCTTCTGGTCAGCAACATATACCCCACGGTTGACTTCAGCGAATGAGACGGTTAATTGATCTCGCTCCAATCGTTATTTCGCGGGAGGAGGAAATGGAAAGAAAAGGGTTGGGTTGAGGATTGAATAATTCACTACTTATCTCCCTTGTACGAGTGTCTGTGTAATTGTTTTTACTGTTCCAGACTTTTAGATAGAAATCTGTGACTGCAGACGTTTTGATTTGATTCTTGTTTGGCTCTCTCTCTCTCTGTTTCTCGTTTTCTTTATTTTGATTACATATTTTCTGGACTCATCAATGATCATGGATCCCTTCTTCAGGCTGCATTCCCTATGGAAGGACCGACAGTTAGGGTGTCGGGTGACCGAGCTATTTTGCTTGTTCGATAGTTGACAATCTACAAAGGTAATTTTACGCCAATCTACACCATACCAACTACAGACCTCGCTAGCTCAAGCGCGGAAAAAATTATGCAAATGTTACCAAATATATTTGTCAAGAGAGAGAGACTATCCTGAACTTGCATATATATATTTATCTAAAATGCATAAGAGGGATCACTTCTGAACACGTGTGGTGGGCACTTTGTTGAATAACATTCGGTTTAAGATTGACGCAAGCAACATACGGCTTTAAGATTGACGCAAGCAGTAAACATACGTCCTGTGCACAGCGTTCTTAGTAATTAAGATCGCCATGGTCCTGTGCCAATATTGTAAAAGTCAATAATTATAACAATACTAGACGGTGTTCAACAACTGACCGACCAATAATCCCCTGCCCGTACCCAATGCGTCCCCCACAGTAAGGGCAACGGCTTTTTGCTTCAGATTTACGCACAACGCATTAAGATTAAAATAAATGTTGATCGAAGGGACACTGTGTATGGTTGACAAGATTTCAAGCGAGATTAGCTCCGCGCAGGCTAATCCCTCGTGGAAAGAATGGCGAGGAATTAAGGTCTGAGTAGCGCGGATTCTCGCGTACAAAAGAAAGGTAAACGTTCGCCAAGCAAGCTGGGAGTGTGTGGCCTTAATAAAGCGAGCAATTTGGTCGAGGTACAGCGAAGTATCAGTGAACCTTTCGGTAATGAAAACAGCTGAAACAGTTGGGTATATATGTTCAGATGAATCAAATAGAATGGAAATTATGTTTTAAATTAAGACATGTTTAAGCCCACATTAAGCCCACATTAAGCCCACCCACCCCCTTTTCAGACCCTGGTTTCTCTGGTGAACACAAAATAATACACACACACACACACACACACACACACACACACACCACATACACACACACCACACACACACCACACACACACACACACACCTCACACACACACACACACCACACACACACAAACACACACACACACCACACACACACACACCACACACACACACCACACACACACACCACACACACACACCACACACCACACACACACACACACACCACACACTCACACACCACACACACACACACACAAAATGTGTACTAAAATAGCAAATGAAATAATAATGGGGATACATAAATACCCGGTACCAACCGGGCAGGAACTTAAAACTTCAACATAATTATGCGGACGCAAGAATTGTTCACCTCACAGGAATCAATAACATGGCAGGATGTCGGAAGAGAGAGCCGGAAGAAATTCTAACCCAGTGTAATACATCATTACCCACAACATGTAAGATGACACATGACAATAATCGTTACGTGAGATTGTGACATGGTCCCATCGAGGGCAAACAGTATTTCTGTGTTGGAAAACGACCAGGTGTTAAGAACTGAATACATGTACATGTTTTCGCCACAATCATTTACTCCCACTGAGGGAAGGATTGAATAGATCGTCCACGCTTGAGTGACCTTGTTCAAGTTCCGGCACCGCGACAACTCAAATGCCGACCCTTACTGTCGATTTTTTCTCCTTCGTTTTCCCTTCTATAGTTCCCCGTAACGTCCGCCAAACCAAGTACGTATCATATTGCTTTTAAGAGCACGTTTATAAGCTTTGCTTGTTGTGCTCCATTTACTAATTGATTGTATGCGGCTTTGTTATATGTAATTTTGCTGAATAAAATTGCTTAAACCAACTGACTGAATGTTGAATAAAAATGACCTTGTACTTGAACGTCTACATATTCTGTGAAATTATATAGAACAATACTCCTTTTAACTATTCTATGCATTTTTTGTATCGACAAACTGAATTGACTAACTTGTACATGTATACATGTAGTAGGATTTAAAGGTAGCATACTGTCCGTGTTTTATAGACCTACTGTATGCGTGTGAACCAAGCACTGGCCGTTGATTATTAAGCACAGACAGACACACACACACACGCACGCACGCACGCGCACGCACACACACACAGATGTATGTGACTTTGCCCAGGGACCTATATTTAGATATATATAGGTCTATGCTTTGCCTTATCCTTTCTCTCTCCCTCTCTCTTTCTTTCCCTCCCTCTCTCGCTTTCTGTTTCTCTCTCCCCCTCTCAGTCTCTCCCCCTCTCTCTCCCACCTCTCTTTCTTTATCTCTCCGTCTCACTCTCCCTCACTCTTGCTGTCTCTCTCTCTCTCTTTCTGTCTCTCTTTCCCCCTCTCTCTCCCCCTTTCTCTCTCCCTCTCCCTCTCTCTCTCTCTCTCTGTTCGCTTTCGGTAGCGTTTGTTCATCAGTCTGTCCAAGTACCTGTTTCTCCTACCATACTCTTGTCTGTGCATTCCATGCGTTCTCGGCTTTTTGTCAGCGAATCACGTTCAGCCCTCACCACGCTGTAGTTTTCACTCGCCGCAGAAATCGAAGCGGGGCATTCAGGCACCAATATCGACCGACAAAATGCGCTAATCTTTATTCCATCAATCACTAAATCAATTCACACCTTGTCGAAGAAACGAGGAGAGACGTGAGACAAAATGATTCTCAATTGGGGTAGCTTGTAGCGTACTGCAAGCGGGGGTTGGTCTGCGGATGTCAGGTTGGTGGGAAAAGAACTGCACCGTGGAACCCGCCTCTTAAGACGCTGATTACATTGATAGCTTGACAACAAGACCACCAAGAAAACATTCGTCTTCTTTATTTTTTTTATCTTTTTTTTCTGTCCTTACACCTGTTCCTTGTCCCGGTGTGCTCTCACACCGCCCCGTCCCCGCACTCACTGCTCCATCCACATCTGAATTTCGGTCTGCTGCCAGACCTGTCGATTTTACCATAGACCTATATTAAATATAGGTCCCTGATTTTACAGACGTCTTCTTTATTATAATGAGTTCATTTTGGAGATTCACACACACACACACACACAAAACGTTCATGTAGCCTAACTGCTGCCTTACTAATAGTGCTTGCAAGAAGTCCTGGAATTTGTGACGTTTGGTACTTTTTCGCGTAACCCCCACAGGCTATTTTTCAATAACATGCTGATCCTTTCAAATCAGAAAAAAAAATCAAGTCTTAACTGAGGCAAATTTACAGACGTATCAGAAAATCGGAAAAAAAGGGAGGGTATTTAAAGGGTGGCAGCGGTCTTAAAAAGACGGGGTGGTTCCTCCGTGTTATGTTGACCTAAGAGCACTGGGAGCGACTGGTCAGAGCGTGCTCAATCACCCGTGAAAGGAATGATTTATTGCTTGCCAACTCCGCTGTGTTAATGTTGGGAGTTCTTGTTTTAATCGGTCAGTGCCAGAGGAGTTAGCCTCATCAGTTTCGTGGCGCGTGGTCTGTCTGTCTAGCTGTCAGTTTCGTGGCGCGTGGTCTGTCTGTCTAGCTGTCAGTTTCATGGCGCGTGGTCTGTCTGTCTAGCTGTCAGTTTCGTGGCGCGTGGTCTGTCTGTCTAGCTGTCAGTTTCGTGGCGCGTGGTCTGTCTGTCTAGCTGTCAGTTTCGTGGCGCGTGGTCTGTCTGTCTAGCTGTCAGTTTCGTGGCGCGTGGTCTGTCTGTCTAGCTGTCAGTTTCGTGGCGCGTGGTCTGTCTGTCTAGCTGTCAGTTTTGTGGCGCGTGGTCTGTCTGTCTAGCTGTCAGTTTCGTGGCCTGTCTGTCTGTCTAGCTGTCAGTTTTGTGGCGCGTGGTCTGTCTGTCTAGCTGTCAGTTTCGTGGCCTGTCTGTCTGTCTAGCTGTCAGTTTCGTGGCGCGTGGTCTGTCTGTCTAGCTGTCAGTTTCGTGGCGCGTGGTCTGTCTGTCTAGCTGTCAGTTTCGTGGCGCGTGGTCTGTCTGTCTAGCTGTCAGTTTCGTGGCGCGTGGTCTGTCTGTCTAGCTGTCAGTTTCGTGGCGCGTGGTCTGTCTGTCTAGCTGTCAGTTTCGTGGTCTGTCTGTCTAGCTGTCAGTTTCGTGGTCTGTCTGTCTAGCTGTCAGTTTCGTGGTCTGTCTGTCTAGCTGTCAGTTTCGTGGTCTGTCTGTCTAGCTGTCAGTTTCGTGGTCTGTCTGTCTAGCTGTCAGTTTCGTGGTCTGTCTGTCTAGCTGTCAGTTTAGCTGTCTGCCTGCCTTCCTCCTCATCCCC
>NC_090245.1:8606228-8648728 GCF_037325665.1 Littorina saxatilis | reverse complement strand
CCCAAAAAAGGAGGAACCCCCCCCCCCCCTTACAACTCATTTGGTCCGGCCCTGCACACACACAAAACCGTTTATGTAGCCTTCACGTTGACTTAAAAGTGCTCGCAAGAAATCAGCGACACGAATTTGTGACGTTGCTACTTTCTTTGGTGTAAATCTCACAGGCTATGTTTCCACAACATGCTCATCCTTTCAACCGTTTCATACTTATTTTGGAGGGACATATCTATAGACCTCGATGATGTGTATCATTGCACGATTTTGCTTCACGTTATCAGAACAATTGTTTCTCTTATAGTCCGTTCCTGTGTCTGCACAGTCTGACCGTTCGTCAGACCCCCCCCCCCCCCTCTCCCCCACCCTCTTTTTTCTCTGTCTGTCTGTCTGTCTGTCTCTCTCTCTCTCTCCCTCTCTCTCTCTCTCCCTCCCTCTCTCTCTCTCTCTCCCTCTCTCTCTCTCTCCCTCCCTCTCTCTCTCTCTCTCTCCCTCTCTCTCTCTCTCTCTCTCTCTCTCTCTCTCCCCCTCTCTCTCTCTCCCTCTCTCTCTCTCTCTCTCTCTCTCTCTCTCTCTCTAATCACTGCTTGGCTGTATCGGAAGGGGGAAAACACACGGAGATCCATATATCGCAAATCGTTAGCAGCCTTTATAGCTGGCTGGAATCCTTGACATGTAAAGTCAGCTGTTCCTATTATTATTTCTGGCCAAATTGCAATGCATGCACACACACACAGAAAATCAATGTGGTTTTCTAGCTGTTTGATTGGACTGCATGAACGAGAGAGGAGAGCTTGAGGGAGAGAGAGCGAAAGAGAGAGAGAGAGAGAGAGAGAGAGAGAGAGACAGACAGACAGAGACAGAGAGAGAAAGAGAGAGAGAGAGTGAGAGAGAGATAGAGAGAGAGAGTGAGAGAGAGAGAGAGAGAGAGAGAGAGAGAGAGAGAGAGAGAGAGAGAGAGAGAGAGAGAGAGAGAGAGAGAGACAGAGACTGAGAGACAGAGAACGATGAACGAACGAACGAACGAATGGTTTACTGCGTAGGCCGTTGGCCCATTGCAAAAAAGGAACAGTGGGCTTGGGACATAAACAAAAATCGGGAAAAAAACACAATAGTTGGAAAGTCCGACTGTTGGAATAACGCGTCACGAGTACCGTATCGATCGCGGTTAGTCTTTTCTCGAAACATTGTCTTTCTGTACACTTGATCGTTCATGCGACCGACAATAAGTTCATCAACCAAGCGTGGCCCTGATTGCAGCAGCGATGATGAGAAGGTCTTGCGTCAGCCTTTCCTTGATGTCCACCAGTTGGTCAGGCTGGAGGGGAGGCTCCTTGTGAAGACAGTTCCAAGCCCTCAACTCCGTCTGTGTCCACAGAGAGAGAGAGAGAGAGAGAGAGAGAGAGAGAGAGAGAGAGAGAGAGAGAGAGAGAGAGAGAGGGAGAGAGAGAGCGTGAGAGAGAGAGTGCGTGTGTGAGTATGTGTGTTTGTGTGTATGTATAGGCAGTGTGTATGTGTGTGTGTGTGTGTGTGTGTGTGTGTGTGTGTGTGTGTGTATTTGTGTGTGTGTGTGTGTGTGTGTGTGTGTGTTTGTTTGTAGCCTATGGGAAGGGCTCCTAATATGGACCACTTTTTGTTTCATGCTGATAACTAGCTTGTTTTCTTGCGAAGAAGTTTCATTTTGTGTTTGGTAGTCCTTCTCTCTTAGGTTAACCGTTAGGCCTAATTAGAGTGAAATAGCTTTGATAGACATTTACAGAAAAAATCACAAAGGGTCTGAAGCGGCCTGCACGAATCACTGTAAAAAGCCCCCTATATTTCAAAATAACATGATACAACTTAGTGTACAAGTCAGCCTAATTAAAATAGGCTCTAGATTTATCTGTTTCGGGTTGATGAGAGCATTATTTGAAGCACACCAGTAAACTAAAGAAGCTTATCAAAAACAGAGTGAAAATAAGTGAAATTATCAACTTCCACGAAAAGAAAACTTTTTGTTGTATTTTTTTTTAAATCTCGAGGGCTAGTTATAGGTTATTTCCAGCAAGCTTCTTAATGAATTAATGAAAATAGCCTTTAGCTTTTATTTTTTGTTCGATTTGTTGAAGGTGGTCCATATTTATAGGGGACTCGCACATACTTTGAGATTTTGCTATTATTTTTTGTTTGCAGTAGAAACTCGGAGTCAACACTGCTAAAATGTAACATACGGTCTTAGCTGTCATATATAGTAATTTTTGTGTGATAAAACCTTTGGCTGTGGACCGGACAGAAACGAGTCCGTTTTAGGCGGCAAATTTAGAGTGAACGCTGCCAAAAGTGAAAAAAAGAGAAAAAGCCTAACGGTTTTAAGATTTCTGTTTCTGCAACTGTTTTGACATGTGCAAGTTATCCAGAGAGGGTGAATACAGCGAATAAAACTTTTTTGAGCGCTCTAGCGCCGTTAGTTTGACAGAACAGAAGGTGGTCCATACATGATTAGGAGCCGGTCCATATTAGGAGCCCTTCCCCTATAATATATTATAGGCAGTGTGTGTGTGTCAGTGGTGTGTATGTATAGGCAGTGTGTGTGTGTGTGTGTTTGTGCGTGCGTATGTGTGTGTGTGTGTGTGTGTGTGTTTGTCTTTTAAGGGAACCTTTTGTGATATGCACGAATGTAAAATCATGCCTTAAAACTATTTGTATCAGACGGTACAATGTGTTTTGCCAAGCTTTGAAAGAAACACAATCCTCTTCATTTCACAGTTGAGATCATAGGCCTACCTAACCTGAAACCAACCCCAGTGTTCTCTCGGATAACACAATCGCGATATTTTATCTTGACATGTCATATACAATCAGCCACAGCATAGGGCATATCACACATTGTTTAGTCATACAAGAATATGCACGGATACAGGTACCACAAGAAACTTGAAATACAAGTAGGCTATAGCCTTAATTCAACATTAATTGCCAGTCTAACAATCAAGGCTTGTAGAAAACCAAAGCTGAGAACAACTCACCTCAGGGTAGAAAAGAACAGCGCCATTATGTGTGTACGTAATCCCGGACCAACAGTCTAAATCCCTCGAGGCTAAGCCATAGGGTGTGTGTGATAAGTCCGATAGAGCACATTTGCTCTCGTCAGCGCACAGAAAAGTTTTCAGCGGCACATTCACAAAACAGTCACATGAATCAAATACAGTGACTTTCGACACTAGTCCTTGCACAGATCCCTAAAACTGTCCGTTTTTGTCTCCTTCGCGTGTGTGAGGTTCCACTTTGTACTGTTGTGTGTTGCCACACAGAGCGAAGACTAGACTGTTTGAATGGGGGAACCGCTGATACACGCGCGCCGGCTGTGCTGAATGGCTCACGGCGCAAGCGTAGCGTCTGTCGTTGCTAGGCTCGGGCTGCACAGGGGCTTGTAACTGCCTCGTGGAGGGTTTAAACTTTCTATTTGGTGTTTAACGTCGTTTTCAACCACGAAGGTTATATCGCGACGGCATACCTGTCAAGTACTTTTGGCCTCTGACCATAGTAAATGGCATAAGAAACCATAGTTGGGGATCAAAAACCATAGTTAATGCGTGGATCAGGATGTGGTTAAACGCACAAATTCAACTTCTCACGCATACACACTAAACCAATCAGATTGTTTTTCGCAAACTAAAAGTAAAACACATAAATTCCTTTCTACACAAACTGCTCTTTATTTACCACTACATGTAATACATTTACACTGCACTCTTGTTCGTTCATTTTTTTTGTCACTTGTCACTTGTGTTCTTTGTTGTATTCATCTGTGCAAATCTTTGCTTTGTCAATCATGCTGCCAGTCACCTTAAAATCATGGCAGCATGCATCAGAGTTAATTTTGACCTGTAAGAAGGCAGTCAGTGTGTCAGCTCCCAGACTGTGATCCAGCACTTGAAGGTGTTGCAGGGTTTCACTGCCAAATGGAAATTTATTCAACATTTTCCTCACACAGGCCATGTAGAACTGGCGCACATCATGCCAGAACTTCTGTTGTGTGGCTGGTGCAAGCTCCTCCTCAGAAATGAATGAACGGCAGTCCATGCCAGCAAAAAAAAAAAAAAAAAAAAATTTTTTTTAATTTTTTTTTTTTAATGCTGAAAATGCGTATGGGTTGAGGTATACGACGTAGGACCCAAAAAACACCGAAAATCCGTAAGAATTACGCAGAATGCGTAGGACTTGACAGGTATGCGACGGGAACTTTCTCTTGTAAAGTTTGATTGTTGTTGGTTTGTTCGTATGATGGTGCGTAGATTTTTTTCTGTGCGTGGTTTTTGTAACGGATGAAAATCACTTATCAGCAGTATTTGGAACAGTTAGTGAGTTCACACAGTGCTTCAAATAAAATTACAATTTCTGATCTGCAAGGATCCTCAGTGTTTTCCTCTAGATTGTCTGGCAGCAAAAAACCATCATTTTTACGATAGCTATCGCGATCAAAGCAAACACACACAACTATCCACCCATGTTACCATGTACCCCCTTCCCCCTCCAGCACCTTGCCAGTCTAACACACACACACACACACACACACACACACAAATCATTAATACACACACACACACACACACACACACACACACACACAAATCATTAATACACACACACACACACACACTTGGCATGTACCCTAAGTCAAAGACCTTATCATTTTCAGATTACCTTTAAACTTGTACAGTGGTACCTGTGATGTGAGGCCCCTCTGATGAGTGAACACCTCCCATGAAAGGACACCTTCTGGATCCCTTCGTTTATCTTTGCGACCAAAATAAACCTGTCCTGACAGCTGTAGGCCACCTGCAATGAAGGGACACCTTTAACTGGTCCCAAGGGCGTCCTTTCATCGCAGGTCCCACTGTATCTGATTTGGGGACCTGGGATGAGACTGCCAATCCACTTATAATTGCCTCGGTTGATTGTGTCAGATTTACAGCAAAACAAAATAGAATACGTGCATGGCTATACCTTGTAGTGTGGTGAGTACCAAGCCCCTGTGGCCAGAACGCCCTGGTATGCTGTTAACTCAGCTTGCCAACATATTAAGCTAGCCGTTTTGCTTGGACTGCTTGTGGGGGAAGGGAAGTAATGAAATGATCCTTTGCTCGTGAACAAACCGCAGTACAAAACTACATGTTCAAAGACGACCACTGTGTGTGTTAGTGTGTGTGTGTTATTTTGTGTCACATTGTGTGTGTGTGTGTGTGTGTGTGTGTGTGCATTGTTTTTCTTTTCATTCTGACCTGGCACATGTACTTTAATTTCCGACAGCATAAGCATTATATTTGTTACTTTCCTAATTTCAACTTGATATGTTTGACATGGTTTTGTTGACTTAAAGAAACATATGTTATTTCTTACTTTTATGTTTTATTTTTATCTTTTTACTTGCAAGATGAAGAAGAGTCACCTCTGTGACTGAAAACACACACACACACACACACACACACACACACACACACACACACACACACACACACACACACACACACACAGGTAGAGAGATGCAATAAAAGCAAACAAAATAAAGAAAACATAATAAAATAAAAAGAGATTCAGTGTGCCATGGGTACCTGCTCCTCTTCTCTGTTTCATAATTGAAAAATACTTTTTTGGAAAAGGGCAATACAGGCAGCCCTACTCTTGCAGGCTGAGAATTAAGTCAGCAAGGGGTCATTAGCTTTCACAACAAGCTTTCTGGTACTGTGCACACAAATGTGTGAGGACTGGGTGGCTGAGTGGTAACGCACTTGCGCTCGGAAGCGAGAGGTTGCGAGTTCGACCCTGGGTCAGGGCGTTAGCAATTTTCTCCCCCCTTTCCTAACCTAGGTGGTGGGTTCAAGTGCTAGTCTTTCGGATGAGACGAAAAACCGAGGTCCCTTCGTGTACACTACATTGGGGTGTGCACGTTAAAGATCCCACGATTGACAAAAGGGTCTTTCCTGGCAAAATTGTATAGGCATAGATAAAAATGTCCACCAAAATACCCGTGTGACTTAGGAGTAATAGGCCGTGAAAAGTAGGATATGCGCCGAAATGGCTGCGATCTGCTGGCCGATGTGAATGCGTGATGTATTGTGTAAAAAAATTCCATCTCACACGGCATAAATAAATCCCTGCGCCTTGAATATGTGCGCTATATAAATTGCATAAAATAAAATTAAAAAAATTAAAAATAAAAAAAAATCCCTGCGCTTAGAACTGTACCCACGGAATACGCTCGATATAAGCCTCATATTGATTGATTGATTGATTGAAATGTATGACTGATATTAACAAGTGTGCACTTACAAAGACATTTTGACCAAATCTGCAGAATGCTTTGTGTACTTATAAAGTCAAACGACAAAGCCAATTGATCGGACTCGCGCTATAGAAAAGTTATTTATCATTATTATCATTATTAATAAAAGTCTTTTTTGTGCCTGGATCAAGGATGGAACACGAGATCAAAGATCCCGCAATGAACTGCATTAACTCTGCAGCTGTACTAAGGTGTGAAAGAAATGCAAGGACACTGGAATCAGTCAAGCAACTTTTCCATATATACAAAATACCCGTGTGACCTGGAATAATAGGCCGTGAAAGGTGGATGCAGCGCCTAAAGGCAGTCGATCTACTGGCCGATGTGAATGCGTGATATATTGTGTAAAAAATTCCATCTCACACGGCATTAATAGGTAACATGCGCCTTGAGTCGCCTTGTGTGGTGAGATACGTGCGCGATATAAATCCTCGTAAATAAATAAAAAATAAATAAATATACTCTGTTACAGTCACTCTTAACATTTTATTCTCAGTGAGCGATGGAACCTAGCTGAGACCAAAGACGCCACAGTAAAATACAACAACTACCAGGTTATGACAAACGTCTCTGCAAGACAAACCCATTACCCGTACACAGGTGTGAAATAAACGTAAAGACACAGGAGTCAGTTCACAAACCTTTCCATGCATACAATTTAAAAAGTCATTCTAATAAGCATTTTATTCTGAGTGAATAAATCATAAAATGACCAGAAATGATTACATGTAATACAAATTGTCATTTCATGAGGGGGGAAGGGTGAACATTGAATGCAAAAGACAGCACTGGTGTAAATGAAGAGTGCTTGTCATAGTTACAGAGTTCTGCTATTTTGTATGTATACTGTATTCCTACAGTAAAACTTTGTTTTTTTTCTTCTTCTGCGTTCGTGGGCTGAAACTCCCACGAACACTCTTGTTTTTTGCACGAGTGGAATTTTACGTGTATGACTGTTTTTTACCCCGCCATTTAGGCAGCCATACGCCGCTTTCGGAGGAAGCATGCTGGGTATTTTCGTGTTTCTATAACCCACCGAACTCTGACATGGATTACAGGATTTTTTCGTGCGCACTTAATCTTGTGCTTGCGTGTACACACGGGGGTGTTCGGACACCGAGGAGAGTCTGCACACAAAGTTGACTCTGAGAAATAAATCTCACACCGAACGTGGGGACGAACTCATGCTGACAGCGGCCAACTGGATACAAATCCAGCGCGCTACCGACTGAGCTACACTACTCAAAAGAATTCAAGGGCCAGTGTCATTTTTGACATGGCTTGAAAAATAAAGTGCAGACTGAACAAAATGGTGTTTTTTTGCCAAATAAGCAACAACAGTGTTACGCAATGTTCAAGACAACGTGTTTTTGATAAGGGTTCAGATGAGCGTTTATTCAAAGTGCTACACGGGGCCACAAAAGAAACGCAAAATTTACGTGAAAATGCCAACTTTTCAAACGCGTCTAGCTGACGCAGCACACCTGCGCAGACTGAAAACTGCAATGCACGTGCAAGCCGTAGCTTTTGTGAGCAGACGTCAACCAGTGTTGCAGACCAACGGGTATGTAAGGCCACGTTTCTTGAGCATTTTTAACCATGCCCCCAAGACGCCGACTGAGTGATGCTGACAGAGGGAAGGCCGTGGCCTGGCTCCAGGAAGGTGTAGCAGTGCGGGAAGTTGGCAGGCGACTGAAAGTGACACATTCTGTCATACAGAGGCTGAGAGACCGCTTCAACAACACCGGAAGTGTGCAAGAACCAAGGAGGGCTGGGCGCTCACGAATGACGACCAGGAGAGAAGACCGCTACGTCATCGTGTCAGCCCTGCGTAACAGAACCGCCACTGCAAACACGCTCAGGGGGCAACTGCGAACAGCCACCAACATCCTGGTCAGTGACCAAACTGTTCGCAACCGTCTGCACGAGGTGAACATGCGATCAAGGCGGCTAGGGCTCATCGTGCAGCTCGTCTGGCCTGGACCCGGCGTCGTCAGGATGGACTGGCCCTCCCGTTCGCCCGGTCTGAACCCAATCGAGCACCTTTGGGATGTCCTGGGGCGACTGATTCGAGCGAATCATCCTCCTCCACCAAACCTCAACGTCCTGTTCCACACTCTGCAGCTGGAGTGGCAGGCGATCCCTAGAGAACACTCTGCAGTCATTGGTCAGGTCCATGCGTCAGCGTTGCCTCGACTGCATCAATGCCAATGGAGGTCACACTCGTTATTGACTCGTGTGATTCCAATTGCTCTCTGTTCTGAATTTTGAAAATGGAGGTATGTCCATTCAAATGAAATTTTCTCGATGAATAATTCGTGTTGGTTAATGAAATTGTAACCGATCGAACAAGAAGTGAATAAATTAAAGTTCTGATATATGTTTTCTGTTGTTTGTCTTAATTGCTTTGAATGGTGAATGACCAACTGAGTGGCCCTTGAATTCTTTTGAGTAGTGTACATCCTCGCCCTAGACTTTGTTTGAATGAGTTCATTCTACATACAGCTGAAAAACCCTGCTACAACAGCCTTTTCTTAGCTTCATATAAAAAGATCAAATTCATATAAAATGCAAAGTTTGTTATAATAAACAAAAACAACATATATATATATGCACACCCCCCGCAGGTTAGGGGGAGTCCCATATTGGTTGGGACGAGAAAGAATTTACCCGATGCTACCCAGCATGTCGTAAGAGGCGACTTAACGGTTCTGTTTCTCCTTTTACCCTTGTTAAGTGTTTCTTGTATAGAATATAGTCAATGTTTGTAAAGATTTTAGTCAAGCAGTATGTAAGAAATGTTAAGTCCTTTGTACTGGAAACTTGCATTCTCCCAGTAAGGTCATATATTGTACTACGTTGCAAGCCCCTGGAGCAATTTTTTGATTAGTGCTTTTGTGAACAAGAAACAATTAACAAGTGGCTCAATCCCATCTCCCCCCTTTCCCCTATCCCATCTCCCCCCTTTCCCCGTCGCGATATAACCTTGAATGGTTGAAAACGACGTTAAACACCAAATAAAGAAAGAAAGATATATATGCACAGATTCCTGTAACATATTCAGAACAATATATTCCACTGAATGTTTAAATACATTCTTATTTCATTGTTTGAACACTTCAGCAGGAGGGAACGCCTTTCAAATAACCAGCTGGAGAAGGGAACAAAATATCAGCTTTCTCCCAAAATAGCCCTGTGCCTGTGGAAGTGACACCATATGCAGAGTGCACATTTTGAGATTCATTCACTGTTACGAGAAACCTCACATGGGGCAAAAATGGGAGATAGTAAAAATTATCTCCACTCCAAATCAAACTGTCACACTTACATAGTCATTAGTCAAAGACAAAAACAAACACTAATACACACAAACGAACATTTGTTACCTTATGTTCAGAACTCAACTGTTAAACTCTGGTATAGTTTGGCTTCCATGAAGGTATAGATTGTTATGTTATTTTCACCAAATCATAACATGTTCATGCATTAATACTGCACCAGTTAGCAAAATTTAATTAAGACTTGTGGTTGGCTCCTTGCAAGCGGCTAAACATTTTGTCAGATAAGTTTTGTCTAATGAATGTTTGTCGGTGCACTTAAAAGACTGTTGGGTTGATATATATATATATATATATATATCTGTGAACGCAAAGTTTTGTTTTGTCAATAATTAACGTTCTACCTTTCTTTTTTTTTTATTCTGAATTTTGGAACTTGGCAGTCTATTTATTTATGGATTTTTGTTTTCATCTGACTTGCATATATATATAATATATATATATATCACTTTAAAATGTATTCTATTCCATTTGCTGATTTACTTCTGCTGGTAGGTTTTGAGTAAAGATTTAAAATACTTCACATGAGCAGGGTAAATATAAAGTGCCACGGTGTAACAAAATTGCTGCATATTTAATTTATTTTCACTGACCAAAGTTGTCTTGCACAGTTTAGCCACACGCATTAACAAGCACATAAAGACGCATAGGACGGTTTGAAGCCTCCTTAAAATGATTTTAACTGAAGCCTGAATATATATGCATTGTGTATTATGCACTTACGCACTCAAACCAATATCCTCAAAACTGAACAACTCCACAAGCCTAAAGTTGCACCGGCAGCTGGTTCCCCCCTTGTATCTCGATGTACATGGACTATACGGTCTGCCACATTATCTCCCACTGCCTCCTCTTGTGTATAGAGGCAGTTTTAAACATTCTCAACCATATAAAGACATGTAATCTACACAAAAATGAACATTCCACAAGCCTAAAGTTGCACCAGTTGGTTCCCCCCTTGTATCTCGATGTACATGGACTGCATGGTCTGCCGCATCATTGCAAACTGACAGGACACAGCGTTCGTGTTCTCCACCTCTTCCCCCCCCTCCCCCTCCCCTGGCTCAGCGTGCGTGTTCTTCATGTGGACCTTGAGCTTGCCCTTGGCGGCGAAGGTCAAAGGGCACTTTGTACACGGGTGGGTCTTGGTGGACTTGCCGTGCACATAGGCGCAGTGCTGCCACATGTTGCTGTTGGAAACGAAGGTTGCGTCGCACATCCCGCACTTGTACGGCTTCTCTCCCGTGTGTGTTCTCACGTGAATCTTCACCTGGGGAACATTTAATGAATGTTCTGTGAAAAATGAAACCAGGGCCCATGCACATGCACTCAAGCACACACACACACGCACGCAGAGGAATCTCCTGTTAGTCTTTTTTCTTGGCAACACATTCTCTTGGCATCACATTCAGTCACTTAGTTAAAGAATCTTCACTTCACCCATGGGAATACTCCCATTTCAGGCCATATAGAAAAATTATTACCTGTCTTTATGCCTCAAGCTTCATCTGTTATTGTTTCCAACATACTGCAGGTTCGGTATCTAGACTTGTATTAGTTAACTAACCAAATATGCCACACCTGAAATTTGCAATGTAAACTACTTGTCAACCTCAGGAAAGTTTTCAACACTATACACATTGCCAGAAAATAAATGACTAATTCTCTTTCTTTCTTTATTTGGTGTTTAACGTCGTTTTCAACCATTCAAGGTTATATCGCGACGGGACTAATTCTCTGAATTTAATCTGATTCTGATGGCACCATTAAAAGACACAACGGTAACATTAAGATTTCAAATGACTGTTTGGTGGTTAACTGTCCCTGCAGAGTTTGTGCCAGGCAAGAACGGAAAACAGTAAAAAAAATAATTAAAACAATCTACAAAAGTCTAGGTCTAAAAGAGGGAAGTAGTTTAAAAAAAGAGGTACATTTACAGATTCTAAGCAAAGAAAGTTGAACAAAATTGGTCTTAAAAGGTTTTTTTTAGAATGGTCAAGTGATCTTATTTGTGCTCAATCTGGCCTCATCCTTAACTGGTCACTTACTTTATCATCACCACACTTTTCCAAGATTATCGCTCTGCTGTGTACTTTGACTCTTTCTTTGAAATGACCTCACCTTTTGAGAGTCCCTGAACTTGAGACCACAGTACTGGCACTGAAAGGGTTTCTCGTTGGTGTGTTTCTTTCCGTGGGCGTACAGAGCCGGTTTCTGCTTGAAGGCTGCACCACAAATTTCACACTTGTAGCGTCTCTCCTCACTGTGAATCTTGATGTGGTCTCTGAGATAGTACACGCTTACAAATGACTTGCCACATTTGTCACACACATGCGGCTTATCCGTCCCATGAGTCTTTATATGCTTGTTAAGGCGTGAGGGGAATTTGAAGGACAGTCCACATATGGCACACTGGTGCTCTTGTCGATTGTGAACGCGACTGTGCTGCCGTAGAGCGCTTTTGTTTTTGAAAGATTTGTCACATTGCTGGCACAGGTACTCTGAGATGTGCTTGGTTTCCTCAAAATGATCGGTCAACTCCTGCAGGTCTGTGAACGTTAAATGGCACTGCGGACATTCATGCCCTCTGACCCTCGGCTTCTTGAGGGACTCCTCCTCAAAAGAATTGAACAGTTCATCTAGAGAAAAAGCGGGGTCATCTCTGACATCTCCACCATCTTCGGCTCTAGCAGTATCTTCAATCTCCGGCCAATCCTGGTCCAAAAAATGATTGTCGTCAAACCCAGCCTGCTCCTCATCAGAGGAAGGAGGCTCTTGCACCTTGGGTTTTTCGTTCTTCTCACAAGATCTAGGTGGCTTTTTCCGCCTGGTAGATCGTCGCGTGGGCTGTACAGTAGTGCTCACTGACTCAGCCTTGACAACACAGTCTGACTGTGGGGAAAATGGAGTCTCCGACTGTTTTTCTGCGACTGACGAAACTCCCTGCACCTCAGTCGACTCATGGGACAGAGCTGGTTGTGGAGGCGTGGCCTGTGAGATCAGCTGACAGTTAACGCAGAAGAGAGTGAGAGGGTTGTGACACTGATGGCAGCGAATATCTGACTTGAGTTCGCCTTCCTTCTCAGCTTTATAATATCTGCAACATTTCAGATAACAAAATGAGTGAATTACATGTATTGTCCGCTAACATGATAACCAGTAGGCTGAATACCATATCTTTCAGTAAACTGCTTTCAGAAGTGTTCAGTTTCTGTTTAAAAAATGTTGAGTCCAAAAAATAAAAAAGACAAAGAAGGTTCATCTTATTACTGTCAGTCAAACACTTTCATAAGCTCACAGACAGACAGACACACAACACACACACACACCCTTGCACATACAGTAAAATCTCCCACAACAACCTTGAAAATTTCCAGGAAAATCGGTCTTAAAATGGAGGGGTCTTTACTGGGAATTTGCTGGTCGAGCTTCATCACACAAAAGGCAACAAACACAAACTCAGTCACACACAAACTACTCACAAAGACACCAGAAATCTTGTGATGGCAGCATTACTGGTGAGGCCCTCTGACGTGCCGATCTCGCGCCAGCGTTCAAGTATATCGTCATCAAGAGTGATGTGAGCTTTGGTTCTTTCCTTTTCCTTTGAATCCGACAGCCTTTTCCGTTTGCCTATCACTGAGTTCTGAAAGTGTGAACAATTTCAAAGGGTGTGTTTCAAAAGAACTGCGTAAATCTAAAATAAAACAGAAAAAAATTCAGAAAAACAGATTGTCAATTACATTAAAACACATACTGTATAAAAAGATAAATGTGTCCGAAAGCTTTAAAAGTTAGGTGTTTCCTACACTTAAACAACCTTTTGCTAATATCTTAGCTGAGAAAACATTCCAGACAATTAACATCACAGTTTATTCACTTAATTCAGTGCAAAACACATACCTGCGAATTATTAGGCGTTTTGGGTTTGAAAAGACCTTTGGCAATGAGGCGATCTCGCAATGTGTTCATGGGAACTTTGAACTCTTTGGCTGCTCGGTACATAGTCTTGCCATCGTACTGTACTGCTGTCATTGCTTTTTCCATCTGTGAAGAATCATAACTCTTGTACTGGATGCGCTTCCTGCATGCTGATTCCTGTAACATTGGAAAACAGAAGTTTGCATCAGACTGAGGCTCATTATATATGTGTGCATGTTGATGTAGATCTGAGCGTGATTAAACTAAAATACTTCTGGACATGTGCGGCACCGGCTGCATTGACTACAGAACTTATTAAAAGATTAGATCTAAGGAAAGAAGGGGACATAAGCACTGTGAATAATATAGCCGATACATGCAACAAGAATAATTGAATTCAGTTCTACATTAATAAATTTAATCGGCTCTGACTAGCTGACCCATGTTTCCTCCAGGCACAGTGAGGAAGCTTGCTGCAAGAGATGTGAGCAGGCCACAGTACATGTCTATAAATGCATTAATTTTGTGCTAACTTCATGACTTCCGGGTGCATTCCCCGCCATGAGTAGCATAGAAATCAATGCGCTTTTTCTCAGCCAAGTCGCTTTCTTTGGCCTATGCAACGAATTATATCAAGACAGAGCGCTTCAAGATGGCGACGATGATGTGCGATGTGTAAGAAAGTTTTAATACTTTAGCTAGCAGACGATTCGGTCAATGAAATTGTCTGCCAGAACGTTGTTAATGTTATGATGGGAATGTTAGCTGGGGTGGTCACTAAACCGTCAAAGGCAGTGGATCCCTCAGTTCACGGCGTATTAAACCACGCTGAGGAGGCCGCGACACGCTGCACACCATCATAGTTCCAACACCACCGCGATCTTGGAAAATGGTGTATTTGCAGCAGGTGAGCTCATCCAAAAACTGCTCGCAGAACGCTTAGCGTGCGCTTTTGTGCACAGCCCCAAGAAACGGGGTTTTGAAAAGCGCACTGCGATTGCTTTTGTGCGCACCACCCCGAGCAACTCATCTCAGTATACAGGAACTACTCCTACAGGAAGTGCACCTACAGGGAATGGACCCATTTTAATTTTCAGTCGATATAGACCCCTTCTGCAAAAGTATACATGTAGAATGATTCACGCCCTAACGTTGACTGTTAACGCCATTTTTTGTTACGTGGTAATTTAAACATAACAGCTTTCACTGGGTATAAAAGCCACCGTTACTAGGAGTTGGGTAAAAAAAAAAAACCCCGACCTATCGCGTTAACCTTCTTAGCACGATGGGCCGTTATTGTGGCTCGGTCGGTAGACCACGATGGGCCGTTATTGTGGCTTCGTTTGTATTTCGCGGTAATGCAGCAGACAAGGGCAACCATTGGCTTGCTTGTGTTGACCAATCAGAAGCATCGTTTGTCGAAGCTTTGTCGAAGCTTCCTGCCATGCTTTCGAGGTGAAAATTGCGAAGGTTTATCAGTGATTTTTCGACTTTGTTCGAAGTTTTTGGGCGACGTTGAAACGGAAATCGAAAGTGATCATGACGACGAGAACGTTCCTAACGATACCAGTGATGAGTCCATCGGAGATAGCGATTCTGACGGGGATTATGAAGGTAATTTGATTGTTTACATGTGTAAGAAGTTGACTCGATCCCGACGATCGATCTTTTCCTTGTTTTCAGTATATTTTGCATGGCATTGTCTCTGATTGTGATTACGATTAGTATTGGAACTAGTGATCTGTTTTGATTCGTGTTTGTTTTTGGATTACCCTCACCATAATAAAGGTAAGAAAACATAATTATTTTAATTGGATTGCTTATCCTTTTCTCTTTTCAACAGTATATAACTTTACTATGTTAGCATGAAAATCAAAGTTAGGAGGTGCCAATTACTAACCCTACCATGGAATAATCCGGAAGTCTGGAATAAGTGCAGTACTACGAGTGCACACAAATCAAAAGTGCAGTACTAAGAAGGTTAACATTGGGAAAACTGCACTGTAAAGTGTGTAAAGTTCGTCTGCTCGGTCAGTCTTTGTTGATTAATTTCTTCATTTTGCTTGAAAAATCTCACCTGGCTGTCGTCTGCGTCCATACCAACGTGCAATCAGGATGCCGAATCACCGATGCTGATTTCTGAATAAAAATGCATAGACGCTTACTGTGCAAAATATAAAATAATTTTAACTCATTCCATCTCCAAAGTGCGTTGTCGTCGCCGGAAGTAATTGCTTTTGTGATTTAGTCGGCAGAATGAGAATCACCCTGTTTAGGAAACAACTGCCATGTACGGATAATTTTTATTCGGTGGCAACGGCTTTGCATGCCTATTCTGGACACAAAGGGTCAACATTCATTTTCTAAAAAAAGAAGCAATGTGTGCACCATTATCTTTGCTCCGAACTGTTTCCGACTGTTTCAATGCCAGATCAGTGCGCAGGGGACACCACTGACTTTCACTTTTAAACGCCCGTGGGAATTACCGTTCTTTGCTGGATCCGCCAAGCAGGTTTCCGAAGCTGAAGGAGTGGACGAGTTGGGATGAGTTTTCAAACATTTTGTGTTACGTTCAGCTGCATTTCATAGCGTGCAAAAGCAGTCAAACGTAAGGTACATGAACTACAGCTAAACGGTTTTGAATGCGTTGATCTGTTGCATACTCTGCTCGAAGCATCAGTAAAGAGAGAACGCACGTCTGCACACACAGTGACACGCACCATCGATGATCGAGAGCTCGTTTTCATTTCTAATTTTGAATATATCAAGAATCTCCGATGCTCGTGTCTCACTTTGTTTTGGTCAGTAGTTTCCAACACTGGTGTTCACGTGACTGATTAAAAAACTTTTTTCATTTTTATTTTCGATTAAATCAGTGTCAGCACAGCATGTTTTCAATGTTATCCAATGAGATGAATTTCCTCTTCTATTCAACCAGAACCAGGAGCTGTTGAGCGTGAGACAGAGAGAGGCCCGAAGAAGCGATGGAAAAAGTGAAGTGGACGGCTGTTGTCCTGACCTGTTCGAACAAGAACTGGGCACATACTTTGCAAAACGGTGACTAATGTGGACTGTTTTATTATTTCTGTCTTGGTTGGTATAGTTGGGGTTGGTTGATGTTTGTGTTGTTTCTTTTCCTGTTTTGGAAGTGACGCCACATAACGAAGAGTGAACATTTTTAGATTCATTCTGTGTGACGACGTAGCTAACAAGTGGCTAAAATCAAGATACAGTCGAACTCGCTTAAGACGAATCACTGGGGATCGGAAAAAAAGTTCGTCTTAACCAAAATTCGTATTAAGAAAATTGATTGATTTTTTTTTTATTTTTTTTTTTTAAGGTCTTGTACATTTTATGGTGTTTCAATTTGTTTCTTTCGCAACTTTCATGCTGCTTCACGTTTAGACAATAAAGTGACATATTCAGTTACATGTTCATGTGTGTCTCATGTTGAGTGATGATTGTTGAGTTTGAGTGAGAGTGAGCACACAGATGTTTCATCCAGTTGTTACGTTTTTGGTCACACACACGCACACACTGACACTGTCCACATTCGCGGTGTTCCTATCATTTGTCCGGAATCACTTACCTTGGCGACGGGTAGCAAACCTTGGCCAATTTATTTGTTTTTTGTTTTTTGGTTGCAACATGATGTTCAAATCCAAATCGAAAGCACTGACTGACTGATAAACTATCGCGAACCGGCGAACGCAAACGTTGAGAGTGTGGTTTCCCTTGTCCAAGGGAAACCACTCTGGCATCTATATTTTTTGGCAATGGCTCCCGTTCAAAACATTGATGTTTCGTTTTTGGTATTCGCGAAGGAAATAAACGTCAGTCAGTCATTCATGTTCAGTGTCTGAGCTATCAATCACTTTGATTCTAAATTTGAAATTGTTTTGTGAGTACAGTGTAATCAGTTTAACTTTATTCAGTGATCGGTTGAGCAATGGTTCAAGCAGTCGACGTAAGGGAAGACTTTGACACATGATGTATTCAAACTTCTCAAATTCCCATGATATGTCGATCTCGGGACGAGTTTAAAGATTTCGTCATAAGCGTGAGTAAATTACAGACATTATGCATGCATGGGAATCCAAAAAGTGCTCGTTATAAGCAGAAATTCGTCATAAAGAATTCGTTTTAAGCATTTTTTTTAAGCATGAAGAAAGAGGTATTCAGTTGGGAACTTAAAACTAATACGTTATAAGTCAAAATTCGTAACTAGCGTGTTCGTTTTAAGTGGGTTCGACTGTAATTGCAAAGATTTTCCTGTTTAACCAGTTATTTTTGTTTGGAAAGCTACATCCTGATAGTAAGATATTGCAAGTCATTGTAACTTGTTCGTAACAAATAAAAGAGAAGAACTATAAATATGTACATGGCACGAGGATTTTGATTGTCACATGTGCATGTAGTTGTATTTATAACGTGTGCATATATTCGCTCAATAGCTGTCATGCAGTGTAGGTAACAGCTTTGCTAAACTATGAAGTTGTTCGATAATTTAAAACATTTTTTTTTCAGTTTGGAGAAAAAGTCCTGTTTTAATATCTGATCATTTTAATTATTTGATCGCTACAATTTTGATTGCAGAACTAGAGGCCCGACAAGCCAAGGGCAAGATCGACAAGGATGTGATTCTGTTGACGGTGGAGGATCCCAAGACAAATGTCGGTAGCGGTGGCGCCACCATCAATGCTCTTCTCACTGTGGTTGAACATATCTCTGCCAGAAAAGGCTACACTGTGAGTTGGCATTTGTTTAGACTATATGTTCAAATTTGCACATTTGTTCCCAAACAGGGTTGTGAGTTATTAGCTTCCCGTGGATTAGCCACAGTTTTTTAATTCAATTTTTTTTTTCCATTACTTGATTGTCCCATTGCTGGGAAGTTCGGGTCGCTTCCTCCGAGTAGAAAGCTAACAACAACCCGAGTAGCGCTACCCAAGTGTCTGCGTGTTTAGGTGTATTCAGCCACCTGCACTTATGGCAGAATGACCAAGGTCTTTTACTTGCCTCAGTGGTGACACGGGGGTGGAACATGAATACCCTCTCTGAGTCTGCACATAAAGTTGACTCGTGTCCGTCCTGGCCCGAATTCGAACCTGCGACCATAGGGTCACAAGTCAAGTGCTCTACCAACTGAGCTACCGGTCCATACAGTCTATACAGTTTTCCAGGCATAGTTTTAGCTGGTGTTTTGTTATGACCCTGGATGTACAAGAAGACTAACTTCCCTGAGCTTTGCCTTTTTTTTTCTAGGGCCAGGAGAAAAAAAATAGGGTCGGTCGGGTAATCGGAAACATTGATTTTTTTCTTGGCCTTAGTATCAACCTTCTTTTCAGGCTTGTTTTTTGTGTGTGTCTTTTTACGAGCCTCCGATGAACAAACACTTAGAATGTAAGCTGTTTTAAACTGTTATGAACTTTGCAACTGATTTCGGGCATGTATTAATTTTGACATATTTATTTTTACAGGTGATCAATCCAGATGTTCTGAATGATGTCCACATTCTGATTCTACACCATGTATGTAATTAATCAACTCTGTCTGTCTCTGTTTTGACTTTGTTTTGGGAAAACAACAGATTACATGTACCTTGATCAGAAATGTTTATGACAAGTTTACTTTCTAGAAGTAGAACTCTGTATGGAGGGCCTAACTGTAATGTAAAACACCGGTTTTGATTTTGTAAAATAGGAACGCCCTCATGTTAAAATCATGCAGATTGTAAAAGTATTGTGTATGAACATGATAAGTACAAAACATTTTTTTTAGACACCTCATCTTGTTATAACCCTCCCTCCTCCCCCCCCCCCCCCCCCCCCCCCCATTAGACCATACCCCACCTCCTTAAAATATACTTGGTGATATAAGTTGTAACGCTGATGCTATAAGCTTATTGCTATAAATATCAATGCAGGGTACATCTTATTCCTACGATGCATGCGGGCGGCCATTCACAACTCTTCCAGCGAAATTCTCCTCATCAGCATCTGATGATCTCGTCTGCAATGTTGATCTCATCTTCAGGCTCATCACAGAAAAGGTGAGAACATAGAAGATTTTTTAATTTATGAGCATCTGATGATCTCGTCTGCAATGTTGATCTC
Organism: Littorina saxatilis; assembly: GCF_037325665.1. NCBI lineage: Eukaryota > Metazoa > Mollusca > Gastropoda > Littorinimorpha > Littorinidae > Littorina > Littorina saxatilis. The sequence goes on along the minus strand of NC_090245.1, from coordinate 8,629,037 downwards.
ATCTTCAGGCTCATCACAGAAAAGGTGAGAACATAGAAGATTTTTTAATTTTTTTTTTAATTTTGATGGGGTTTCACTGTATTTGACTTGCTTTTGTCTCTGTTCATGAATGGTTTTGTGTACTTTACATTGTTGTGAACGATTGTAAATGAAAAGTTCAAAAGCATTATTTTTCTGTCTTTTGTTCTGTTCTTGCTGCTGTGATCCTCTCAGTTTGCCTGCAGGTGTTTACCTGGGGAAAGGTTTTCTCTTGCTTCTATTGAGTCAAACTTTCCCACTTGACATTATAATCCAGACATTAGTGAGGGGTGTGTTTGAAACAAGTGAACAATGAGCACGTGTGCCTCTCTCACAACCTGCACAAACCCAGCACATTTATTTGTTCGTCAATTCTGTCTTTCCCACACAATCACATGATGTTTAATGAACATGTTTCAGATAGCAGCCGGGTCAGCACCTGGCGTTTGGGTCAGTAGTCTGGACATGCTGCTGGCTATTCCTGCAGGAGCTGGTAAGAATCATGAAACAAGAATTGTAGGTTATTGGAACATTTAAATGAAAATAAACAAAACTTTACATTTACAGTGCGTCTTTTAAGCAGACAGACAGACAAACACTTATTGTACAAATACTGAACTTATCACCAAATCGTTAATGAATCTTGCATGCAAGATGGTATGAAAGCCATGTTTCAACAACATATTTTGTAAAATTTGAATGCAAAATAAATGCGTTGCTTATTGATTGAGGGAACATGAGAACTTTGATTGTGATCCATGCATAGAAGCAACATGATTTTATGAGAATGTTTGAGTTAAGCTTGCATTTGTTTTGTTTTTGTCATTGTTTCATTGTTTTTAGAATGCATTTTTTAGATCTCATCAATTAGAATAAAAATAGTGTGTCTTATGCATCTGACCAATATTTTTCCCCTATACTGCTGTGGGAACATGTTTTGTGTGTTTAATTTTGTTATTCATTGATCAAGATTCGTTTTTCCGCCAAGATCTGACCTGGAAACCTTGCGACGCTTGTCTAGTGACCATGCCAGCAAAAGTCCAGTATGGGAAGGATCATGGGGTCTGCAAGATGGATACACAGGTCAGTTTATTGCATGTTTTATTTTGTCTTTATTTGTGTGCGTATGAAAGCTACACTTGCACTGGCCGCTGCTAATGACTAACCACTCGCTGTCAGACCCTTCTCACAGCTAATTTATACATTCCGTGTGCACTCCCTCACTCTCACCATCCTCTCCTTATTACCCCCCCCCCCCCCCTTCCGTTTTCCCGATCGTTCTCACAGGACTCTGTGACCACTCCCTACTGCATAACAGCTCACCTCCTTCCCCCCTCACACTCCAATGAATACAAGAGCACGAAGAAAAACAAGTAGCTAGTTATGTTTTTTGTTGCTTTCTTGTCACTGGAAGTATATAAACGGTTCTAACTTGTCTAATGTATCATTCTGTGTGATGAAGCATACAAGCAACACTGGTTCAATTTTCTGTTGAAATGTACAGAGCATGGTGGAAAACATCCTGTATCAGAAAGGGGATGAAGCCCTGCAGTCATGCAAGAGGCAGGATGGCACTGTTCCTGTGGTAAGTAGCAGTTTCAACATGGCAAGCAGTTTGTTGTTAGCCGAAAAAGAAAAAAATTTTTTTTGACAAAGTAAAACAAATTAAGGTTGTTAGATCATCTGCTTTTTTAAATTTTTTAATTTTTTTTATTGAGGATTTAAATTTTTTTATTTACAAAGGCACATGAAGCTCTTTTTTCTTCTTTTTTTGTTGTTGACGGGTCCAAAAAAAGTTCTATGTTAGGGAGGAAAACATAGGGTTGTTTGGGGAATCGGCAACATTGAAGTTTATTTCTTGGTCTTTAGATAAAAAGACAGGAAGCTTCTGATTTTATGGATAGGTATTCTTTTGTGCTTATTGAGTGCACGTGACACGAGAATTACAATTACTGAGAATATGATTTGTGTAAATGTATGTGTCTTACAATTTTGTTTTTGTGTTGGCTTGGTGTCTGTTTAGATCTGTGGCATTGTGTACCTGAGCACGGCAGTAGCAGAGAAACTTCTGTCCTTTTACACCAAGCCCCCTCTTGATGCCTGTACATACTTTGGGCTCGACAGTGGGATGCCACCCCTGAAGGTACTGCACCAAGAGAGAGAGAGAGAGAGAGACACAGAGGGAGAGGGACAGACAAGACAGACAGAGACAGACAGACAAAGAGAGGGAGAGAAAGGGAGGGAGAGAGAGAGAGAGAGACAAACAGAGAGAGAGAGGGGAGGGAGTGAGAGAGAGAGAGAGAGAGAGATTTTTGTACATTAAACACGGGTATTTAACTTTGTGTTCATATAACCTCTTTAAACTAACCCCAATTGTTTAGACTCCCTCCTGTTTAACTCACTCCCTACGAACCACTGCTATCGCAGTGGTCCCATGCACACCACTTCCCCACGAACCACTGCGATAGCAGTGTTTGACCTTTGGATTTTTTTAGCTCAATGACGTCAATTTTTGTACGAAAATAGAGAGGCTGGCTCTCAAGTTTAACCAATCGTCTGCAAATTACCAAGCTAGTTTCACTTCTGTCTGCTGTAGAACGATGACGCGAGGTTTGATTTCGTACTCGCTGGCTTTGTGCAAATTTGCATAACAACAATGGCGTCTACCAATACGTAGTGAGTAGTGAGTGAGTAAACCACACGAATTTGAAGTGATGGCCCTGCGTTCAGCGTAATTTTGATGCCAGAAAAAGGGTTATTTATACCCCCCACCTAAATCAGCTATTTTCTAAATAAAACACTTGAAACTTTGCACTGAAGGGCATCAACATATCAACAGTAAACCCTGAAAGTTTCAAATATCTGTGTTGAGTACTTCTTTAGTAATGATTTTTTTACCAACTAATACAAATGGCCAGTATACAGTGGAAAGCATAGGAAAAATCGCACGGTAGGGAGATGTTGTTAAAGTGGGGTTCCACTGTACTTGAACTTCAGTTTAAAGTGAAAAAAGACTGACTTTGTTTTAGCCACGTGATTGTCATTTCCTTTGAGACTAAAGCCCTTCTTTTTATATTTAGTCAAGTTTTGACTAAATATTTTAACATCGAGGGGGAATCGAAACGAGGGTCGTGGTGTATGTGCGTGTGTGCGTGTGTGTGTGCGTGTGTGTGTGTGTCTGTGTGTGTGTGTGTGTAGAGCGATTCAGACTAAACTACTGGACCGATCTTTATGAAATTTGACATGAGAGTTCCTGGGTATGAAATCCCCGAACGTTTTTTTCATTTTTTTGATAAATGTCTTTGATGACGTCATATCCGGCTTTTCGTGAAAGTTGAGGCGGCACTGTCACGCCCTCATTTTTCAACCAAATTGGTTGAAATTTTGGTCAAGTACTCTTCGACGAAGCCCGGGGTTCGGTATTGCATTTCAGCTTGGTGGCTTAAAAATTAATTAATGACTTTGGTCATTAAAAATCGGAAAATTGTAAAAAAAAATAAAAATTTATAAAACGATCCAAATTTACGTTTACCGTATTCTCCACCATTTGCTGATTCCAAAAACATATAAATATGTTATATTCGGATTAAAAACAAGCTCTGAAAATTAAATATATAAAAATTATTATCAAAATTTTTTTTTCGAAATCAATTTAAAAACACTTTCATCTTATTCCTTGTCGGTTCCTGATTCCAAAAATATATAGATATGATATGTTTGGATTAAAAACACGCTCAGAAAGTTAAAACGAAGAGAGGTACAGAAAAGCGTGCTATGCAGCATAGCGTAACCACTACCCCGCTCTTCTTGTCAATTTCACTGCCAATGCCGTGAGCGGTGGACCACGAGTATACGGTCTTGCTGCGTTGCATTGCGTTCAGTTTCATTCTGTGAGTTCGACAGCTACTTGACTAAATATTGTATTTTCGCCTTACGCGACTTGTTTATCTTTTTTTTTAGTTGTCTCTGTTTTTTGACGTCCTGCTGCCCATGACGACAGTTGTCTCGGAGACGGACTTTGTGCAAGGGGAGAGAAGCACGACTTATGGTAAACCGGCAGCAGGGGCAGGTGACTCCAGGGACAATATGGCCATTGCTCGCAAGATGCTGTGGAAGGAGCTGCATGGATACAGACTTCGAGCATGTAAGGAGAACTTGCTGTAGGAAAATCAAAACGATGGATATCGTGGTATTGGTATATATATGTACCTTTTCAAAAGAACTCCTTCCTATTTTAAAGCTAAGATTCAAACAAGATTATTCAGGCAGTGCAATTGGAAAGATGTTTACAAATATTTGTTACCTTAACCTCAAGTTGTGTCAAACCTTCTTTAGAAAGAAGAAGAGACTGGCTACGATTGATTGAAAACTTATGTAGACAGCGAGTGCTTTCGCTTGTTAGCTCCTCTGGGGTAAAAAAAAAATGAAGCAGAAATCGTGGTAAAATAAGAAACATTATTTAAAGTAAAGGGGGCACAACTCTGAAAGAAGAGTAGAAGAAAACCAATGTTTGCAGTCATGGTGGAAGGAGGCGAAGTCCACTACCTGACAAACCTGGCATCAGAGCACAAGAAGATGCTGCTTTGCTCCCCTGTTGCCATGGAGAGGGACGGCTTGACCTGGACAAACATGGTGCAGGCAGATGTCAAGGTCAGACAAGTCTAGATTTAATTTTTTTTGTAATAAATCATTGTTTGCTGTTTTTATCTCAGGGCTACGCGTTGTAGGGTTAATTGGTATCGATGTCCCACAATCTTTTTTTAAATTTTTTTACAGTTTACATGAATTTTAACATATTTTCTGAATCTTTAAGGCTTGAGGATGTGTACATACATTCTTATCAGCATTTATTTGTCAAAATAGAGTATGAAGGGTTACTTCTGATTGCTGTCAGTATTTGGAGGTTTTGTTTTTGTCTTTCAGACTTTAGTCAGCACTCTGCGTGTAACATAAACTAATCTGATTGTGCAACATGTGATACATTTTGCTGAGATTATAAAGATCGAAGTGAAAAATAAAAATGTTATATTCTCATTTATATTATATTTCACAATAGACGACTTTTGGAAATAACTCCTTTGGGTTTGTTGGTGTTGTGGATGATTTACCTTTTCTTGCAAAAGCTCTGACAAACAAAGGATAGCATAATCACTAGCGAGTGGTCTGTCGGAAACACGTGGACCAGAGCATGTGTTTTTGATGGATCTCTTGCTAGTGATTGGTCCATCCTTTGTTTGTCAGAGCTTTTGCAAGAACGGGTCACTCTCTGAACATCCATACAAACCCAACAGTTATTTTCGGAATTCGTCTCTTGACTGAACATCAGATGGGACGCAAACCAATTAAACAGCAATCGTGATTTCAGCCAGAGGTGCAACTGGGAGAAAACATTGCAGTAATCAACAGTGTGCTGAAAGGGGACATCACTGTGGGAAACAAGACTGTCATCTGCCACAGTTGTCTGTCCGGAAACATGGTTGTTGGCAAGGATTCTTTCATCAGTGGCATTTCCATTGAGCATCCTAAGGTAAACATAGTTGTGTGGAAAAAATGAAGTGTACCCCTCTCCTCCTCCTCCTCCTCCTCCTCCTGCTGTCTCTCTTGCGTTCAGTAGGCAAGTTTACTAACTCATAAAATCTATAAGACGGAAGATGACATGCAAGAAAAATCAATTCAAAAATAAACAGAATAAAAGTTGAAGTATCTAGGCTGGATTTTAAAGATGAACCAGGTAGTTCTGGTAGAAGAATTGCAGAAAAGCAGGTTTGTTGCAACGTAATAATCAGGAAAGTAAGTTTATTGAAACATAACAGTTTTATGTCTGGGGAAAAGAGATGTTGGCATAGTCCAAATTAACCCCCGTGGAAGTGATGTCACATATATACTGAAAGAAGAGGGACTGTTGAGATTCATTCAGTAGGACCGTGTGCCTCACATAGGGCTTGCTTCATTCATGGGCTGAAAATCCCACGGCTTTTACATGTATAACTGTTTTTACCCCGCCATTTAGGCAGCCATACGCCGCTTTGGTGGGAAGCATGCTGGGTATTTTCGTGTTTCTATAACCCACAAAACTCTGGCATGGATTACAAGATCTTTTCCCTACGCACCTGGTCTTGTGTTTGCAAATGAAGGGGAAACGGCACTAGCAGATCTGCACATAAGTTGACCTGGGAGATCGGAAAAATCTACACCTTTATCTCACCAGGCGCGGCCGGGATTTGAACCCACGACCTTCCGCTTAGGAGGCCGACGTCTTATCTTAGTTATTCACTAGGCCATAGCGCCTGTCCACATAGGGCTAAATCGGGTTATTGCCAAAATGTTGGCCATGGTTTGATTCTTCATATTTGTACATTGTCAGCTTACAATAAATGTCTTGTGTCTGTCACAGCCCAAGAAGAGAATGCAGTTTGCGGACAGCATGGTGGTGCAGGGTTTCAGTGTCTGCCTCAAGACCCTCGGTACCACCAGAAACGTGTTGACCGTTCACGGCCGCTTTGACAACATCAAGGTTGGTTTTTATATTGTGAAGGTTTGTTTTGTTGATTGATCTGTTTCATCCACAAAAGAAATGAACTAAGTTATTTCCATTCACTTAAGGACATTTAGCACTTCAGAGCGCTTCGTTTGAAGAGAAACATGAAGAGTTTGTTGTGCAATCATAATGGCCCCATCAGAAAAGGAGGTTGTTCAGTACTATACTTTGTTCAGGGTAGGCTCATCTTTTTTTTTTATGGTTATTTTGTATAGTATGAGAAGTACAGAAAGCTAATGGCAGAACAATTTTATGATGGAACTTCACATTAATATATATTTCTTTCCATGATCAGTGACTTTACCTGTTTCATTTTTCATTTTCATTTTCATTTTCATTGAGTCACTTGAGAAAAAGTGACTCTATGTAATCGGTCAGTGTTAGTCTGTCCGGCCGGCCGGCCGTAGACACCACCTTAACGTTGGACTTTTCTCGGAAACTATCAAAGCGATCGGGCTCATATTTTGTTTAGTCGTGACCTCCAATGACCTCTACACTTTAACGATGGTTTCGTTGACCTTTGACCTTTTTCAAGGTCACAGGTCAGCGTCAAAGGAAAAATTAGACATTTTATATCTTTGACAAAGTTCATCGGATGTGATTGAAACTTTGTAGGATTATTCTTTACATCAAAGTATTTACATCTTTAGCCTTTTACGAACGTTATCAGAAAAACAAGGGAGATAACTAGCCTTTTCTGTTCGGCAACACACAACTTAACGTTGGGCTTTTCTCGGAAACTATAAAAGTGACCGGGCTCAAATTTTATGTGAACGTGACTCATTGTGTTGTGAATAGCAATTTCTTCCTGTCCATCTGATGCCTCATATAATATTCAGAACTGCGAAAGTGACTCGATCGAGCGTTTGCTCTTCTTGTTACTTTATTGTCCCATCGCTGGGAAATTCGGGTCGCTTCCTCCCAGTGGAAAGCTAGCAGCAACGGAGTCGCGCTACCCAGGTGTTTGCGTGTTTAGGTGTATTCAACCACCTGCACTTATGGCAGAATGACCAAGGTCTTTTACGTGCCATTGTGATGACACGGGGGTGGGACATGGCTTCCGTCTCTGGGTCTGCACATAAAGTTGACCCGTGTCCGTCCCGGCCCGAATTCGAACCTGCGACCTTCCGATCACAAGTCCAGTGCTCTACCAACTGAGCTACCGGGCCCCCCTTGTTCGTTGCAAGGAAGAATTTGTATACAATGCATTACCTGTGTTCACCTGGATTGACAACTAACACTGTGCCCTTGATGTGTAAATCAATACGCCACACACGCACACATTGTTTGTTTGTTGTTTTTCTTCTTCTTCCGTTGTTGTTTATTGAACGGTTTAATGTCTGTTAAAGCAAGTTACCCAGGACGCCAGCTGAAGTCCTATAGGCAGTGAAAGGGTTAAAACTTAACTTTATTTAGGGTTAGCTTGTACATTTTTGGTTGGTCATTTTTCACAGTATGAGAATAAAGAAATAATAGTAACACAATATCAAGATGTGGCTTCTTGTGGATATTGCATTTTGTGATCAAAAGCTGAAACTTTCTTTTCTTTTTTCAGGCTCCAGCTTGGAAGAGCAATGTAACATTCTGCAATGAACCGTGGTTGGTGTTCCTGAACCGAACCGGAATCCTCAACGAGGACCTGTGGGGAACAGACGTGGTACAGGAATCTTCTGATTAATTTGTTATTAGAACCCCCCTTTTAAGACCCCCCAATGTAATACCCCCTCCCTGTTTCTCAACTTTTCTGTTCATAACCTCTGTAAATGTAACCCCATTTTAAGACTCCCTCCTTTTTGAGACCTGATTTTCTCAAATTTGTTGAGGTCTTAAAAGGGGGTTCCACTGTATCTTGCATTAATTGTCTGGCTATTCAGGTATAATTACTTTTTTTGTCTGCTTGGGAGGAACACCTCTGTAAGTGATGTCGGTTTGGATGTGCAAGCATTTTAGGCTGCTGAATGTTGTCTTGCAGGTTTTTTGTGCTGTGTGATTCCAATGACATAATAGATGAACTCTGGAAATAACTCTGTCGAGTTTGTATGGGTTGTGAAAGAGTGAATACCCTTGCTTTTATTGAGGCAAACTTCCCACACATGCTCCTTGTCCACGTGTTTCAGACACACCCCTCGCTCGTGATTGGCCTATAATGTCGCGTAGGAAAGTTTGCCTCAATAAAAGCAGGAGTATTTACTCTTTCACAACTCATACAAGCCTGTGTTTTTTTTCAAAACATTGTCTATTGTGGTTCTCATCTCTGAATTTGGAAATGATGTGCTTTAAAGCTGAATAATGACAGGTTAATACTGGATGTTTTCAACGGGTAATAGTGAAGAAAAAATAAATTGCTGTTCTTTCTGTTTTCCTTTTCTGACTGGTAGTGGGGATGAGGTTGGGGGTTGGAACATGTGAGTTTGCTTCATTTGAGGTCTGTTTGTACATCACTTACTTAAACTGTAATGCAAGCACAACATTTTAACCTCACACATGCTGTTTCAGGGCAGTGATGACCAGACAGTGTCCAACGCCAAGCTGTTTCCCGTGTTCCATGCCACAGAGAACGTTGGCATGAAAGAAATTTTGTGGCTGCAGGGACAGCTGACCGACACTCCATCGCTGGATTTGTTGAAAAGGTAATACTGTACTTGAAAGCTGAAACATGACAGGTTACTGGCGTTTTCAAAGGGCAATAGTGATGAAATGAATTAATTGTTGTTCTGTGATGAAGTGACAGCCATGGTACCAGCCAAGTGTGTCCCGATATTGCAGGTGGACTTCCATGACAGGTATAGTTTGGTTAAATTAATGTAACCGAGTGCCGAAACACTACGATCACCTCGGGAAGCGAAGTGCAATCAAACAGGATTGAAAATGTTAGGGCTAATTTCTTAGCCCTATAAAAACTGTTATGCAAACCCGAAGGTTTCCATGAACATACAGACAATCGGAAACCACCAGACCCTATCACAAACAGAATTCCACAATACACCGGTGTTGACTTTTAAAGGCCAACAACTCGGGTGCAGAGTCGACTGTGAAAGGAGCGGTAGCCTCCCCTGTCACAATCGCCCCCGTCTGAATGAACTTCGTCCCGAAGTTCCGAACCGGGGGACCACTGTCCATCCCAAGTTCGCAGAATGGGAACAGCACAAAAATGTTCAGTGGTCATATTATGCCATTACCTGAACATATCATGCCGAGTCCCATCCCTGCTCGCAAGCGCCAGATGTAACCGAGTGCCGAAACACTACGATCACCTCGGGAAGCGAAGTGCAATCAAACAGGATTGAAAATGTTAGGGCTAATTTCTTAGCCCTATAAAAACTGTTATGCAAACCCGAAGGTTTCCATGAACATACAGACAATCGGAAACCACCAGACCCTATCACAAACAGAATTCCACAATACACCGGTGTTGACTTTTAAAGGCCAACAACTCGGGTGCAGAGTCTGCTGTGAAAGGAGCGGTAGCCTCCCCTGTCACATTAATAAACAAAGGGACAACAGGTTTCCTTTATTTGGATGTGTCCTTTTGTTAAGGTAGAGGGGTGGGTGGGTGGGGGGGGGGGGGAGGGGGAGGGGGCTTCACATCAAAGGTAACTACTGTACCACCTTTCTGGCTTTGCATGGCTCTTGTTCTTTGAGATCAGGTATTTTTTTCTGTAGGAACTGGGATCGTTTTGCAGTGGTACAACTTTTCTTGATGTGCCTTTTTTCCCTTAGTAGTAAAACTGTTGTTTGGGTATCAGAGGATTCAGATTGTCTTTGCGGAGCTGATAAGCAAATTCTGGCCAAAGATGGTGGACCTGAAGGAGAAACTTTGGGGCCAAGCGGAGTCCCTGCGGCGAACTGCAGACCTCATCACATCAACAACCTTGACAGTGTAGCATGGCAACGGGAACGCAGAAGAAGAAGATTGTTTTTGCATGCTGCTGCTGTCTGTTATATCCACTGACTCAATGTTTCAGATGGAGGGCATCCTGGCGGCTGTCCCTCGCAGAAATCCTGACATTTGTTGACCTGCAGGCTGAGCTCAACTGGAGAAAGTGAGTACTGATGTATGATTTTCATTATCTCGCTTGTGTCTTCCAAGCGAGCGTCTGGACAGTTTGTGAGATAAGTTTATTTTTTTGTATTATAAGTTGTTGGAACGTTGTTATTGACAAAATGACGTTACAATCACAAATATATCGACCGAACGTCTTTTAAGTGAACATGCAGACATACAAATATCACACAAAACTTATCTTCATGAAATTCAGTTTTCGCCCACTCGCCAGGAAGCCGAACAAATGAATCATTCATTAGGGAATGAGAAGGCAGGGATTAACCTTTGATTTGACTGCAGTTGCTAAGAAGAACAACAGGGGCAGTCTGTCTTCTTGGGCATTTACAAGTTCAAAACTTTTATATCATTTGAACCATGTTCCATGTATGATTTCAACCATTTACACATCCTACTATGTTGAAATCAAAGTGTATCTCACTTTTTCTTAGTTAATCACTGGAAATACTCACTGATTGGTCTTGTTAGATTTTGAATCAAGCTGAAGACTGAAGAGCAACTCAAAAACTAATGTATCTAGTAAATGCTGCACTAGCAATGGTGTTGCTGATGACGAAGAGATTAATGATACAATGGTGTTGCTGTGCTTTCTTTAATCATAGCATTGTCTTTTTTTATTTGATTTTATTGACTCACATGCGAAGCAAAAGTGAGTCTATGTACTCACCCGAGTCGTCCGTCCGTCCGTCCGTCCGTCCGTCCGGACGTCCGTCCGTCCGGAAAACTTTAACGTTGGATATTTCTTGGACACTATTCAGTCTATCAGTACCAAATTTGGCAAGATGGTGTATGATGACAAGGCCCCAAAAAACATACATAGCATCTTGACCTTGCTTCAAGGTCAAGGTCGCAGGGGCCATAAATGTTGCCTAAAAAACAGCTATTTTTCACATTTTTCACATTTTCTCTGAAGTTTTTGAGATTCAATACCTCACCTATATATGATATATAGGGCAAAGTAAGCCCCATCTTTTGATACCAGTTTGGTTTACCTTGCTTCAAGGTCAAGGTCACAGGAGCTCTTCAGAGTTGGATTGTATACATATTTTGAAGTGGCCTTGACCCTGAACTATGGAAGATAACTGTTTCAAACTTAAAAATTATGTGGGGCACATGTTATGCTTTCATCATGAGACACATTTGGTCACATATGATCAAGGTCAAGGTCACTTTGACCCTTATGAAATGTGACCAAAATAAGGTACTGAACCACTAAAAGTGACCATATCTCATGGTAGAAAGAGCCAATAAGCACCATTGTACTTCCTATGTCTTGAATTAACAGCTTTGTGTTGCATGACCTTGGATGACCTTGACCATGTATTTTGGTAGGAAAAATGTGTAAAGCATGTGAGTCGTATGGGCTTTGCCCTTCTTGTTTGCTGTTGCAAGGAAATTTTTTACTCGGTGAGTCATAATAATCAGCAGTGTCCATCTGTGTGCCTATGGAGCTAGAGCAGCAGATAATTTGTTTCTGATTCATATTAAATTACATAACTTTACCCAACTCACGTATAGCAATTAACTCTAGTTCAGTGCTGGTAACGCTGTTCGCGTCCCCTTGGTAACAAGGGAGACCACTCTAAAAAAGAGAGTGAGCCATCCCATAATGTCCGACCAACTACTGGTCTGACTTCCGTATGCGTGCGCATAGGCCGCCATTTGTATCATTCCATACTCAGCGTTCAAGGGAACGGGACGTGTTTTCGTTCGCTCTGGCTGTGCTCAGCCTTTCTCCTACGTCTTAGGACTTGGATTTCGCCCCTTGGTCGCCGCCTGAGCCTTGCACCTGTACCTCTGCTGTATTTGGTGAGATCTTTCTGTTTTACTTGTAACTTTAGCGACATTTTGTCGCTCATCTCGGACTTACGAAATTTTTCTCTGAAAATTTTTTGTGAGTTTGTTTGTTGACATGGCGGAAGCGGCGCTGAAAGATAGCGCTAAGAGAAAGCCTAGTGCGAGACAGGTTGCTACTGATGCCTCGCCCAGTAAGAAAGGGTCTCGTAATGCTAAAAGTGCCGGGCATGACGTTTCTGCTTTTTCTGCCTTGCCAGCTAAATCACCGGTTTTGGCGGCCATGCTCGCTTCCCCCGTTTTGTCTAAGCAGATTCCAGTTAAGGGTACGCCTGTAGAAGATCCTGGTGTTGTTTCTGGGACGCCTAGTGGCCCAGTTTTGCCTCCTGCGGATGTAGCGTCTTTGTTGCTCACTTTGAGCTCACAGGTCTCGACCTTGGCGGCCGAGCTTTCTTCAACACGGGCGGATTTGCGCGCCCTCCCTTCCGGTGTTGCGGACCCGCCTTCGCTTGCCAGGATCCGGCCCTCGCCCTCTGCTACGGCTTCAAGGTCGACTGTCACTACGCGGGTTGATGTGCACGCTTCTCAGGACGGTGACGTTTGCAATGTGTCTCTGCTGAACTCGCCGGTTCACGGCAAAGGTTGGTCTACCCCACGAGTAGCCGGGTTCTCCGGCGAAAGTGGGGTGCGTGTTCAGGAGGAAAAGGCGACCTTGGCTGCAAAGCCTGCGAGCCGTAATAGCCCCGACAGCCTGGCTGACCCCTCGCGCAGAAGCGCCCGGTCAGTTGGGTCGACGGGCCCTGTTCAGCGAAAGGGCGTTGCGCTCCTACCCCCTTCTTTGGAGGAACGTGGGGAGCCGCATCGTCCTCTCCCGCCCGGGGGGCAGGGAGTGGTTGACCTGGATGACCTTTCGGTTGACCAGGAGAGTCTCTCTGGGGGTCACCTTCCCGATTGCCCTTTTGAGCAAGAGGGAGAGGTCGACGAGGGTACGTCCGCCATGGGGGACGACCTTCAACTTACTTTGCCGTCAAGGTTGCCAAGCGCAGTGGCGCTGGCTGCCGAGACGGCATTTAAGTATTTTCCTGAAGGGGTGGCTGAAAGTAGGTCAAAGCTTCCACCACCTCGTTCTGCCTTTGATGATTTCCGGTCGGCTCGAGAGCAGAAACCTCAGTTCCGATTCCGCGAATCTTCGTCAATTGCCTACGAAATGGCAAACGTCTTTAAGGCCAAACGTGGTCCGCCGGTGCCTCTGTTGTTGCAACATGGGGAGGCTCCCGACGATGTTATGGACTGGCTTGCGAAGCCTGGGGGTCAAGTTTCTGGTTCCTCGAATTGCAGGTTTGCCCCTCAGTCAGTCAACTTAATTGAGTCATTCGCCCTGCCGTCGGCCGTGCTTCCGGTGTCACCGGGAATGGCTGTGTTGCGCGAGGACACGTACAGTAAGGACAAGCCTGTTCCTTTTACTGACGCGTCGCTTGCGGCTATTGAAGAAGCGGGCAGGTCTTTGTTGGAGCTCTCTTCTGTGTCAGAGTCTCTACAAAGGTCGTTGTCAAGGTCAATCGCCACATCACTTGACCCTTTCGAGTTCAGGTTCGACGCTTCGGCTTTGGATGTCACCACCCTTCTCTCCACGCTGGCTAAGGTTTCGAAAGAACAGATGTCTCTTTCGGCTAAACTTTATGCCCATGCAGTTCACTCCAGGAGATCTGCCTTCTTGGCAGGTTCCAGGATTCGGGACAGGGCTAATGTGGAGAGCTTGAAGGTCTCTCCGTTCACGGACGGGGCTCTTTTGGGTCAGTCGTCCATTGACGCGTTCCAGAAAGAGTCACAGGATGCAAGGGACATTGCTTTCTCTCACCTTGCGCTACAAGGTTTCCAGAAGGCTCCTAAGCCTCAGACTCAGACCGCCAGCAAGCCTCAGAACTCTTCTTCTGGCGGCGGCGGCAAGTCACAAAAGCAGTCTTTCGCTTCGAGGGGTAGGGGCCGCGGGGCTCCTTACCCTAAGAGGGGTCAATCTTTTGGAGGATCTAGGGGGTCGGGGCGCAAGCCTCACCCCCAATGATGTGTTCCCGAACCTCTCATCCCGGTAGCCCCCGCACTGGTTGTAGCGGGCGGCCCGTCCAGGGCCCTCACTTCCTGGCTGCAGCTAGTGGACAGCAAGTGGGTTACCGGGATAGTGAGTTCGGGATTCCGGCTTCTCTGGTCAGGGGAGAAGGCACCTCTGACCAGGATAATTCCGCCATGCAGGGCTCCAAGGGATTCGGAGGCAAGGGCCGCCGTGCAAAAGGAGGTGACTGCTCTTCTGCTCAAGGGAGCAATAGAGGAGGTCACGGACTTACAGTCCCCGGGGTTTTACGGCAGACTTTTTGTAGTGCCAAAAGCCTCGGGGGCTTGGAGACCTGTCTTGGATTTGTCAGCCCTCAACAAGTTCTTACGGGCTATCAAGTTCACGATGGAGACTACGACCTCAGTTCGGGAGGCTCTGCGTCCGGGGGACTGGGCGACGTCTGTCGATCTCACAGATGCATACTTTCATGTGCTGATGCATGTAGCAGACAGAAAGTGGCTACGCTTCCCCTGGGGAGACAGAGTGTATCAGTTCAGGGCCCTTCCTTTTGGCCTGTCTCTAGCGCCGTGGATCTTTACGATGATCGTCAGACAGCTTTGTGCTCTGGTAAGAAAGAACGGTGTTCGTCTCAGAGCCTATTTGGACGATTGGTTGATCCTCCATCAGGACAAAGAGCGTTGCGAGGCTCACACTCGGGGAGTGCTCAGTCAGGCCTCGCAGCTAGGATTCTCGATAAACCTGGTAAAGTCGGAGTTGGTGCCATCTCAGAACTTTGTTTATCTGGGCATGGATTTCGACACCCGAAACTGGTCTGTCCGTCCTTCTCAGAGAAGGATCGACAAGCTCCAGGATCTGATACGTTCTCTTTACGGAGAGAATCGGGCCAGTGTGCGGGTTCTGGCCTCGGTTCTGGGCCAAATGGATTCAATGGCGACTCTCATCCCGTTAGGCCGGGTGCACAAGAGGCCTTTCCAGTCTGCTCTGCAGGCTCGTTGGGATCAGTCATCCCAAGGCTGGAATCTCCAGATAGCTCTGGGTTCATGGTTTCTGCGCACAACTCGCATTTGGTTGCTCCCTCTGTTGTTCCAGGGAGTGCCCATTGTTCGCAAGCCTCCAGAGAGCGAGCTCTTCACGGACGCCTCTCTGATGGGGTGGGGAGCTCATCTAGACGAGCAGACGGTGTCAGGGGTTTGGGACTCATCCCAGTCCTCCCTGCACATCAATGTGCTAGAATTGGAGGCCGTCTCTTTGGCGCTGCATGCGTTCAGGCCTTTTCTGGTGGGCAAGCATGTCAGGCTCCACACAGACAACACCACTGTGGCGGCTTATGTGAACAGACAGGGGGGGACGCGTTCTCCCAGTCTGTCAGACAAAGCTTGCTGTCTTCTGACCTGGTGTCACACTCAAGACATTCTGCTTTCAGCCGTGTATCTGAGGGGCAGTCTGAACGTCCTTGCGGACACTTTGAGCAGAGGGGACAAGGTGGTTCACTCAGAATGGACTCTTTCACACCATGCCCTGCAGCGTCTCTGGGCTCAGGTAGACAAGCCCAAGATCGACCTGTTTGCCACGAGGTTCTCGGCGAGACTTCCTCTCTTTGTGTCCCCCTTCCCGGATGCTCTGGCCTGGAAGGTAAATGCATTGGAAATAGACTGGACAAACCTGACAGCGTATGCCTTCCCTCCGTTCTGCCTTTTGGGCAAGGTACTAAGAAAGGTCGACTTGGAGAAACCAGCGCTGGTTCTGGTCGCTCCTCTTTGGCCAAGCCAGCACTGGTTTCCAGACTTGCTGCGTCTAGCAGTTCGGCCCCCGATCCCTCTCGCCGCGAAAAAGGGAGATCTTGTTCAGCCTCGGTCAGGCATCCCCCACGAAGATCCGCGGATCCTGAGCCTTCACGCCTGGATTCTGTCCGAAGCTCTTTGCTTAAGGCAGGGGCCTCTGCCTCCACTTTGAAATTTGTCCGTCATGCCCATAGGGAGTCCACGACTTCTGTGTACTCCTCCCACTGGGCGGCATGGTCTAGGTGGTGCTCTCTTAACGGGGTTAATCCTTTATCACCTAGATCGATGCAGGTTGCCAACCACCTGGCTTGGTTGGCAGAACAGGGAGTTTCACCCTCGTCTCTTCGCGTACGGAGGTCAGCGATCTCCTCAACTCTTTCGCAACTCGGACACAAGATTACACTCGGCGGAGTGGTAGCTAGTGTCATTAAGGGTGCCTCCCTTACAGCCGCGCGCGCTAGGTCACGTCTCCCTGCCTGGGACTTGATGCTTGTTTTGCGGTTTTTAGCCTCGGAAGGTTTTGAGCCCATTCTCTCGGCATCCTTGATTAATGTTACACGCAAGGCGGTTTTTCTTTTGCTGCTCGCAACCTCTCGGAGAGGTAGCGAGGTTCATGCATTGTCAGGTTTAGAGAAGGATATTGGTTTTGAGAAAGATGGGTCTGTTTCTCTTAAATTTACACCAGGTTTCCTTGCTAAGAACCAGAAACCTGGGCATATCTCTCCTGTACTCCACATCCGGCCTCTGAGCGATGTTCTCGCTCCGGGCGACCCTGATGTAGTTAATTGTCCTGTCAGGTCTCTCAGTAGTTACCTGTCACGCACAAGGCACCTCCGTTCAGAAAATCAAAAACTGCTATTTATATCTCTGAATACGGCGAGGCATAAGGACATTGCAAAGGTTACGTTGACTAAGTGGGTCTCCAATCTTATCAAACAAGCTTATGCCTGGTGGGAGGTACAATCTGGAGATATTAGGGCGTTCTTGCCTCTCACGGCAGCCAGGACACACGAGGCAAGAGCATGGGCTTCGTCACTGGCAGTCCTCAGGTCTGGCCGGCTTACTGAGGTACTGGAGTCAGCCTATTGGAGATCTGAAGATATCTTCATCAATTACTATCTCAGGGACGTCTCTTCACTGAGACAGGACGGCAGTTCTGCGCTACCTTCTTTGGTAGCTGCAGGACAGGTCCTTCATGCTTGAATTTTGGTAAGTACCCACCACCTATAGTAGCAATCTGCTATACGTGAGTTGGGTAAAGTTATGTAATTTAATCCAAAATTTTAGTAATAAATTTTAATTTAATTAATATACTTACCCAACTCACGTCGTTTATTCCCTCCCGCCTCCCCGCTGTGGTTGGTTTTGGGTCTAAAAAAGAAGTGAGTTGGGCTTCGTATGGTATGATACAAATGGCGGCCTATGCGCACGCATACGGAAGTCAGACCAGTAGTTGGTCGGACATTATGGGATGGCTCACTCTCTTTTTTAGAGTGGTCTCCCTTGTTACCAAGGGGACGCGAACAGCGTTACCAGCACTGAACTAGAGTTAATTGCTATACGTGAGTTGGGTAAGTATATTAATTAAATTAAAATTTATTACTAAAATTTTGGATTATTTATGAAGAAGGTGAGTTGTTTGTCGGTATGAGCATTTGCTTTTTTTGGTTCAGATATTGTGATTGTGATGTTTAATGTTAATTTTGTGTGAAGGATAAATGAAGTAGAGTATTATTCTCACTGTTTTTATTTGTTTTGTTTTTGTTGTATTGTGCAATGTATTCTTGGCAGGAAACTGTTTTACGAGGTGGCATCACTTGAGGTGGAACAGGCCCTGACAAAGTCTCTGAACAAAGGATTCAACAATCTCTACACCAGTGCAGCCATTGATGGCTTTTCTCAGCAGATACTGGAAATACTTGACAAAGGTGAGCAGTTGTACCACTACTCTGGAATCTGGAATTTTTTAAATGACGTAACTCAATAAAAAAAAAATGAATAAAATGTAAAATACAAACAAGGAACAGATGGATTGGGCAAAACAAATTAACTTATTGGTAAACTCACCGTTTGTCCATTACGCTCAAAGCTTTATGGCATCTTTCATCCTACTATTCAACTTTCTGTAGCAAAATTTAATTCCTTGTAACTCACGAGTCACATAGTCATATAGTGGCTAATTTTGCAAGCATCTAATTTGCTTCATGTCTAGCAGGATTAAAGATACTACAAGCAAACAAGAGAACAAGTAATGTTCTTTGCAGCTCACATGATTAACAGTAATGCCTATACGAAGCATTGCATTGATACGATTCATCTGTTTGTTTATTCGTTATCCTAAGTGAGAATTTGTTAGAAAGACGCCAGATATACCCTTCGTAATTGCAACAATGTTCAGTTTGCTATGGTAATCAGCTGTATGAATGATTCTTGATGTTTGATTGCCTGTGAGCAGTTGCAAGCAAGACAACAGATCCAGGTATCGCTGCTCGCACGATGGCGAACATTGCTGATGTGATGGGTTGCATGGCCGGCAAGATCGGAGGTCTTCGCTCAGGTCCCGCCGCCAATCAGTCCTGGAGGAAAGCCTTCAACTTCCTGGAGGTGAGAGCTGTATGGGGCCCGGTAGCTCAGTTAGTAGAGCACTGGACTTGTGATCCTGGAGGTGAGAGCCGTATGGGACCCGGTAGCTCTGTTAGTTGAGCACTGGACTTGTGATCCTGGAGGTGAGAGCTGTATGGGACCCGGTAGCTCTGTTAGTAGAGCACTGGACTTGTGATCCTGGAGGTGAGAGCTGTATGGGACCCGGTAGCTCTGTTAGTAGAGCACTGGACTTGTGATCCTGGAGGTGAGAGCTGTATGGGACCCGGTAGCTCTGTTAGTAGAGCACTGGACTTGTGATCCTGGAGGTGAGAGCTGTATGGGGCCCGGTAGCTCAGTTAGTTGAGCACTGGACTTGTGATCCTGGAGGTGAGAGCTGTATGGGGCCCGGTAGCTCAGTTAGTAGAGCACTGGACTTGTGATCCTGGAGGTGAGAGCTGTATGGGGCCCGGTAGCTCTGTTAGTAGAGCACTGGACTTGTGATCCTGGAGGTGAGAGCTGTATGGGGCCCGGTAGCTCAGTTAGTAGAGCACTGGACTTGTGATCCTGGAGTCACGGGGTCGAATGCGGGCCGGGATGGACTGTTCAACTTTTTGTGCAGACTCAGAGACGATACCCATTTTCCACCCCCTGTCACCACCGTGGCACGTAAAAGACCACGGTCAAGAAAATAAAAGTCTGAACCAAGGAAGAGTACAGTGATCCAATGGTATCAGTAGCTTTGAAACAAATATTCATGCTGAGTTTTCATGCACTCATGATAACTGCCATGGTCTTTAAACGCTCAGTGTCTTCATCGTCAAATTAAGCTTTACCCTCTCACCCCAAGGCCATTAGGGGCATATGCCTTCATTGTTTAGGCAACAAACAAAAATAGGTGTGGTGAAGGTAACATAGTAAAAAAAAAATAGGGTAGGAAGGTAGGCTATCACTTTTTTTTTTTTTTTAACTTTTTTTTCTAATGTATACAAATTAAACCTACTCGACAGGGAAATAAGTGTGCGACTCAAGCGCTTCCGCTTTCATTGCGTTTTCTGCACTCGGTTTTTGTTTTTTTTTTTTTTTTTTTTTTGACAGATGTAAAAAAAAGTTATAGGGTCGGCCCCTAAAAATAGGGTAGGTCGGGTTACCGTAACCACTCCTATATTTTTTTAGGCCTTACAGTTCTCCGTTTATTTTTACTTAAAAGTTGATCTTCTCTTTGCATTTCTCTATTTTGCAGAACAAAGACTTTGCACAAGGTGTAGCAGCACTGGCAAAGGAACGCTCCCTGTGGTTGCATCGGCCTGATCACCTGATTCGTGCTGCGAGACATTATGAAGGGGCAGCTCAGATCTTGATCAGGCATGCTGTTATGACCGCTAAAGAGGTGAGGTCTGATGGATAGGCTGTTTGAGGTGTAACTCTAAAATATCCAGCATTTATTATATTAAACTAATACTACCCATTTCATGTTTAAATCTGTAAATTGATAAGAATTTGCTATTGAAGTAATGTTGGGGTGAGAAGAATTTTAAAAGTGAGAGGGGGGGAGGGGGGGGGGGATGATTGGGGGCACATTTTAGTGTCGGAACTTGATTTCAGCTAGATTTGCTTTCACAGTTTGCTTGCAAGTAAATCTTTATCAGAGATACAGTAGTACCTGCCATATCCGGTCACCCATTAGTCATTGAAAAGGTGACCGCAAATATCAGGTGGCCGTTCATTACAGGCCCCCTTCTCCTCCAAAAAACCCCCCCAAAACACGATCAAGTTTTCATGTGCATGTCTGTATTTACAGTTTGCCCATGCGTAAGTATTCATGTCGTCTGCTCGTGCTGTGCCGTCTGTGCACACAACACACACACACACACACACACCGTCACACACACACACACACCGTCACACACACACACACACACACACACACACACACACACACACACACGTCACACACACACACACACTCACACACACACACAAGCTGGATATTAATGATTCAAGCACTTTAAGTTTGATACTGAAGGAAGCAACCAAATACATCTATTCAAACAAACAAAAATGGAAAAAGTGGCCGCTCCTGTCGAGTAAGAGGGGCACCTTAGGGCAAAAATCAGTGACCGTTGACCGCGTCAGACAGGTTAACGGCCATTAAGAGTCAATTATAGAAGGAAAACTCATTAGTCATGGGAAAGCTGGCCGCTCCGGGCAGGTTCACGCCCACGAAAGGGCCGGAAATGGAAGGGACTACTGTACTTCACAAAACACTGTTTTGTGGCTTTCATACTTTTAACAAGAAACACTAACACTCAACCCTCCCTACATTTTGTGGTAGAAATGAAGAAACCCTTTTACATATGTTTTGGGAGTGTGATAAAGTGCAGACTTTTTGGATAGAATTTGTAAATTGGCTAAAGGCGAACTGCACCCATTGCGACAATTTAAAACTGTCTAAAGAACTGGTTCTTCTTGGAGTGGCGAACAATGTAGTCACCGATAAAGCTTTTGATGTGTTATTAATCTGTGCCAAACACCATGTATATATTTCCAAAATGAACAAAAAGACCCCTCATTTTCAGACATTTAGTAGAAACTTTAAGCAAAGATTTATTTGTGAAAAGTATAACGCAGTTGTGAATAATACAGTAGATAAATTCTACAAGGATTGGCGCCTGTATATGCACGTTTTGATGTAACCCTTAGGTTTTTTCGTTCTTAAAACCTTTTGATAATGCGACCACCAAACCACTGAACATCCCCCCCTCCCCATTCCATCCTCCCACCCCATGTATGTTGTAATTGTCCAAGTGTGATTTTCTGTTGTATGATTCTGTCCTTTCGGTTAGGCGATGTCCTGTAATGTACAGCTTATACATGTAAACAAAATTTTACAAAACTGTACAAAAAGAGAATAAAAAAACAAAACAAAAAACAAACAAACACTCAACCCTCCCAGTGCTTCATCCAAAAGGTTTTGGGTTTTGTTTTCCAGTTCTTCACTCAAGGCCAGGGCCAACTTCCACCATTGGGAAAGTGGGTGCAGGCCGACTGTCCTGCAAGGATTGACATCTCGGGGGGCTGGTCTGACACTCCCCCCATCACCTATGAACACGGCGGTGCTGTCACCATTGTCGGAGTCCTCATTAATGGCAAGGTCAGTCAAGCACATCTGCGTGGGAATATGGTTTGTGTGGTAATTGTGTGAGTGAGTGTGTGTGTCTGTGTCTGTGTGTGTTTGTGTCTGTGTGGTTGTGGTTGTGTATGTATGGTGTGTTTGTGTCTGTGTGGTTGTGGTTGTGTATGTATGGTGTGTTTATGTGGTTGTGGTTGTGTATGTATGGTGTGTTTGTGTCTGTGTGGTTGTGGTTGTGTATGTATGGTGTGTTTATGTGTGCATCCGTGTTTGTGCGCGCGCATGTTAAGAATCAGCCTGATGTCACTTTCGGTGTTTTTAGTTTTTCTGTATTATAATAGAATTCTTGCATGTGCCTTTGGTGTTGACACTCTTGTTGTTGTTGTTTAGTTTTGCTATGTAATTGTGTTTTGCCATTTCAGCGTCCCATTGGTGTTGACACTGTTTTTGTTGTTGTTTAGGTTTGCTATGTAATTGTGTTTTGCCATTTCAGCATCCCATTGGTGTTGACACTGTTTTTGTTGTTGTTTAGGTTTGCTATGTAATTGTGTTTTGCCATTTCAGCGTCCCATTGGTGTTGACACTGTTTTTGTTGTTGTTTAGGTTTGCTATGTAATTGTGTTTTGCCATTTCAGCGTCCCATTGGTGTTGACACTGTTTTTGTTGTTGTTTAGGTTTGCTATGTAACTGTGTTTTGCCATTTCAGCGTCCCATTGGCTGCAAAGTGCGAAGAATCAAAGAGTAAGTTTCTGAAATTTGTTCTTTTAATTTTTGGCTCACGTAAGTGTAGCCTATGCGATCGTAACTTTGTCTGTCTGTGTGTGCGTGTGTGTG
>NC_090245.1:8337366-8601028 GCF_037325665.1 Littorina saxatilis | reverse complement strand
CCGTGCATCGACTTGTTTGCGACAAGGTTCTCGGCAAGGCTCCCGCTTTTTGTGTCTCCGTTCCCGGACCCCCAAGCCTGGGCGGTGGACGCACTCGAGATGGACTGGACGAATCTGGTGGCTTACGCGTTTCCTCCTTTCTGCATTCTGGGCAGGGTAATAAGGAAAGCAGACCTCGAAAGGCCAGCGCTAGTGCTGGTTGCGCCTCTCTGGCCCAGCCAGCACTGGTATCCGGATCTGGTACGTCTGGCCGTTCGTCCTCCCATCCCGCTCGCTCTAAGGAAGGGCGAACTTCTGCAGCCTCGGTCAGGCATTCATCACGTAAACCCGCAAATGCTGCAACTTCACGGGTGGGTGTTATCAGAGACTCTCTGCTTAGGGCAGGGGCCTCTGTGTCTACTCTGAAGCTGGTTCAAAACGCTCACAGAGAGTCGACCAACTCTGTTTACGCTTCGCATTGGTCTTCGTGGTCGAAGTGGTGTCTTGAGAATAATGTGAATCCTCTGGCGCCTAGGTCTATGCAGTTAGCGAATCACTTGGCGTG
Organism: Littorina saxatilis; assembly: GCF_037325665.1. Lineage (NCBI taxonomy): Eukaryota > Metazoa > Mollusca > Gastropoda > Littorinimorpha > Littorinidae > Littorina > Littorina saxatilis. The sequence goes on along the minus strand of NC_090245.1, from coordinate 8,600,484 downwards.
GCTAGCTGATCAAGGGGGTTCTCCCTCTTCGTTGAAGGTTAGAAGGTCGGCAATTGCCTCTACTCTCAGGCAACTTGGTCACAAAGTTAACTTGTCGGGGGTTATCTCCGGCGTTATTAAGGGCGCTTCCCTTAAGTTGGCTCGTGACAAAACAAAGCTCCCGGCGTGGGATGTTTTTTTGGTGTTACGTTTTCTTGCGTCAGAGGACTTTGAGCCTATCCATTTAGCCAGTCTGGCAAATGTAACTCATAAAACTCTTTTCTTGGTCTTACTCGCTACGGCTAGACGTGGTAGCGAGGTGCACGCGTTGTCGGGAATGGCAAATGATATCTCCCGGGAGAAAGATGGTTCTTTTTCTCTTAGGTTCAGGCCTAATTTCTTGGCTAAGAACCAAAAACCAGGTCAACCATCCCCTCTTATCCGTATTCCCCCTTTGAGCACAATCCTGGCCCCGGGAGATGAGGATGTTTTTAACTGCCCTGTACGAGCACTCAGCAGCTACCTGTCCCGGACTCAGCCTATTCGCTCTATGTCTCAGAAACTGCTCTTTATATCACTCAATACGGCTCGGGGGAAGGACATTTCGAAAGTTACGCTAACCAAATGGGTTTCGTCTACCATTCGGAACGCTTATATCTGGTGGCAAAGACAATTAGGGGATACCAGAATGGTGTTGCCCCTTACGGCTGCCAGGACTCACGAGGCCAGGGCGTGGGCTTCGTCGTTGGCAGTGCTGAGATCAGGTCGTCTTTCAGAAGTTCTGGAGTCGGCATACTGGAGATCGGAAGACGTTTTTATAAACTTCTATCTCCGGGAGGTGGCTGGCATACGTCAAGATGGCAGCTCTGCTTTGCCCTCTTTGGTGGCTGCAGGGCAGGTTCTTGTGGATTGATATGGTGAGTACCCTCCTCCTATGATAGCAATCTGCTATATGTGAGTTGAGTAAGATATGTAATTTAATTAAAAATTTTAGTAATAAATTTTCATTTGATTAATATACTTACCCAACTCACATCGTTTATTCCCTCCCGCCTCCCCGCTGTGGGATTTATGGGGGTCTAAAAAAGGAGTGAGTTGGGCTTCGTATAGGAATGATAAGATGGCGGTGTATGCGCGCGCATACGGAAGTCAGGCTAGTAGTTAGTCTGGCATTATGGGATAGAGCACTCTCTTTTTTAGAGTGGTCTCCCTTGGTTACCAAGGGGACGCGTACAGCGTATCCAGCACTGAACTAGGGTTAATTGCTATATGTGAGTTGGGTAAGTATATTAATCAAATGAAAATTTATTACTAAAATTTTTAATTTGACTGCAGTTGCTAAGAAGAACAACAGGGGCAGTCTGTCTTCTTGGGCATTTACAAGTTCAAAACTTTTATATCATTTGAACCATGTTCCATGAATGATTTTAACCATTTACACATCCTACTATATTGAAATCTGGATCTGGATCTGGATAACCCGCCTGGGTTGGTGGTTGGCGGGTGCGCCACAGAAGCCGACGACGACTATCAAAGTGACGTTTTTTTTGTTTTTTTTTTTTTTTCAGAGTGTATCTCACTTTTTCTTAGTTAATCACTGGAAATACTCACTGATTGGTCTTGTTAGATTTTGAATCAAGCTGAAGACTGAAGAGCAACTCAAAAACTAATGTATCTAGTAAATGCTGCACTAGCAATGGTGTTGCTGATGACGAAGAGATTGATACAATGGTGTTGCTGATGACGAAGAGATTGATACAATGGTGTTGCTGATGACGAAGAGATTGATACAATGGTGTTGCTGATGACGAAGAGATTGATACAATGGTGTTGCTGATGACGAAGAGATTAATGATACAATGGTGTTGCTGTGCTTTCTTTAATCATAGCATTGTCTTTTTTTATTTGATTTTATTTGCTGTTGCAAGGAAATTTTTTACTCGGTGAGTCATAATAATCAGCAGTGTCCATCTGTGTGCCTATGGAGCTAGAGCAGCAGATAATTTGTTTCTGATTCATATTATTTATGAAGAAGGTGAGTTGTTTGTCGGTATGAGCATTTGCTTTTTTTGGTTCAGATATTGTGATTGTGATGTTTAATGTTAATTTTGTGTGAAGGATAAATGAAGTAGAGTATTATTCTCACTGTTTTTATTTGTTTTGTTTTTGTTGTATTGTGCAATGTATTCTTGGCAGGAAACTGTTTTACGAGGTGGCATCACTTGAGGTGGAACAGGCCCTGACAAAGTCTCTGAACAAAGGATTCAACAATCTCTACACCAGTGCAGCCATTGATGGCTTTTCTCAGCAGATACTGGAAATACTTGACAAAGGTGAGCAGTTGTACCACTACTCTGGAATCAAAACAATTTTGTAAATGACGTAACTCAATAAAAAAAATGAATAAAATGAAAAATAGTGCACTGTCAATTTGCTGATGACACTTCGATGTTGTTAGAAGGTGATAAAGAATCATTTGAAGAATTGTTTCGAACTTTAGAGGAATTTCAGAGTATTTCAGGATTGAAGTTGAATTTCGACAAAACTTGCAATGTGTGGTTAGGTAGTAAGAGAAATAGCCAAGTTCAGTTTTTACCAAATTCGCACATGTCGTGGAATCCCTCTCAGTTTAAATTCCTTGGACTTTGGTTCACTAGTGATTTACAGAAAATGGCAGAACTGAATCTAACTGATAAATTTAACGAAACAAAGAAATTGTTTAATACATGGATGAAACGCTCATGTACGCCTTTGGGCAGAGTTGCAGTACTAAAATCGCTCATTTTATCCAAACTTGTGTACTTGTGGATAATGCTTCCAAATCCACCTGACCAAATGGTTGAACAGCTTCAGAAAATGTGCTATCATTTTGTATGGGATGGGAAGAAAGATAAAGTAAAAAGAACAATAGCAATACATAGTATTCAAGAAGGAGGTATTTGTATTCCTCATATTGAAAGTTACGTAAAATCCTTAAAATTAACTTGGTTTTAAAAGATGCAATCTTCTTGTTATGTACCAAAGTGGAAAAGAATTTTACAAGGTATTTGTCCTGAAGTTGATATGGTTAAGGACTATGGTCCTTTAGTCCTGAAAACAAGTAATCACAAAGTAAATAGATTTTGGAAGAATGTCTTTGATTCATATCGTTGTTTTTACGATAAAGTTGAAGTAAACACGGCTGAAGAATTTTTGGCAGAACCACTCTATTTCAACAATAAATTCAAAATTGACAACTCTGTTTTTTATTTTAATGGGCAGACAAAAGGATTTTTTATGTATGTGATCTGTTGAAGGAAGATGGAATTTTTCTGAGTCTGGAGGAGTTTTGTGCAAAATATAACGTTGATGTTTCATTTTTAGATTTTTTTGGGTGTGTCAGCTCTGTAAAAAGTTGTATGTGTAAAAAAAGGTATTACATTTGAGAGCTTAGATCATCTCCCAGAGATAAAAGCGTATGGTTTGATTGTTAAAGCTCCCAAGGGTGCTAGAACTTTTTATGATATTTTTACGGGTACTGCTCCCGTACTGAAAGCATGCCAAAAGTGGGAGACGTTTTTGGAAACTGAAATTGAATGGAAAAGAGTGTTTGAGTTGACCAAAAAAATCAAAGAAAAAAAATTACGATGGTTCCAAATGAAAATAAACTATTGGATTCTAGTCACCAATTCCATTTTAAAAAGCATGCGAGTATTGTCGAGTGACCTGTGTAATTTTTGTTTACAGCAAAGAGATAAAATTTTTCATTATCTGTGGGACTGTGTTCACGCCCAAGCTTTTTGGAAATCTCTTGTACAACTTTTGAAAGATAAATGCACAAATTGCACAAGACTTTGTTTAAGTTCTTTTCTTGTTTTATTTGGACACGACAACAAGACACATACGGACATAGTTTTTAATCATATTTTATTGTCTGCAAAATTTTTTATATACAGGAACAGAATATTGAAAACTAAACCAAAACTGCAACAATTTTTACAAGAACTGAAACATATTATTGACAATGACAAGTACATGTTTAGAAACGAGTTTGAGTATGATAAATACATAAAGAAATGGGCATCGTACACAATTTTGGTGGAATGATAATATGCTTATACTATGCACTGCCATATTTTCATACAACATTGTTTGTTACTATCAATGATTTTGACTGTTTTGTACTCCAATCTGTATTGTTTGTATAATTTGTCATGTATTGTCTGAATAAAATCGTCTGAAGAAAAAAAAAAAATAGTGCACTGTTGTAAAATACAAACAAGGAACAGATGGATTGGGCAAAACAAATTGACTTATTGGTAAACTCACCGTTTGTCCATTACGCTCAAAGCTTTATGGCATTTTTCATCCTACTATTCAACTTTCTGTAGCAAAATTTAATTCCTTGTAACTCACGAGTCACATAGTGGCTAATTTTGCAAGCATCTAATTTGCTTCATGTCTAGCAGGATTAAAGATACTACAAGCAAACAAGAGAACAAGTAATGTTCTTTGCAGCTCCCATGATTAACAGTAATGCCTATACGAAGCATTGCATTGATACCATTCATCTGTTTGTTTATTCATTATCCTAAGTGAGAATTTGTTAGAAAGACGCCAGATATACCCTTCGTAATTGCAACAATGTTCAGTTTGCTATGGTAATCAGCTGTATGAATGATTCTTGATGTTTGATTGCCTGTGAGCAGTTGCAAGCAAGACAACAGATCCAGGTATCGCTGCTCGCACGATGGCTAACATTGCTGATGTGATGGGTTGCATGGCCGGCAAGATCGGAGGTCTTCGCTCAGGTCCCGCCGCCAATCAGTCCTGGAGGAAAGCCTTCAACTTCCTGGAGGTGAGAGCTGTATGGGGCCCGGTAGCTCAGTTAGTAGAGCACTGGACTTGTGATCCTGGAGTCACGGGTTCGAATGCGGGCCGTGATGGACTGGGTCAACTTTTTGTGCAGACTCAGAGACGATACCCATTTTCCACCCCCTGACGGTTAAGAAAATAAAGGTCTGAACCAAGGAAGAGTACAGTGATCCAATGGTATCAGTAGCTTTGAAACAAATATTCATGCTGAGTTTTCATGCACTCATGATAACTGTCATGGTCTTTAAACGCTCAGTGTCTTCATCGTCAAATTAAGCTTTACCCCCTTACCCCAAGGCCATTAGGGGCATATGCCTTCATTGTTTAGGCAACAAACAAAAATAGGTGTGGTGAAGGTAACATAGTAAAAAAAAAATAGGGTAGGAAGGTAGGCTATCACTTTTTGACTCACATGCGAAGCAAAAGTGAGTCAATGTACTCACCCGAGTCGTCCGTCCGTCCGTCCCGGCGTCCGTCCGGAAAACTTTAACGTTGGATATTTCTTGGACACTATTAAGTCTATCAACACCTGATGTGGCCTGATGGTGTATGGTTACAAGATCTCAAAAAACATGTGCGGCAACTTGACCTCACTTCAAGTTCAAGGTCACAGGGGCCGTAATTGTTGTCTTAAAAACAACCATTTTTCACATTTTCGCATTTTTTTCTGAAGTTATCGAGAATGGCAACCTTAGCTATGTATGCTATACAGGGCAATGTAAGCCCTATCTTTGGACACCAGTTTGGTTGACCTTGCTTCAAGGTCAAGGTCGCAAGGGTCCTTTAAAGTTGGATTGTATACATATTTTGAAGTGACCTTGACCCTGAACTATGGAAGATAACTGTTTCAAACTTAAAAATGATGTGGGGCACATGTTATGCTTTCATCATGAGACACATTTGGTCACATATGATCAAGGTCAAGGTCACTTTGACCCTTATGAAATGTGACCAAAATAAAAGTGACCATATCTCATGGTAGAAAGAGCCAATAAGCACCATTGTACTTCCTATGTCTTGAATTAACAGCTTTGTGTTGCATGACCTTGGATGACCTTGACCTTGGGTCAAGGTCACATGTATTTTGGTAGGAAAAATGTGTAAAGCAGTTCTTCAGATAGGTCCCATGTCCTTGCCCACCTCTATGAACTCCTTCCCTCTGGCCGTAGACTTCGCACGCACAAAGCTAGGACACTCCGGCTGCAAAACAGCTTCATCCCCAAATCCATCACCCTTAGCAACATGTAAACACATCCACATACCCGACCCAGCCCCTCTTCTGCCAGTGCAATCAGTAGTAATGTACATGTATGTATTGGTTTTATGTACAACCGTATATTTTCTGATATATTGTACGTATGCTATGATATTTTGCAATGATGTTTAGCCATAGTTCGTTATACGCGCAGGTGTGCGAGAATGACTGTAAGCGCAGTGCTTTAAAGATGTCCATGTGTGAACGTGTAAGTGGGCGTAGTCGAATGTCCATGTGGGAGTGGAGCATATAAGAATGCCCATGTGTGAATGTGTAAGTGGAGCGTATAAGAATGTGTAAGTGGAGCGTGGTGGAATGTCCATGTGTGAATGGGTAAGTTGAGCGTATAAGAATGTCCATGTGTGCGATGTGTAAATGAGACATGGATGTGTTCATGTCTGAATGCGTAAGAACAATGCAAGGAATGTCCAGAGAGGTATGTGGAAGGTGTTTCTATAACCTGCCCTGTTATATAGTGCTATATGTTTTATGTAAAATCAATGTCTTGTTTGTACTATTGTTATGTACCACGCCTGAATTTCTCTATGAGATAATAAAGTATTCTTATTCTTATTCTTATTCTTCTTAGTGTATGATGTCATTGCTAGGTTTAGTCAAGGTCATGTAAAGGTCAAGGTCAAGCATGTGAGTCGTATGGGCTTTGCCCTTCTTGTTTTTTTTTAACTTTTTTTTCTAATGTGTACAAATTAAACCTTGACAGGGAAATAAGTGTGCGACTCGAGCGCTTTCGCTTTCATTGCGTTTTCTGCACTCTTTTTTTTTTTTTTTTTTTGACAGATGTAAAAAAAAGTTATAGGGTCGGCCCCTAAAAATAGGGTAGGTCGGGTTACCGTAACCACTCCTATATTTTTTTAGGCCTTACAGTTCTCCGTTTATTTTGACTTAAAAGTTGATCTTCTCTTTGCATAATTTCTCTATTTTGCAGAACAAAGACTTTGCACAAGGTGTAGCAGCACTGGCAAAGGAACGCTCCCTGTGGTTGCATCGGCCTGATCACCTGATTCGTGCTGCCAGACATTACGAAGGGGCAGCTCAGATCTTGATCAGGCATGCTGTTATGACCGCTAAAGAGGTGAGGTCTGATGGATAGGCTGTTTGAGGTGTAACTCTAAAATATTCAGCATTCATTATATTAAACTAATACTACCCATTTCATGTTTAAATCTGTAAATTGATAAGAATTTGCTATTGAAGTAATGTTGGAGTGAGAAGAATTTTGAAAGTGGGGGGTTCAGTGCTAGTAACGCTGTACGCATCCCCTTGGTAACAAGGGAGACCACTCTAAAAAAGAGTGACCCATCCCATAATGCCAGACTAACTTCACGTGTTGGAACTTGATTTCAGCTAGATTTGCTTTCACCGTTTGCTTGCAAGTAAATCTTTATTATCAGAGACACTTCACAAAACACTGTTTTGCAGGCTTTCATACTTTTAACAAGAAACACTAACACTCAACCCTCCCTACATTTTGTGGTAGAAATGAAGAAACCCTTTTACATATGTTTTGGGAGTGTGATAAAGTGCAGACTTTTTGGATAGAATTTGTAAATTGGCTAAAGGCGAACTGCACCCATTGCGACAATTTAAAACTGTCTAAAGAACTGGTTCTTCTTGGAGTGGCGAACAATGTAGTCACCGATAAAGTTTTGATGTGTTATTAATGTGTGCCAAACACCATGTATATATTTCCAAAATGAACAAAAAGACCCCTCATTTTCAGACATTTAGTAGAAACTTTAAGCAAAGATTTATTTGTGAAAAGTATAACGCAGTTGTGAATAATACAGTAGATAAATTCTACAAGGATTGGCGCCTGTATATGCACGTTTTGATGTAACCCTTAGGTTTTTTCGTTCTTAAAACCTTTTGATAATGCGACCACCAAACCACTGAACATCCCCCCCCTCCCCATTCCATCCTCCCACCCCATGTATGTTGTAATTGTCCAAGTGTGCTTTTCTGTTATATGATTCTGTCCTTTCGGTTAGGTGATGTCCTGTAATGTACAGCATATACATGTAAAAAAAAAAATAAAAAAAACTGTACAAAAAGAGAATAAAAAAAAAAACAAAAAACAAACAAACACTCAACCCTCCCAGTGCTTCATCCAAAAGGTTTTGGGTTTTGTTTTCCAGTTCTTCACTCAAGGCCAGGGCCAACTTCCACCATTGGGAAAGTGGGTGCAGGCCGACTGTCCTGCAAGGATTGACATCTCGGGGGGCTGGTCTGACACTCCCCCCATCACCTATGAACACGGCGGTGCTGTCACCATTGTCGGAGTCCTCATTAATGGCAAGGTCAGTCAAGCACATCTGCGTGGGAATATGGTTTGTGTCGTAATTGTGTGAGTGAGTGTGTGTGTCTGTGTGTGTTTGTGTCTGTGTGTTTGTGGTTGTGTATGTATGGTGTGTTTATGCGTGCATGCGTGTGTGTGCGCACGCGTGTTAAGAATCAGCCTGATGTCACTTTCAGTGTTTTTAGTTTTTCTGTATTATAATAGAATTCTTGCATGTGCCTTTGGTGTTGACACTGTTTTTGTTGTTGTTTAGTTTTGCTATGTAATTGTGTTTTGCCATTTCAGCGTCCCATTGGCTGCAAAGTGCGAAGAATCAAAGAGTAAGTTTCTGAAATTTGTTCTTTTAATTTTCTCTATTAAAGAAGCCAAAAATATTTCAAAGCTGTTACCCTTACTTGTCACTCTTCTTCCTCCCTTCAGCTGTGTTGTATACATTGTACTGGGTGTTAGCAATATCACCAAACTTTAAAACAAAACATTTGAAAGATAGATTTTTTTTTTAATGTTTTAACTAAGTAATTACATAAACCAATTTATACAGATGACACAACTGGCAGCAACAGAACTTTGTGGCTGTGATCTTTTATATAAAAATATTGTTCTGTAATTCACATGCTGTAAATAAAAAAAATATTGTGGTTTTTTTTCTGTGACAAACAAGACCTGTCATTATCAGAAGAAGAATTGTTTGGCTGTAAACTGCTGACAGTTGTTCTTTGTTTCTGTTCCCTAAAGGGCAGTTGTACGTCTGGAACTGGTGGGTAACGGCCAGGTGAGCTCCGTTGTGGAGTGCAGCGATCTTTGTGACTTGGAGGATTACTGTATACCTCATGCACCTGGTGGGTTCAGTCATCTGTGTACACTACATTGGGTGTGCACGTTAAAGATCCCACGATGGACAAAAGGGTCTTTCCTGGCAAAATTGCTTAGGCACAGTTAATAATTGTCTACCTATACCCGTGTGACTTGGAATAATAAGCCGTGAAAGGTAAATATGCGCCGAAATGGCTGCAATCTACTGGCCGTATAAAATTTCATCTCACACGGCATCACTGCAGAGCGCCTAGAACTGTACCCACGGAATATGCGCGATATAAGACTCATTGATTGATTGATTGATCTGCATGTGAGTGTGTGTGTGCGTGACTGTTTGCATGATTTTGGATGGATCATTGCTGGAAGCCAAATTGGTGGTGTACAGGTATTTGTGGAAGGAAAAGAGCAGAAGAAAAATGGTGACTGTGCATGAGAGCGATACATACAAAGACCACAAAATACTGTACTCACGTGTTATCAAAGAATATGGAATGAATATATAAGAGCAACGTTTCAATCCTAGGGTCTTCTTCAGGCACACAAACAAAGAAGACGACAGACAATAGACAAATAAAACAAAACAGTTGAGTGAAGGTTTAAGATCTCTCTCTCTCTCTCTCTCTCTCTCTCTCTCTCTCTCTGTCTGTCTCTCTGTCTCTCTCTCTCTCTCTGTCTCTCTCTCTCTCACTCTCTCTCTCTCTTTCTTTCTCTCTCTCTCTCCACCCTCTCCCTCCCTCTCTCTCTCTCTCTCTCTCTCTCTCTCTCTCTCTCTCTACCTCTCTCTGTGTCTATCTGTCTCTCTCTCTCTCTCTCTCTCTCTCTCTCTCCCTCCCCCCCCCTCTCTCTCTCTCTCTCTCTCTCTCTCTCTCTCTCTCTCTGTCGTCTCTCTGTCGTCTCTCTGTCTCTTTCTCTCTCTCACATGCATGGGTATGCTTCCTGTGCCTTGTTACTGTTTTAGCTATGATTGAATGATTTGCTTTTCATTGGTTGTGTTGTTCACAGTTGAGAATGAAATCAATGAAAAACTTACATTATACTCTAACAAATTTGCTGGCATTTTTTATCACTAATCTTGAGGATTTTGTCTCTGTCCGGAGTTGTTGTTTTGCAACATTTTTACTCCATAGCATTTCTGGATTGTGAAATAATGAACTGTCTTGTTTTGTGCACTGATATAGTTTACAAAATCTTTTGCTCCACAGTATTTTGGGATAGTGAAACAGCAAACCCGTTAAAAATGCCAATAAGACTGTTCTTTGCACTTTTTCAGTTTTGTTTTTGTTTGTATCTAGGAGCATTACTGAAAGCAGCTTTTGTGTGCTGCGACATGGTAGACCTGATGTCATCAATGACACTAGCTGACCAATTGACCACCCGCTACCACGGTGGTTTTGAGATGCAGTCTTGGTCCAACCTACCCCATGGGTCAGGTATGTGTGCTGGTTTGTTGTTGGTGCTTCAAAAAGAAAAAAAAGAAAAAGAAAAGAAAGAAGCTCAACAGCAGTAGATACGGCACAAAGTGTTACAGCACGATTATTTATTGAAGCAAATGACAAGATTGCGGCCCTGTTTAAGCACTAGAAGAAATGCGCTATTATTGACAGATTTTTTTGCTTGAAAATTTATGCACAGCTTAGATGATTTTCTTTGATATGTTGCATTCTTGCTTGTGACGTCTTCCCTGAACTAAAGTATGTTTGTTACTATTTCATGTGCTCAGTGTCTCTGTGTGATATTGCAGGAATGGGAACCAGCAGCATTCTGGCAGGCGCTGTCTTGGCCGCTCTTCTGACAGCTGGGGGAAAGAAGTATGACTTGAAGGGCCTCATTCATGCTGTGAGTTTCCTTGAATTAAAGGGCCTCGTAGATGCTGTGGGGTTTGCTTTCCAAGACAACTGGAGGGTTGCATTAGTCAGTCAAACTAAATGACGAGAGTGATGTTTTGAGTTTTGATGTGTAATATTGCTTGAGGTCTTAAACAAGGTCTTAAAGGGAGGTAGTCTTGAATTGGGGGGGGGGGGGTGTTTTAAAAAGGGGTTCCACTGTAATCCTATTTTTCTCACCGTAGGTGCTGTACCTGGAACAGCTGTTGACGACAGGCGGAGGCTGGCAGGACCAGATTGGAGGGCTGAAAGGCGGTGTCCACTTGGGGCTGTCTGAAGCCAAACTTCCCCTGTATGTAGAGCCTGTGGACCTCAAGATCCCCCCGCAGAAAGTCCAGGACTTCAACAGTCGCCTGCTCCTCATCTACACCGGCAAGACACGTCTAGCTAGGAACTTGTTGCAGGTTTGTGCTTGTGTGGCGTGGTGTGGTGTGGTATGGTGTGTTATGTTTGTGTGTTCTGTGTGTGTGTGTGTGGCATGGCGTGGTGTGTGTTGTGTGTGTGTGGCGTGGCGAGACGTGGCGTGGTGGTGTGGTGTGTTCTGTGTGTGTGTGTGTGGCGTGGCGAGATGTGACGTGACATGGTGTGGTGTGGTGTGTTCTGTTTGTGTGTTCTCTGTGTGTGTGTGTGTGTGTGTGTGTGTGTGCATGCAGTGAAGTGGAACATTTTTTTATTGTGTTGTGAAGAGAAATGAGCTATGGTTTGGTAGAAACAAAACAGATGGTTCCTCATTGTTTGCGTCTGGCTAGGAACTTGTTCCAGGTTTGTGTGTGTACAGTGAAGTGGAGCATTTTCTGCTAGCAATGGGAAGAAAGAGAACGCTTTGTTAGAGATAAAGAGATGGCGATGTTCATTTGGTTTTGAAAACCTTGTTGTGTCCATCTCAAATGAATAAGGGACTATTGATAATGATAAATACTTCTTTTTGAACGCCATTTGTTTTCATCAGAGAGAATGAACGATCAGGGAGAGGAAATTGTTCCGTCAAATCTTTGTAGAACATTTTGGGTCAAGCGTAGACTTGACTGGATTTTTTTTCTAACATGCATTTCCTTCATCAGTTTTGATGTTTGTAGTTAAATTGAGCTTTTTTTTCTTTTGACGGGATTGTAAGTACAATGGAACCTGTCTGTTTGTTTGTTCGTTCATGGGCTGAAACTCCCACGGCTTTTACGTGTATGACCGTTTTTACCCCGCCATTTAGGCAGCCATACGCCGCTTTCGGAGGAAGCATGCTGGGTATTTTCGTGTTTCTATAACCCACCGAACTCTGACATGGATTACAGGATCTTTTTCGTGCGCACTTGGTCTTGTGCTTGCGTGTACACACGGGGGTGTTCGGACACCGAGGAGAGTCTGCACACAAAGTTGACTCTGAGAAATAAATCTCTCGCCGAACGTGGGGACGAACTCATGCTGACAGCGGCCAATTGGATACAAATCCAGCGCGCTACCGACTGAGCTACATCCCCGCCCCGGAACCTGTCTGTAACAACCAGCCAAGGGACCGACCCAAAGTGGTTTTTATAGACAGGTGATTGTTGTGGAAAGGGGAATTAGAGAGAGAAAAAGTCCGTTGGGGACCCTTTGGGATGGTCGTTTTGGACAGGTGGTCGTTCTCAACAGGTGGTTGCTAGGGCAGGTGGTCATTTTGGACAGGTGGTCGTTCTCATCAGGTGATTGCTAGGGCAGGTGGTCATTTTGGACAGGTGGTCGTTCTCAACAGGTGGTTGCTAGGGCAGGTGGTCGTTTTGGATAGGTGGTCGTTTTGGACAGGTGGTCGTTTTGGACAGGTGGTCGTTCTCAACAGGTGGTTGCTAGGGCAGGTGGTCGTTTTGGACAGGTGGTCGTTCTCAACAGGTGGTTGCTAGGGCAGGTTGGACTGTATTTCTGACCTTTTTCCTACCGCAGGATGTGATACGCAACTGGTACGCCCGCAACCCCCACATTGTCAGCACAGAGGACGCTCTGGTGGAGCTGGCTCAGGAGTGTTCCCACGCCTTCATTGACGGTCAGTGCAATTTTTGAGAAAAGTGAATTTGGACGGATTAACATAATAGGCCCAGCAGTGTGCGAAGCTGTGGACGTTCTCAGCAGGCAGATGGTGGGTTGTGCTGTGGTATGTCTGTTTGTGGGGTGGGGGGGGGGGGGGGGGATTGTGAGTGTTTGTGTGTGCGTGTGGGTGTGGTGTGTTTGTGTATGTTGTGATTGTGCCTTTAATATCTCAGCAGAGAAATTTGTTTTTGGTGTGTAAATGACAACAAACATAAAACATGACATAGAACAACATGGAACATTGAGATAGAGTAAAAGTATTAAGATATGGATCATTTCTTAAACATGACTGCAAACTCTCGGTGCAAATCATAAAAAGATGTTGGTCGGTGCAAATCATAAAAAGATGTTGGGGATGGCATTAGTTTGACCAGGTGGTTACAGCACCCGAGAAGTTGGCAGTGTCTGAGTGTTGTATGTTTTCATGAAGACTGGTTCAAAGAGAAGGAGTGGCAATTCTGCCTTATAAGATTGGTCTAGCTGAGGAGATAATTCTCTGACATTGTTGTGTAGTATTGCATAGCTACAGAATGAATCATTTATGAATTTCATCCCAGTGTGTTTTTGATTTAAAAATGTATGCTTGAAAACTCTGAATCCTGCTCTCAGACTGAGCTGAGCTACCCACTTCCAAGTGCAGTCTTTCGGATGAGACAAAAAACCGAGGTCCCTTCGTGTACACTACATTGGGGTGTGCACGTTAAAGATCCCACGATTGACAAAAGGGTCTTTCCTGGCAAAATTGTATAGGCATAGATAAAAATGTCCACCAAAATACCCGTGTGACTTGGAATAATAGGCCGTGAAAAGTAGGATATGCGCCGAAATGGCTGCGATCTGCTGGCCGATGTGAATGCGTGATGTATTGTGTAAAAAAATTCCATCTCACACAGCATAAATAAATCCCTGTGCCTTGAATATGTGCGCAATATAAATTGCATAAAATAAAATAAAAATAAAAAAATAAAAAAAATAAATCCCTGCGCTTAGAACTGTACCCACGGAATACGTGCGATATAAGCCTCATATTGATTGATTGATTGATGCAGTGTAAAACCTCATATTCGTATCTTCTCAAAGACATTAACAACTAAAGATTTGACTTATGGCAAGAACATGTTCTAGGAAGGAGGGTACCTTTCTGTCAAGGTACTGATGCTTCAAACAATGATTCGCATGTTAATTCAGATGAATTCTATGCGTTTATTTATAATGTTTTGATGTATGTGATGTAAAATCTCAGCCTCACACACAGTGTTATACAAGCCAGAAGAAAAATGTCTGTTTGTCTCTCATTCAGATAATAAATTTGTATTGAATTTAATGGAATTAATTCTTCTTCACAGGTGACTTTGACCGAGTGGGTCAGTGCGTTGGGCGTTACTGGGAGATGAAGAAACGCATGGCGCCAGGCTGCGAGCCCCAGACCATCGCTCAGATCATGAAAGCCTTGAAGCCCTACATGCTTGGAATGTGCTCTGCTGGCGCTGGCGGAGGGGGCTTCATTTACGGAATTCTGCGGGACGGCAAGATGAGGGGCGAAGCTGTGGACGTTCTCAGCAGGCAGATTGTGGGTTGTGCTGTGGCGTGTGTGTGTTGGGGGGGGGGGGGGGGGGGGGGGGGGGGGGGGGGGGGGGGGGGGGGGGGGATTGTGAGTGTTTGTGTGTGTTGTGTTTGTGTTTTTTTTTTGTTGTTGTTGTTTTTTTTGTTTTGTTGTTGTATACTTAGACCACCTCTTTAAAGCGACCACCTGTCCACAGCGACCACTCGCAAGGATCCCAGATGAGTTATTCTTCTATATAATTCACTTCTTTTTAATAGTGACCACCTGTCTATAGTTTCTGGTTGACCTGTTGAGTGGTCGTTACAGACAGGTTGGACTATGATAGAGTACAGGAAGAAAGTGGCTTTACCCAGTCTTTTTCTGGGCTTGTATTTAGCATGCGTGCAGTGATGTGTGTAAAATTATTATTTTATTTTTTTGATGGGGCAGCTTGTAGAAATAATGTATTTATCAATAAGTTGCTTTTTGTGCTTTGGTTTCTTCATGTTCACATTCATTTGTGATTTTCTGGCCATTTTTAGATTCAGTAAAGTATTGACTGAAAGTTTTAACGAGGGCGGACGGGAAGTTTGTTTGTTATCCAATTTATCTGTATCTGTACAAATAATGTCATCGTGGAATTTTGGCGGAACTTGATTCTTGGCTATTTTGATGTTTTTAAGTTTTAGACTAAGAAAATCATTCTCCATGAAAAGTGTTCGTGTTTCTATAACCCACCGAACTCTGACATGGATTACAGGATCTTTTCCGTGCGCACTTGGTTTTGTGCTTGCGTGTACACACGAAGGGGGTTACAGACCTGGGAACCCATACGATTTCGCCATATTTTGTACGCATGATTGTCGAGAATACGATCAGTCCGGTCAGTGAAAGAAAAATACGACCAGAAACATTCCCAGACTACTTTTCTTCACAAGCCCATCTCGAAGCCGATCCAGTACTTTGACACATGATTACAGTTTTTGTCAGTAAACATTGAAAAAATGCATTTGTTTTAAATGTATAGGTAAACTTAATTAATGGTGTGACGGACGCGTGTGAAGCATGCTTTAATCATGGATGTTCATATGCTGTGTGGAGTACGCTCATTTTTCTGAAAATACACCAAGTTTGTTTGAGAATACTCTAAGTGCAAAACAGGGGTTCCCAGGTCTGGGGTTAAGTCACTGGCAGGTCTGCACATAAGTTGACCTCGGAGATCGGAAAAATCTCCACTCTTAACCCACCAGGCGGCAGCCACCGGGATTCGAACTCACGACCTCCCGATTAGGAGGCCGACGTCTTATTACCACGCCACTGCTCCCGTCACCTAAATATGATTGACAGTACATGATTTAACATTCTTGTTTCTTTCTTTCTATAACAGGAACGAATATAAACACCGTTTCATAATAAAAATAATCAGTTTTGTTCTTCTTCTGAAAAGCTGTTTGAAACAAGTTACGCCAAAATTCGACGACAACGTCGAAATGTGACTTTAGCTGGACTGGTCAGAGATATATTTAAACTACTCACTAATGCTTCCCCCACCCCCCCCCCCCCCCCCCCCCCCCCCCAGTTGCAATTGTAGAAAGAACACTAGGCAGAACTGAAAAAATCGCTGAACTTGCTTGCTGGCCGCTGCGCTGCTACTAATGACTTCGGTCCTCGCTCTCTCTCTCTGAATCCCTTATCTGTTACCATTGTTTCATTCCAGATGCTGTCCTTCACTCATCACCTCCCCCCAGCCCTCCAACCCTCTTCCATTCCCCGCATTCGTTCCCACGGTACTCTGCTATCACTTCCTCCTGCATTACCTCAACACCTCCTCCCCCCCCCCCCCCCCCCCCCCCCCCCCCCCCATTTTAGCTGCATATCTGTCTCGTTTAAATAGAGTTTATGGTTGCTGACCGCTCCCTCTAAACTCACACTTTATTTAGGCCTAAAAAAAAAATAGGTGAGGTTACGGTAACCCGACCTACCCTATTTTTAGGGGCCGACCCTATAACTTTTTATTACATTTGTCAAAAAAACACAAAAAACCCACAAGAAAACGAGTGCAGAAAATGCAATGAAAGCGAAAGCGCTCGAGTCGCACACTTATTTCCCTGTCAAGTAGGTTTAATTTGTACAAATTAGAAAAACAAAGTAAAAAAAAAAAAAAGTGATTGCCTACCTTCCTACCCTATTTGTTTGGGCTATGTTATCGTAACCACACCTATTTTTTTTGTTGGCCTTACACTTGCAGGGACTGGAAGAGGCGGTGGTGTACGAGGCAACAGTGGATACGACAGGGCTGACCGTTACAGTTGAGCCTTAAAGTGACCGAGATACGCCGTCAAAGTCATCGCCATATGAACGCATCATTTGTGTGGTATATTATTTCACCTATTAAAAGTCAAAGCTATGTGAACACATCATTCATGTGTTATATTATTTCACGTATCAAGTCAACGCTATGTGAACGCATCATTCGTGTGTTATATTATTTCACGTATCAAGTCGACGCTATGTGAACGCATCATTCGTGTGTTATATTATTTCATGTATCAAGTCAACGTTATGTGAGCGCATTACATATATTTGTGTGTTATATTATCTCACATATCATCCAGCTTTAGGTACATGGAGACCAGCCCTTCCTGTCATCCATGATGATTGTTGTTGAAATATTCTACCTCTGAGAGGGATTATGATTTTTTGTTAGGCAAAAAAAAAAAAAAGTCTGTTTACGGTAACATAGGCCCAAAAAATAGGGTCGGTAGGTCATTATTTTTTTATTTTTTAATTTTTTTTCTCCAAAAAACCATATTTTTACGTTATTTTGCAAAAAAAACAAATGGTTTTTTTTTTTTCCCCAAATGCCAAAAAAAAGTCTAGGGTCGCGCGAAAAAAATAGGGTCGGTCGGGTTACCGTAAACAGACTAATTTTTTTTTTGGCCTTATCATGGTTTTTTAGTTTTCTTTTTGTTCCTTTTTTTGAGGAGAGGTATGTGTGGTTGTTTGTTGTTGTTATCTTTTGCTCACTTTGTTTTATTTTTTTCTGGCTCTTATTTTTGTCATATTTGATGTTTACTTGCATAATTGCAAGTGGACCTTGTTGAATCTGTATCTGTATCTGTGACAATACGTTGAAAAACCACTTCTGGCATTTGATCAATGGAAGGAAGGAGCACATACAAATAAGTCCTAGACTGGGTGGAGATGAGATTTAAAGATCTCCACAGATCCTGCCAGAACTTGATCGTCCTGTAGATGGTTCCAGTCTGCGATCGTCCTGGGAAAATAAGAGTTCCTGTGAATGTTTGTTTTTCCAGGAATAGTTTAAAAGCAGCGGCTATTGTTCGTAACACTGTTTTCAACACAAAATCTTTGAAATGCCTGTCACTTTGTGTTTGTTTCTCGTAGGTTTGAGGTAAGTATGAGATGGTATGGCCGGTGTGATTCTTTATGCCTGTCTCGTTTGTAGCCTGCCATATTAATCTTCTACCTTTGAGTTTCCTGGTAGTATTTCTTTGCTCATTCTTCACATTGTTGTACATGTACTTCTATAGGGTAGCGTCTGGAAGTGATTCGCTCGGGTCACACATTTGTCACAACCACAAAGTATAGCACAGATACGACTTGTCGTTTCACGATCTTCAGCTACAGAAGCTGAAGTACAGGTTTACCTGACTTGTATTTGGAAGAACAGTTTTTAGCATAGGTGAGAGATCCAAAGATGTCCTATTTAGACATTGTCTTTCACCTGGCTCTATTACGTTTCCATCTTACAGGTTGGCCTTTTTTTTAAAGCTTTTTTTTTGGAACTTTGTTATCAATTGTTTGTGTGTGTGTGAAAACACAGCAGCTTATTGTGGCCTTTGTTTAAATGGAGACTTAATTGCCTTACAAGATTTCCATTCAGATGCAAACTATTGTAACCAAACTCATAGTCATTGAATTAAAACAAATATCAATCATTTTCATTGCTTTGTAACATGTAAAATGTGACACACATTCAAAGAAATGTCCATGTTTGCATGACGGAAAGCTGGTTGAGAATTTGAAGGGCAGGAGACTGTGGTTGTGTGCATGAATATGGGGTACATGTACTGCCCTTCTGGAATAGTACTTATTCCTTTGGGGGCATGTTTTTTTCATGTGGTATTTTGCTTTGGATGATGTTAATTATGGTCAAAAGAATTCCTGCTATTGCTTGAAATGGGTTCATGTTCTTTTTTATTATTTTTATTACGTACTCATTTGCTTAGAATGATTATTAATGGCCAAAAGATTTCAATATGTGAATTTAGGGCTGCCTTTTTTGCTCGAGTATTTATTTTCTTTTTGATGCTAATATTAAAACTCTATACTCCCATTCTGAATGTTATTATTATTTTTTTGCTCAGAAGATTTGGTTATTTTAATGTTGACTGTGCATGTGGCTAAGGACTTGCTTTTGCTTGAATGTGTTTTTAATCTTGAAGAGATTCTTTTATCTGTAGTTGCTATTAGCAACCATTGTGACTTACTCTCTACCTATTTTTATAAATGTATATTTGCTAAAAACTTTTTCAAGAATATTGCTCAGCATTTACCTTGCTCTAGATTCTGTTGTCTAATTTTGTGTTTGATAGTGATTATTCAATTTTGAAGCATTCAGCTTCCCAATTTCATTTTGTGACCAAACTTATGCAAGAAAATCCATCCGTGTTTATTGTTGTTAAATTGTTTGCCTCTTACAAGTTATGTCCAAAGGCATTTGGCAAGCTTTTCTTATTCAAATGAAAGAGAGCTTCATCCCTGTGTGTACAATGATGTAGAACACCACAATTGTGATCAGGCATGCTTTTACATGGAACAAGAGCAAATATGTTGTGCTTTCTCTGGGACACAGGTAAACATCAAGAGTTCCACTGCTTCATGTGCAGAACGAGAATTTTGTTTGCAGGATTAATTTTGTTTATTGACATAGGCATAGCTGCCAACCCTCCCGGATTTTCCGGGAATCTCCCGAATTTTACAACTTCTCCCTGCTTCTTCTTCTTCTGCGTTCGTGGGCTGAAACTCCCACGTACACTCGTGGTTTTTTTTGCACGAGTGGAATTTTACGTGTATGACCGTTTTTTACCCCGCCATTTAGGCAGCCATACGCCGTTTTCGGAGGAAGCATGCTGGGTATTTTCGTGTTTCTATAACCCACCGAACTCTGACATGGATTACAGGATCTTTTTCGTGCGCACTTGGTCTTGCGCTTGCGTGTACACACGGGGGGGGGGGGGGGGGGGGGGGGGGGGTGTTCGGACACCGAGGAGAGTCTGCACACAAAGTTGACTCTGAGAAATAAATCTCTCGCCGAACGTGGGGACGAACTCACGCTGACAGCGGCCAACTGGATACAAATCCAGCGCGCTACCGACTGAGCTACATCCCCGCCCACTTCTCCCTGCTCATATTGAAGACTAAACGGTCCCCCTGGACCCCCTGGCTCCTGGATTTTGACTTGAGAAGGTTGGCAGCAGAATGCATAGGTGTCATTTTCAACATAATTGAGCACAAATTCCCACGCTGTGCAGAAAGCAGCCAGGCTGTGTGTATACTTTTGGTATGTGAGGAACTGAATTGATGATCAAGCTATCGTATCCCATGTAAAAGCCTGGCTGATATCTGCAAGGTTTCTTTTTACATGATTATGTATGAATATTAAATCAGAGTGCTTTTTATGCAGACAAAGAGTGCAAGTACTTGAACTTGGCAAATATTGTGCTATTTCATATATAAATTCGGTATTTGTTGGGTTACGTGTGTGTGTGATTAGGTTAACTGTGTTTTGAGTACTCTAAGTGATATTTTATAACAAATTAAATGAAAAAGTAAACAACTTCAAGCGGCAAAGTTTTGCCTCAAATGCTTTGCCGGCAGTTAAAATTAGGCTTTTCAATAAGGGGAAATATGGCATGCATTTTATGCAGTTTGATGCATATGTTCAGCATAACTGCATTCCTAAAATGAGTCGACTACACCTACTTGCAAGTACATACATGTATCTTATTTACACCCCCGGTATAGGGGTGTGTATAGGATTCGGTCGATGTGTTTGTTTGTTTGTGTGTTTGTGTTCGCATATAGATCTCAAGAATGAACGGACCGATCGTCACCAAACTTGGTGAACAGGTTCTATACATTCCTGAGACGGTCCTTACAAAAATTGGGACCAGTCAAACACACGGTTAGGGAGTTATTGGTGGATTAAGATTCTACAAGGACTTATAGAGGGACATATTAATGGTCAAAGGGAAATAACCTTCTCAGTTGGTGGCAGTGAGAATGGTAAGGACGGGGGTGTTTTTCCTACCTCGGAGGAATTTCTTGTTTCTATCAACTTTGGACAAGAAAAAGAGAAAGGGGGAAAAAAAGGAGGAAACAGACAGAAAGCAAGAGAAAGCACATTCTGGGAAGGACTGATTCAAAAGTATTGCACAGAAAAAAATATATAAACTGTCGATAAACTTGTATGATTAACATTTGCCTAAAGTCTAGTTGGATAATGATGCTCAACAGATTAAAAGCTGACTTTAAAAATGATGGATATGAAGCACACACACATAATTGTGAAAGAGAAATGATGGGAAGTAATGCATAATAATTCACATTGTTATCTTTTGGTTTGCCTTGAGGGCTTGTTTTGTGTTTCTTGTTGATCTTTGAAATCCAGATTTTGCCGTTGAGATTTGGCACACAGCACATGTGTTTCTGCTTTGTGACCAGAGGTAATGAAAGAATATATTGCTGTACATGCAGGTTTTGTTAGAACAGCATAAACAGACACGATTCAAAAGGTATTTCATTGTTTGCAATAACTACAAGATCAGGGCTAACACCTTTCCGGTTCTCGCCGGAAATCCGGTTTTTGAAAACTTTTAAAACCGGAAAATCCGGTTTCTTAAAGTAAAGTTTTGTTTTTTGTCCCTACAAGATAATAAATAAAAAAAACTCAGCTTCTGGGGGGCGCCGCCGTGGACCCTGGCCTTTCGGGTTTTTCTCTTTTTTTTGTTTGTATTAGCCCTGCAAGATGCAGCAAGCTAGAACTAAAAAGGTGTTGGTATAGAAATGTAATCTGATGGAAGCAGAGTGCATCACTTTAATTATAACTGAATATTAAAATGCACTACCAAAGATTCATCATTCAGCTGATATGTATTTTAAAATCTATGTGGTGGTTCAAATAAACATGATAAGAGGTGGCACATTTAGACCATCTTGAAATATGCTTCTCTGTGCTTGAAAAGCGCTGCAACAGCTGATATATTTGACATTTTTTATTTCATAATTTCTGATAATTTTTCCCTTTTCTGATAGACTATATACATTTCAGGTCACAGCACACAAGTACCTGTTATGATTTTGCATATTAGTGACACTGTGTGTTTGCACAATACTTTATTTGAGGTGAAAGAAGTGATTCATTAAAAACATTTTTGATGTGGGCCAGTGTGTGCTGTGTATATCACCACACAAAGTATAATTGTACTCTTGCACTCAATACATCTTTGTCATGTTATGAAATAAAGATGTAGCATACTGCTTATTGGTGTTCATGCAGTGTTGGCCTGAATGAGTAAACAAACTTGCATAATATTGTTTCTGTTTCAATTCGGGGAAGCTATTTATGGTATGGAGTATTTCTCTGCTAAAGTAAAAAACACACAAAAAAGTAACAGGTGGACTGACTGAAGATTGAGGTGTATAACTACATTGTACCACCTTGTGTGTATGTATGGGTGTGTGGTGTGTGTGTCGATATTGCTATCATGTGATCGTCACATGATACATATTAATAGACTGTGAACTACGTCACTATTATGTGTGTGAATGTACGCGCGAGACATGCGCAGGTTGTACGATGTTACCGCCAAGATGGCCTAGAAGCCAAACAATAAAGTGAAGCCATTATCTCTTCAACTGTTACTGCAGTGTCCGTTTCTGTACATGGAACCCGGAGCGAATGCGTCCATAAACATTCAACGAACACAAACACAAAACGATACATGGTGTCAGAATCATCATGGCAGAAGACGGAGTAGCAGCGCAGCCGAGGTCGGTAACCGTCAAAGTTCCGTTACCTCAGAGACTTGAGCTGTCAGCACAAGGTTTGGAGGCGACTTGGCGCAAGTTCAAGCGGTCGTGGGAGACATACGAACTAGCATCGCGTCTTGATTCTCAGGATGAGAAGTATCGAGCCGCAGTATTCAAGACTTGTCTCAGTGATGGTGCAAGGGACGTGTTCGAAGGTTTGCCTTTCGAGGCTGCAGACGACAAGGACAAAATTACGAAGATAATTCCCTTGTTCGAAGCCTACTGTGTGGGGGAGACATCAGAAGTCTACGAGACTTACAAGTTTCACCAGCGAAAGCAAGAGAAGGGGGAAACGATCGACACGTACATCGGAGCACTCCGACAACTAGCTAGCTCCTGTAACTTCAAGACATTCGAAGAAAGGATGCTACGCGATCAAGTCGTTATTGGACTGTCAGATGACACGGTTCGGGAAAAACTCTTGCAAGAGTCAGGTCTAACTTTGAAAAAGTGCATTGAGATCTGCAGAGTGAGTGAGGCAGCAGCCCAGCAGGCCAAGAGTATGGCTGGTGATGAAGCCCTACATCGTGTCGGTGTGCATGTGAGAAAAAAGACAAACAGTCAGAAGGACAAGGGTGCTACCCCGAAGTCGAAGCATGATCGTCATGATGGTAGAGGTATGGGCGAAAAAGACAGTGGTGTGAAAGCGTGTGTGTATTGTGGCAAATCGCACAAGAAAGGCAAGGAACACTGTTTCGCATATGGCAAGACTTGCAATCGTTGCAAAAAGAAAAACCATTTTGCTCGTCAGTGCAAACAAAGCTCAGATAGGCAAGTGCATGAAATGTCTGATGATGAGAGTGATGATGATGATGGTCATTTTGTTCTGACGATGAGTGAAAATGATGATGAACATGTTTTGTCTGTTGATGATGTTGATAAATCTGTGCATGCAAAAATGCTTGTTGGACATGACAGAGTGACGACATCGTTGCAACTTGACAGTGGAGCCACTATCAACAGTTTGTCCGTAGAGACGTACAAGACTGTGACGGGAGACGTAGCGTTGACAAAGCTGACCAAAAGCAACAAACGCTTGTTGATGTATGACAAAAGACCAGTAACTCCTCTAGGTGAGCGTATTCTGCCTGTGGTCAATCCAAAGAACGGCAAAAGCTACAAAGTGCGCTTTGTGGTAGTGAACGCCAAAGTGAAGGATATCTTGGGCTGTAGAGCAAGCCAACACATGCAGTTGATCACGGTCAATGTCGAGAACATTTCAGCCATAGGCACAGGGGATAAGCATGTTCTCACAGGGTTTGATGACGTATTCAAAGGGGAGGTTGGGGCTCTGGACGGAAAGCTAACGTTTGAAACAGACCCATCGGTTCCTCCAGTGAAGCTTCCATGTCGTCAGTGGCCCATAGCTGTCAAAGAGAAGGTCAAAGCAGAAATTGATCGTCTGCTTGAGTTAGGGGTCCTCGTTCCGGTGAACACACCAACTGATTGGATTAGCAGCGTAGTTGTGACGTTGAAGCCCAATGGTCAGGCTAGGTTGTGCATAGATCCAAAACCCTTGAACAAGGCATTGAAAAGAAATGATTACCCCATGAAGAGCATTGATGACGCGTTAGAGTCGATGGTAGGCGCAAAGATTTTCTCGCATTTCGACATGCGCAATGGCTTCTGGCACGTTGTCCTGGACGACGAAAGCAGTCTCTTGACAACGTTTGAAACCCCTTTCGGAAAATTTCGCTGGACTAGAATGCCGTTCGGTGCGTCGGTATGTCCAGAGGAATTTCAGCGCCGTGTCGATGATGCGCTGAACGGACTGCCGGGCGTGTTCGCAGTTCATGATGATGTCATTGTGTGGGGGTCGGGAGACACAGAGAAAGAAGCAGCAAAAGACCATGACCAGAACGTTCGGTTGTTCTTGCAGAGATGTCGCGAGAAGAACATCAAACTGAACAAAGAGAAGGTCGAGTACAGGAAAACTGAGGTCTCGTATCTGGGTCACGTGATCTCAAAGGACGGGTTGAAGTGTGACATGAAGAAAGTCGATGCAATCAAGTCGTTTCCGCAGCCAGAAGACAAAGCGGCGGTTCAGAGACTTCTGGGGATGGTAGGGTATCTCCAGAAGTTTGCACCACGTCTGTCGGAGGTCGCAGCGCCTCTGCGTGAGCTGGTGAAAAAAGACGTGCATTTCCGCTGGGATGAGAACCTGCACGGGAAAGCGTTTGATGAGATCAAGCGCATGTTGACTGAACCACCGGTTTTGCGATTTTTTGACCCTGGTGCGAAAACTACTCTTCAGTGTGATGCGTCTGAGTTCGGTCTGGGGGCGTGTTTGTTGTCAGATGGACAACCGGTACAGTTCGCGTCGCGAGCGCTGACCCAAACTGAACGCAACTATGCGCAAATAGAGAAGGAAATGCTTGCGATTCTCTTCGGGCTGGAACGTTTCGAGCGCTATGTGTATGGTAGACATGTTGAGGTGGAGTCGGATCACAAGCCGTTGATTCCCATTCACAACAAAACCTTGTTGGCAGCGCCAAAACGTCTGCAACGCATGTTGCTGAGAACGCAAAAGTTTGACTACACTGTGGTGTACAAGAAAGGTACAGAGATGTATCTCGCTGACACGCTCAGCAGAGCTGTGGTCAGGTCACACAAAGCAGGGAAAATGAAGAGCGAACAGATTTTCCAGACAGAAATAGAGCAGGAAATCGAGAGCATTGACATGGCCGCGCATGTGTCCGTGTCTGAAGGGCGACTCGAAGAGTTGAAAGAGGCAACAAAACGTGATAAAGATTTGTGTCGGCTGATGCAAATAACACAAGAAGGTTGGCCTGAGTCGAGACAAAGCTTACCGCTAGGTCTTCAACCTTACTTTCCATTCAGAGAGGAAGTATCGACTCAGAACGGTCTTTGTTTCAAGGCAGAAAGGATCATTGTACCAACAGAAATGAGGGAGAAAGTCCTACACTTGCTCCATCAGGCTCATACTGGGATTCAGGGTTGCATGAGAAGGGCAAGAGAACTGGTCTATTGGCCAGGAATGAACGCAGACATAGAAAAGTTGGTGAGCAAATGTGCAACTTGTCAGACACACCAAAGCAACCAACAGAAAGAGCCCATGATTTCCCACCCAATACCTGAAAGGCCCTGGGAAACGCTAGGGTGTGATCTCTTTGACTTTCAAGAGAAGTCGTACCTGGTAGTGGTAGACTACTACTCTGATTTCTTTGAAGTCGATCGCCTTGAGAACAAAACAGCAGAAGAAGTCATCTACAAGACAAAAGCCCATTTAGCCAGACATGGAATCCCTGATAAGATCATCTCTGATAACGGTCCGCCGTATAGCTCAGACAAATACAGAGATTTCGCTGAGGCTTGGGGATTCGAACACATAACCAGTTCGCCATATTATCCGCAATCCAACGGAAAGGCAGAAAATGCGGTCAAACAAGCAAAAACTCTGATCATGAAAGCTGTAGAAAGCAAAACAGATCCATACTTGGCTCTACTAGAGTTAAGGAACATACCATCGGAGGTGATGAAAACCTCTCCAGTGCAAAGACTGTTCAGCAGAAGAACCAAAACCAGAATTCCTACAGCCAAAACTCTGCTAAAACCGCAGACGTGCACAAACGTGACTGGCAATCTGATCAAAAGAAAAGAAAAACAGACAAAGTGCTATAACAAAGGTACAGCAGAACTAGAAACCCTACAGCCAGGTCAAACCGTGAGGGTGAAGTTAGGCAAAACTTGGACTAAAGCAAAAGTAGAGCAACAGGTAGATGTCAGGTCTTACAAACTGCACACAGAAAATGGTAAAGCATACAGACGCAACAGGCGTCAAATCAGAACAACTGGAGAAACACTGACCAACACTGGTCCAAGGGAGACAATCACTCGAAAAACAGACCTTGATAGGCAGAGACAGCTAAATGACCAAGCAGTGAAAAACTACAGAGCAGTAGCTGATAGTCAGACTCAGGTGACCAAAGTCAGTACTCCTGTGAGTGCGACAAACACACCTGAAAATAAAACACCTGTGAAGATTCAGCCAAATGAAAAGAAAACTGAACGCATCAAAGTCAAGTTCATGAAGTCACAAACCGCAGGTAAAACAGACACAGGTCAAAGTCAAATCACTTCTCGTGGACGTCAGGTTAAACCACCAGCTTACCTGAATGACTATGTCAAAACCTAAAGACTGAAGACTGTAGGAGACAGTTCAGTATTTGTTGTTTGTGTGTTTTGTTTGAAGAGAAAAGATAGACAGTGAAGAAAGTAAACATTTGGTGGTATTGTTTATGTCCCGCGTTGTGAGCGAATGTGATAAATTTAATTCAAGGCGTTGAATTATTGTCCAGTAAAGTTTCATTGTCCAGAGAGAGAATGTGTTGTTATTATTGGAGTTGTGAAATGATGCTCTAGTCAAGATGTCCAGTCAGTGTGAATGTGTGAAATTAATCTAGGCGTAAAAATAATCTCAGCCTATTGGACTATGGTGAGAATGAGAATTTTATGTGCAGAGAATTCATTTTCCCGTGAAGTTTGGACAGTAAAAGTCTTTGGACTTGTTTATGTAAAGAAAAGGGGATGTGTCGATATTGCTATCATGTGATCGTCACATGATACATATTAATAGACTGTGAACTACGTCACTATTATGTGTGTGAATGTACGCGCGAGACATGCGCAGGTTGTACGATGTTACCGCCAAGATGGCCTAGAAGCCAAACAATAAAGTGAAGCCATTATCTCTTCAACTGTTACTGCAGTGTCCGTTTCTGTACATGGAACCCGGAGCGAATGCGTCCATAAACATTCAACGAACACAAACACAAAACGATACAGTGTGTGCAGCAAGAACAGTCTTGCCAGAAAAAAAATGTATCAAGATCATTAAACCTGCAGAATCTTACACCTGCGAATCATGTCTGCCTCTCTGTTTCTCTTTGTCTATCTGTTTCATACACACACAAACGCACGCACGTACAAATTATTGTCGAAGTACGCAAAACCAAATAAACCAAAGCAGCTGAAGTGCAACTTTCGTCGGAGTTACTTCCCTTGGACTAAGGATTTTGCCCAAGTCTGGAATCACCAAAGTTGCTCGTGCTAGAACACGGATTCTTGAACGTGGAACTACTGTGAAGACACTGACGAATCTCCCTCTGAAGGTGTGGTGGACTGACAGGGAAAACACAGGTAACCACAACTGTTATCTCTTAAGAATGAGACTAAACCTATACTGAGTCTGTAACCACCACAGGCACTTGACTGTGTCACGGGGTGGGCGGGGGCTGGAGGTGGGGTATACTCTCCTCCCTAATAGGCTACTATATATGTACCACAGAGTTCTCTTGTATTCGCTGCCTTGTTTCTTTTCTAGCTGCCACCTGCTTATGGTACCTTGGGCTTGGCAAAAACTAACAACAACATTTAAAACAACAACAACAACAATGTAGAACAGTTATAGCTACATAATATTATGTTTATTATGGTTTATGGAGTAAGTACTATGGCAAGTGAAGAACCCGATTAAGCCCTGTGTGAAGTTATATCATTTTCACGTCCCACATAGTGAATCTCAAAAGTCACTCTTTTTTTCAGTTCGTGACGACTATACCACTCAGTTCCAGGGGGTAAATTCAGGACTTTTTCACTCAAGGGTATATGAGGCACTTCCTTGTATTTTTCATTAAGCTTTTCCAGTGTATTGCACATTTTCAGTAGAACATCACAGATAGAAAGCACGAGGCCTCTTTACATTGTATTTAATGAAGTCTTAATCTTTCATCAAGCTAATACAGTGGAACCTCCCTTTTAAGACCGTCTAATTTAAGACTCCCTCCTTTTTAAGGTCTTGTTTTCTCAGACTTTTTGTTTATAACCTCTGTAAAATGACCCCCATTTTAAGACTCCCTCCTGGTTTAGACCCGATTTTCTCTGATTTTTGGAGGTCTTAGAAGGGGGGTTAAATTCCACTGTATTCAGTCCAAATCTTTCATCAACCTATTACCCTACATCAACCTATTACCCTACATGTTTCAGAATTGTGCAGAACACCAGCAGCCACCATGGAGCTCATTTCAATGAACTCGGTCAAAAAGGCACTGCAGCACCTGCACACAGCGTTCCATGCCGACTGCCGGCAGAAATACAAGTTGGCCGTTGTGGAGTACATGGAGGGGGCCCCACAGCTGGTGCAGGTAGCTAGGGAGGAGGGGCTGTGCACGCAGTCAAAGCAGTTTCTGAAAGCCAAGTGTCAGCAGTACCTGGACAGAATCCAAGCCATCAAGACGGGGCTGGATTCAGGCGAAGACACTATCCCTCCTAACACTACCGTTGACAGAACCCAACCCAACATCGATGGTTTGGATGAGGACTCAAGGGAGGCGATTCACAGTTGGACTGAGCTCCCTTTTCAGCACAGCCTGAGCGAGGTGAAGGGTGCAGAGCAGGTGAAAGAGTTTCTGTGGACGAATATTATTCTCCCCCTGCTTTGTCCCGGGCTTCCTGGCAGCGTGACGAGAGTCAAACGTGGAATTCTGCTCTACGGTCTTCCAGGCACTGGTAAAACTATGCTGTTGTGTGCAATGGCTGCTGCTGTGGCTTGCCCCGTTGTCAGAGTGACCGCTTGTGATCTCATCACCACTTGCTACGGTGCTGAATGCATGGTTCAGAGACTGAAGGACCTGTTTGCATGGGCCAAGCAGAACCAGCCCTGTGTCCTGTGTCTTGACGATCTGGATGTTTTGTATAGCCCTGACCACGATGCTGAAGACAGTGTCACGAGGATGGTCCGGGAAGAGTTGATCTTACAGCTGAAGCCAGTCTCTGCAGATTATCAGGTAATATCAATCATGTGATGTGGATATTGTAGTAAGTATACATGTATTAACATTGGTGTATATATTTATGGAAGCGTTGACTGCAATGCAGGCTTTTTGAATGGCATGTTACAGTACTTACAGTACTTACAGGTGTGTGAGTGTGTTGCACGCATGCACACACACACACACACACACACACACACACACACACACACACACACACACACACACACACACACACACACACACACGTACTTTTATTTCTCTCTCACTCTCTCTCCCTTTTAGATGACATGTATTGTGGATGGTGATGTCTGCCTATGAGATGCTGGATTATTACTCATTTAATTTGTTTGGATTATTGCTAATTTAATTTGTTTGTTTGTTTAACGTGTCACGGAAGTGAAATGTTCAGAATTTGAATCCATAATTTATTGATTTTATTGTGTTAAGGACAGTGGGCACAGAAGTTACAAATATGTACGTGCTGAAGACAAGACTAAGCAGACAAGTTCTTAAAGTACTGAATACATCATTACAGTTATGATAATCCTCACAGAATTATATAAAATAAATATGCAATTTTCTTGGGAGAAGAAGTTCTATGTCAGCAACCCTCTGTATGTTTATAGGTGACAGTTATTGGAGCTACACAGAAACCTTGGCACCTGGCAACTGACCGTGGCAAGCTACAACGGAAGTTTGACAGGAGATTCCACCTTACTTTGCCTGACAAAACCGAACGAGTGCAAATCTTCACTCAACAGATGACCAACATCGTTCACAAATTGTCTCAAAATGACCTTGACCTCATAGGTCAACTGACTTCTGGCTTCACAGGAGCAGATATTTCAGTCCTGGCAAGGTCGTGCGCAATGGCACCAGTTCGTATACTTCAGGGTGCCACCCACTTTCAAAAAGTCACCATGACCTTGACCCAGAATGGAACTGAGGTCACACAAGAAATGATGTCACCCTGTGATGCTGATGCCCCAGGAGCCGTTCAGATCACTTGGGAGTTCCTGAATCCAGAGCGCATTGATGTACCTCAAGTTACAATGGCAATGGTGGAAAAGGAAATTGCACACGGCCTCGTAAGACCCAGCTGTGGTGAACTTGACCTGCAAAAAATAAAAGAATGGGCTGAGGAGTTTGGACAGGACTAGAGTGTGTTTGGTGTGTTCATTTGGTCCCAGTGCTTGCAGCTGAACTGTAATGAGCTTTGCTTCTTGCTTCTCTTTGCAAGATAACCCAATGGGTTTTTACATTTAGTCAAGTTTTGACAAAATGTTTTAACATAGAAGGGGAATAGAGACGAGGGTGTGGTGTGTGTGTGTGTGTGTGTGTAGATCGAGCGGCACTGTCTCACCCTCATTTTTTGATCAAAATGGTTGTAATTTTAGTCAAGCAATCTTCAACGAAGCCTGGACTAAGGGATTGCACTTCAGCTTGGAAGCTTAAAATTTCATTTATGAGTTTGGTCATCAAAAACATATATTGATATGTTATGTTTGGATTAAAAAGAAGCTCAGGAAGTTATATTAACAAGAATAAAGAAAAGCGTGGTTTCCTGTTAAACGCAGTGCATTAATTTCATTTTGTGAGTTTGACGGATTGACTAAATGTACCGTACTTTCCGGGTGACAAGGCGCTTTGTTATCTAAGACGCACCCCCTTCTTTTTAAAAAAAAATTGTAATCCAGTCACCCATTGGACGCAGGGGGCCAATAGGGCGCACCAAAATGACCCAGTTTTTGCCATGAGAGGTGGTTCCCCTGTCATATCTGAGAGAGGAAACACTGCATCGGGGTCAGTGACCGGTCAGTGACCAAAGGCATTGTGATAGCTGGGTGGCCTTGTTAAAAGACACACCTTGTTCCCAGGGGTCAATGACCCAGTTTTTGCCATGAGAGGTGGTTCCCCTGTCATATCTGAGAGAGGAAACACTTCCTGCATCGGGGTCAGTGACCGGTCAGTGACCGAGTTTAACAGAGTGGAAATCTGTGTGTGCGGCCAGATCAAAGGCAGGGCAGTACCTAGTAGCTGAAACATGCATTTTCACAAGTTGTTTGACTGGTACTCAAGCGGTCTCTTTGATTTTTTTCGTATTTCATACACGGATTAGGCGCTTCGTTATACAAGACGCAGGGGTCGAACTCGAGGAAAAAAGTCGCGCCTTATGACCCGGAAAGTACGGTAGTAATTTTGCTTCATGCTACTTGTCTTAATAGCTATGCATTTCTGTGATCGAAAACTTTCTTAGGAACACCATCCCAGCCTATTCTTTTTGGTTTTTTAACAGGGGAGAAAATGTGTAGGAAGAGGGAGTGTATTATCACTGGATACAGGAATTTTGCCGAGTTTAAAGTGATTTGATACATGAATCACAGTGCAATCATTTGGCATTTGTGCAATACCCAGTCAAAACAGATCAGCTGTTCTGGTACAGTACTGATCGGAATACCATGGAACCCCCCTTTTAGACCTTTTTTGGGCGGGGATGTAGCTCAGTCGGTAGCGCGCTGGATTTGTATCCAGTTGGCCGCTGTCAGCGTGAGTTCGTTCCCACGTTCGGCGAGAGATTTATTTCTCAGAGTCAACTTTGTGTGCAGACTCTCCTCGGTGTCCGAACACCCCCGTGTGTACACGCAAGCACAAGACCAAGTGCGCACGAAAAAGATCCTGTAATCCATGTCAGAGTTCGGTGGGTTATAGAAACACGAAAATACCCAGCATGCTTCCTCCGAAAGCGGCGTATGGCTGCCTAAATGGCGGGGTAAAAAACGGTCATACACGTAAAATTCCACTCGTGCAAAAAACACGAGTGTACGTGGGAGTTTCAGCCCACGAACGCAGAAGAAGAAGAAGACCCCCAGATTTAAGACTTCCTCCCTTTTAAGACCTTGTTTTTTTTAACATTTTCTGTTCAATACCCCAGTAAATGTACCTCCATTTTAGGACCAGATTTTGTCATGTTGTTTGAGGTCTCAAAAGGGGTGTTTCCACTGTACACAAATCAAATGTATCAGCTTTAGTACACATTACATGTTTTATATGTTAAATGTAAATAGTGGGACAGTCCTTGTTGTCCTTGATATGCTGCATGTGATGAAATTGTGGCTGTTGCTATTAAATGCCTGTGAGATTTTGCTTCTTGGTTTGCGTGTTGTTTTTTACAAACACACAGGCACACACACACATACACATACACACACACACACACACACACACACACACACTGTCAAGGAATTTAGATGTGCTGCTGACTTATTGGTCCGGTGTTTGCTTTTCCATGTACGGGGTTTCTTCATTCACACACTCATTGACACATTTTTACACACACAGTCATACACAGACATACTCGTGCATACGGGATGGTGACAACACGCACTCGAACAACACACACAACACACAACAAATGAACATTTCGAACATTTCGCTATTGACTTAAATCAAAACATAATAATCATACAAATACCTATGTTATAACAAAATACCTCTCGTCACATAGAACACACCATTCGGCACTATACCAACACACTTCCTTAAAAATCCTCCGAAGGTCAACAACACAGTCAGGAATCACATCACTGCTGAAAGTCCTTGAAGTTACACACAGTCCAAACCGGCGAAGCACACTGCTTTACTGTCCTCCGATATGCACAAGATAATGTCCGCTTCCATGTTCCTCTTGCTGCAGGCACTAAAATAAAACCTAACTACTCTAATTAATAAAAACACTTTCATCCCACACCACAACAAACACATCCGCTCGCATCAGTCATCCCATCGCTCTCTGACGTATCACGCTTTGCAAGGTCAACCTCTCGACCACCGCATTTACAAAGAGGGGTGACAACATACAACGCATCGCACAGCACAGGCGTCCCTCGCTAAAACCAAAACACTGATTTTACCTATTCAAATTAGGCGAGTCGGCCATTCCGCCAGACCATTTCAATAGGGTTTTAGAGACTACTCGGAAATACTTCTTCCACGATAGCTCAGGGGTACCGTGATCAGAAAACAATACCACCAAATTTTTCCTTGACACACACACACTCTCTTTCTCTCTCTCTCAAAAACACAGAAACTTCATGTGACATTTATAAAATCATATTCTTCGAATCCAATCGAAGTTAGCATTTAAATCAATGACGCAAAGTGAAAACCATTACCATTGTGGCATAATTTGACAAATCCTACATTCAAAAACTCAACATGTGTTCTTGCAGCAGATAACGGATCAATTGGAAACAACATCAAAGAAAAAACTCATGACCTCAAGTATCACAGTCTCTTAAACAAAATCAAACAAAACTCTTAAAACCTCAATACTCCTATACATGTCATTTCTATGTTCTTTGTAATAATGATAATATTATAATAATGAACACTTATTAATCGCCCCTTCTCGTCAGAGCTCATGGCGATGTACAATAGCAGAATATTTTTCGCGTTTCTTTTGTTGCTCGGTATATATATATATGTGCAAGTGAAAACAAAATGCAAACTAAAGAAATAATTTGAAGCCAATCATGACATTAACAGCCCAAATCACACCCATGCAAAGTCCTCCAAGTCCAACTTTTCTGCTTAAAATGCTCTGTCATTCGTATACAATGAAATAATTGCAACACCAGCTTCCACAGTCTCACTAAAAAAAAAATCAGTGGAGTTGAATTCACCATGCAATGATAAAGCCTGATCTGGATTTGTTTCTCAATCATACTTACCCGGCTTTTAAATAGTTTAATCAAATTTCATTTCTTGAATAACCAAATTACTCCCTAATTTTTTTCTTAATTTGTTCCTAAAATTCTGGCAGTATCACGCCAAAAGACAGTTTCTTCTGACTAAGACTCAGCATTCTCCCACCAAAATCATAATGCAGACATCAAAGAACTCCTCCGAATATAGCTCGCCCATGCATGCACAACATCCTTCTGGTCATCCTCTTTTATCGTTTTCCTTGTACCAAAAACGGCAACAGATTCAGAATTTTTATTTTAAACAAGGTAACAATTTTTTTTTAAACCCACACACACAGCAGATGTAATGATGCTGCAGTGCATTTGAAGCAAATGTGACTAGATCATTTTCAAGTGAGCTTGTCAGCTTGGTATAACTATAACGCAAAACATAAGTGCATGCCAGGTGTCTATCAGAGAGATCAGCCATGCAGATTAAGTCAATCGAACAGACAATCTGTCCATTATTCAAAGTAAAGCAAATCGCCAATACAATCACAATTTAGCTTCCTTTTTGATTCACACATTGATATGTACTTTTGAACCTCACACTCATAGGCAAAATGCATTCAACAGTATAATTACAAACATGCTAATATCACAATAGATTTTGGTACTGAGGACTAATTATTATTGGTCAACATCATCTTGGGATCATGCCAGGGGCAATGTTCAAATAAGACAGAAGCTGGCCACATCTTCTTGTCGATCACACTTCTTATATTGTCAGCCCGGACAGTGAGACGAATGATGCCGTCTTCTCCAGACCTTCCTTTCCGCCGTACAGCTTGCAGCGGAGGGAGACTGCAGCTAGCGCTGGCCACAACCGAACGAACGTTCAGGGAAACTGGTTAGCAGCAATGTTGTGATCACAATTTGGACGCTGCGTCAGACGGCGGGGGTGAGAGTGCGGGCAGTCCCTGGTCAAAGGCTGCGTTCAACACATCCTCCATCCTCGAGGCCAGAATGATGCTCAGCTCCTTCTGTAACACAAAGTTTCAACAACTTTAAATATAAGGAACGAGAGGGAGAGGTAGAGGGAGAGGGAGAGGTAGAGGGAGAGGTAGAGCAAGTTTGGCACCAGGGATGGCCTTTGGTAATATCAAAAAGCGTTTGTGTTATAGCTTATCCAGGCTGCCCTTTAATTATTTTGTTCATAATTTAAACCAAACCAACACTGTACAGTGTAACCCCCCTTTTAAGACCCCCTTCTTCTTCTTCTGCGTTCGACGGTTGTGTCTAGGGTCGTAGTTCCGCTGCTGTCGTGAACTGGAACGTCGCTTTCAGGTCTTCTGACGTTCCCCAGAGCTTGGTCTCCAGTGTAGCTCCTTCTGGCTTTAAGACCCCCAATTTAAGACTTCCTCCTTTTTAAGACCTTGCTTTTTCAGACTTTCTGTTCAGAACCTCTGTCAATTTACCCCCATGTTAAGACTCCCTCCTTTTTAAGACCTGATTTTCTTAGATTGTTTTAGGTCTTAAAAAAGGGGTTCCACTGTATAGCATATCTAGGCTGCCCTCTAATCATTTTGTTCATAATTCAACACAGTATACCTCAGTCCAATCGTAAATTCGCAGAAAACATTGACCTTTCTTTCTTTATTTGGTGTTTAACGTCGTTTTCAACCATTCAAGGTTATATCGCGACGGGGAAAGGGGGGAGATGGGATAGGGGAAAGGGGGGGAGATGGGATAGAGCCACTTGTTAATTGTTTCTTGTTCACAAAAGCACTAATCAAAAATTTGCTCCAGGGGCTTGCAACGTAGTACAATATATGACCTTACTGGGAGAATGCAAGTGTCCAGTACAAAGGACTTAACATTTCTTACATACTGCTTGACTAAAATCTTTGCAAACATTGACTATATTCTATACAAGAAACACTTAACAAGGGTAAAAGGAGAAACAGAACCGTTAGTCGCCTCTTACGACATGCTGGGGAGCATCGGGTAAATTCTTTCTCGTCCCAACCAATATGGGACTCCCCCTAACCCGCGGGGGGTAAACATTGACCTGCCTAGTCTACTTGATAACGGCTGGTACTTTCACTCCACTGAATGAAATGCTCCAGTCAACACGTAGCAAAACTATAACCTCAGCATCAAAAGAGTACATTCGGAACTATAACTGTCGGGTTTGTATGGGTTGTGAAAGAGTGAATACCCTTGCTTTTATTGAGTCAAACTTTCCCATGTGACATATTATAGGCCAATCACAAGCGAGGGGTGTGTCTGAAACATGTGGACAAGGAGCATGTGTTCTTCTTCTTCTTCTGCGTTCGATGATCTTCAAAGATAATTGTACGGCCATATTATCGTGGAAGCGTAGACAGCCGATTTTCTCCCCACGCCAAGTTGGCTGCTGTCTTCCGTCTTCGGTGGTTGAGGTTCTTACTCAGGGTTGCCTCCCCTTGCTGGGCTGTCGAGTCCACTCCACCCGGGTTTGTTGTCGAAGTTTTCCTTCTCGTAGCCTTTGCCTTTCCCAAGGCGCACACAAGGCAGTACGGGTTTTGAAATCGGAGTTGTCCTTCTCCTAGATGAGCGACCATCCAAGGTTGACGAGCCCCATCTGCCCGAAGCAGCTGGTTTTAAGGCGCCAGGGACCCGCCTGCATCCCTTCTCCTGTTAGTCGAAGACAGGGCCCGCCACGTGAAGGCCAGGAGCTGGATTTGACTGTCAGAGGTGTTTGGAGACACGAAGCCATATGGAGCATTTCTTGGGAAGTAGGCGCTTATCTCTACTTCCACCCCGGCATAACAGTCCTTGGGCCCCGGAGCATGTGTTAAAAGCTTGCCTCAACAAGAGCAAGAGTATTCACACTTTCCCGATCCATACAACCCTGACAGAGTTCATTCTGGGGTATGTCTATTCAGTCCCACAGACTAAATATAAAAAAAGAGACGATAAAAGGAATGAAACCTTAATGTTGGTAGGGATTTCATGGAGGTCTTTCTCGTTGCGTGCGGGCAAAATGACACGTGTCAGGCCAGCTCTGTGGGCTGCCAACACCTTTTCCTTGATTCCTCCCACCTGTTGTAAAAAAACACACCAGACTAATTCAAAAAAATTATTAAAAAAAAGAAAAAGAAACACCTTAGCACAACCAGATTCACTCCCCTATCAAATTGCAGACAGATCAAAAGGACAAAGAAAACCATCCCACCCAACCCCATGATTTCTTTCTCTAACTAATCACCCACAGATCTAATTTCTTTTTCTAACAATTAATCATCCACCTTAGAATGACTGAGTAAATGACAAAAACTTGGGTGCTTTTTCTTCTCTTTTTTGTCATAGAAAGTATTGATACGCAACACACACAAATCTTAACTAAAACTGGCTAAAATGTTAAAAA
Organism: Littorina saxatilis; assembly: GCF_037325665.1. Lineage (NCBI taxonomy): Eukaryota > Metazoa > Mollusca > Gastropoda > Littorinimorpha > Littorinidae > Littorina > Littorina saxatilis. The sequence continues at coordinate 8,562,773 of NC_090245.1, read as the reverse complement.
TCCTCATACTCGTAATAATCTCATAATCACTCCTCATAATCTTTTTATTTTAATTTTTATATAACATACACAACAATACAGATATACATGAACATGAACATACATATTTACATACATTCAACACACATGTCTATGGATGAATTGCGAGAAGAGAGAAAGGGGAGTAACAGTGAGAGAGAGAACGAGAGAGAGAGAGAGAGAGAGAGAGAGAGAGAGAGAGAGAGAGAGAGAGAGAGAGAGAGAGAGAGAGAGAGAGAGAGAGAGAGAGAGAGAGATCAAATCAAATCAAATCAAATCAAATCAAATTTGATTTTTCGAGGGTTGTGGCATAAGCAATACAACAAGCTTTTTTTCAACCAGCCCTCGCCCAAAGAGGTGACTAATCTAATCACATATAAATTTACACGGACATTCACGTAGAAAAAAAGGTAGAGAAAAACAACAACATATGAATATCTACATATTACAGATTATACACAAATATTAAGCGTCATCTATGTAACATAGTGAGAACAATGCTGAATAAACATGCATGAGCTAATGTGTTATCAAAACTTTGAATTTTTTTTTATATAATAAGGAGAGAGAGAGAAAGAGAGAGAAAGAGAGAGAGGGAGGTCGAGGGAGAGAGGGAGGGAGGAGAGAGAGAGAGAGAGAGGGAGGGAGAGAGGGAGGGAGGGAGAGAGGGAGGGAGGGAGAGAGAGGGAGAGAGAGGGAGAGAGAGAGAGGGAGAGAGAGAGAGAGGGATAGAGAGACTGGGAAAAAAAAAAGGAGGTGGTGGTCTGACTCGATCACAGCCACAACACTCACCGGCAGCACCAAGCCCCTCAGAGTGATCTCTCCTGTCATGGCGGTGTCGGATCGAACACAAACGTCGGAGAAGAGTGAAACGAGAACAGTGATGACCGTGACACCGGCTGACGGCCCGTCCTTTCCCACCGCCCCGGCTGGGAAGTGAATGTGAATGTCGGTGGTGTCCAGTTCCTCCTTCAAGCTGTGGCCGAAGATCTGAAACATAATGGAAAACTAATTTGAATTCCTCTGCTACATGGTGATGCCCTACAAGCAATAAAATGGTTAAGATTTGAATACAGTGGAACCCCCCTTTAAGGACCTCCAAAAATCTGAGAAAATCAGGTCTCAAAAAGGAGGGAGTCTTAAAATGGGGGTACATTTACAGAGGTAGTCTGAAAAAACCGGGGTCTTAAAAGCAGGGGTGGGACTCTCTTGTGATGAAAACAGAGGAAATCCCTTTTTTCTAGGGGGGTTCGGGGGCATTTTCCCCCGAATTTTTGTAAAAACGGTATATTAAAATCTGTGCAATCTGGTGCATTCTGAGACTACAAGTCAACTCGTTTGGATCGGGTAAAAAAGACATTCTCCACACTCCCCCCCACAAAAACACACACCACCCAACCAAACAAAAAACACACTTTCACACAACCATGGTAACATTGTAATGGCTATTTGGGTTTAACGTCCTCTTTGACCAAATGGTCTATATTGGGACAGGTATTGGTAATACGCTGAAGATATGGTGTGATACTTTGATTCGAACAAGCCCGCTGTGGCTGTCTTCTTCAACACACCAGCATTGGGTTTGTCTCGTCAAAGTATCGAAATACGATCATGAAAATCAGAGACGAGAGATGATGCATGCGTGTCTTCGTGTTTTCCAAGCCCTGAGACTTTCGCTGTCAACGTGGGATCTTTTTCGTGCGCATGTGTGCACACGGGGGTGTTCGGACACCGAAGAGACTACCAACTGAGCGCGCTACGTCCCCGCCCTATTGTAATGGTGCATACTGACGCAATGAACCATGTATCCATAACCCAATACTGACAATAGTATGATCCAAGTGACGCCCAAATGCATTGAAGCTCAAAATTACTATTAGTTATCAGGAGTTTTCAGTCAGCAAAATTTAACTCTCAAGCCTCCAGTGTTCTGTTCCATCTTCACTTCTCTCCATATCATTCTGTTAACAAGTTATAGATACTGTGATGAAAATGAGACGCAAAAAAACAGATTACTCCAGCGGAATTCGTAAGTTGTGTCCGCAGAAATCCGCGGATTCGCGGAAAAGTCCCACCCCTGTAAAAGGGAGGCAGTCTTAAATTGGGGGGTCTCAAAAGAGGGTTCCACTGTACTTGCATTACCCCGAAAGCGGCGTATGGCTGCCTACATTGCAGAGGGTTAAAATGGTAATACTGTACACGTAAAATCCCACTTGTGCACAAAAAATGAGTGTATGTGGAAGTTTCAGCCAATGAACGCAGAAGAAGAAGAAGAATACATGTATGTGATCACAGGGACTATAGCAACAGATGTAGGAATTCTATTAAAACTTGCCACACTTTCACAACCTCTGTGTACTTTTTTCTGATGTAAGTTTTTCTTTCAAATGAAAGTCCAAGTATTTTTGTAAAACCACAGTTTTTCAATAAAAACAAAATTCTTTGCAAGAAATCCACAGCTAAACATTAAATTAAACAAAATTCTTTGCAAGAAATCCACAGCTGAACATTAAATTACCCCCTTCATAAAATGTTACATTGAATTTTTGTTGATCAACAACACAACCAGGTACAAAAGACAACCACAGCCACACAAGACACTCTCAAGGCACACAGACAAAAGCATATAAACACACAGGTAGATGAACAGATTGAGAGAACACACATTGGAGAACACTGTCCCCTAAAAAACAAACCTTTTTAGTGTTGGCTCTCAGCCAGCTTCAAAGGCAGCCTCACAGAGAGACAGACAGACACTCTTATACACACACAAGACAGACAGTCAAACAGACCAACACACACCACAGCTGAGGTGCACGAGAAATTTACCAACCGGTCGGGAGCCAGCTTGCGGTGTAAGATTGGTTGAAATTGAGATTAGTTGTGATTTCAACGAATGAGGCCCAGCGGTTTGTTCTCTCCAGGTTGGTTGGCACCCACTTTCGCTTCGTGCCCCTCAGGCCTGAACACCAACTCATACAGACCTTTGTAGCGTTGGCCCTTAGCCAGCTTCGTGCACCTCAGCTCTGAACACCAACTCATACAGAACTTTGTAGCGTTGGCCCTTAGCCAGCTTCGTGCCACTCAGGCCTGAACACCAACTCATACAGACCTTTGTAGCGTTGGCCCTTAGCCAGCTTGGTGCACCTCAGGCCTGAACACCAACTCATACAGACCTTTGTAGCGTTGGCCCTTAGCCAGCTTCGTGCACCTCAGCTCTGAACACCAACTCATACAGACCTTTGTAGCGTTGGCCCTTAGCCAGCTTCGTGCACCTCAGCTCTGAACACCAACTCATACAGATCTTTGTAGCGTTGGCCCTTAGCCAGCTTCATGCACCTCAGGCCTGAACACCAACTCATACAGACCTTTGTAGCGTTGGCCCTTAGCCAGCTTTGTGCCCCTCAGGCCTGAACACCAACTCATACAGACCTTTGTAGCGTTGGCCCTTAGCCAGCTTCGTGCCCCTCAGGCCTGAACACCAACTCATACAGACCTTTGTAGCGTTGGCCCTTAGCCAGCTTCGTGCACCTCAGCTCTGAACACCAACTCATACAGATCTTTGTAGCGTTGGCCCTTAGCCAGCTTCGTGCACCTCAGCTCTGAACACCAACTCATACAGACCTTTGTAGCGTTGGCCCTTAGCCAGCTTCGCGCTAGGTTTGCAGACTCTTTCATGACATCGCCCAGTTGTCCCGTCAAGGTCAGTTTCCCTGAGCCACTCATGCGTGTCGCCTCCACAAACAGGATCTCTCCTCCCATGGGCGTGACTGCTAGTCCCACCGCCACGCCTGGCTGGCTCAGTCGCTGGCCCATCTCGGGTTCATACATGGGAGGCTGTTGATAGTAATCATATTTCAGATTTAGTTAATACAATGGAACCCCCCTTTTAAGACCCCCTGATTGAAGACTCCCTCCTGCTTTTAAGACCCTGTTTCCTCAGATTTTCTGGTCATGACCTCAATACATTTACCCCCTTTTTAAGACCAGGTTTTCTCAGATTTGACTGAGGCCTTTAAAGGGGGGTTCCACTGTATCTGCAAGGTTGATCAGTGTCATCCTAGTTGGACACTTAGCTATATATTCCTCTAAAGCAAGGTAAGGTAAGGTAATTTCAAATACTCCTATGAGGTTTCTCTCATGGAAATTTGAGTTAATTTTTTGTCTAGAAAGCGAACTGCTATACAATATGATGCTGCCTTTTTTTTCTACATGCATAAAGCAATGCTAGAGTTGAAAATTCTGATCACATTATACCAATGCTAAAATTAAAGCCACAGCATATTGGTCATAACGTAATTAGTCTTGATGCTTCAGTGTAATGCTCCAGAAATCAAACTTCAGGCAGCACAACTTCCCACAAAAAAGGAAGATGAATAAAATTTGCACAATCTAATTTTTCTGATGTTATGCAGTATTATCAATGTTAGCAGATGTTCTGCTGGTAAATGAATGTTCAAAATACACAAAATATTTTCAATAATTTAAAACACTCAAGCAGCCAGAAGCTGTAACAGAAACTTGAAGGGCAAGAAATGTAAGAGATGCTCACGTACTCTCACCCAATCCTATTAGTCTTCCTTGCGGCGAGTGGTCCCCAAGAAATGCTCTTACATGTACCTAGCCTTAAGCCTGTCATTAATTTGGCGAAGTCGACTACGCAAAGCTTAATTGCCACACGGAGCTTCAGCAATGAGTTTTCGGTAAAAAGACTTCACGAAGTCAACTTCGGGCTCAATTAAGGGCCGCCTTTACTCACCCAAACCTAGAGCAACCTGACCCAAACCTAGAGCAACCTGACCCAAACCTAGAGCAACCTGACCCAAACCTAGAGCAACCTGACCCAAACCTAGAGCAACCTCACCCAAACCTAGAGCAACCTCACCCAAACCTAGAGCAACCTCACCCAAACCTAGAGCAACCTGACCCAAACCTAGAGCAACCTCACCCAAACCTAGCATTCTTGCGGCTAAAAAACGGAGGTCTGGCAAACTCACCCCCAAAATGTCCTCAACTGCAGCCTCGTCAATGACAATGGGCATCTCGGGGGGATGCATCAAGGCAGCTTCATCGTGCTTGTCAGACGTGTTGAAGACCTCTTCCTTGGATACCCCGTCCTCCTTTCCCTCACTGCTTCCCTCCACTGCCTCCTGCTTCCGGCGTGACCTTGACTCCAAGACCTTGACGGCCACGGCCCGGCAGATGGCTGCCACCTGTCTCTCCAGGGTTCGAACGCCTGCTTCTCTCGTGTACTTGGTGACTGTGGGATAAACAAGCGCATGAGTGACATGAGATTCACATTGTGAAACTGCCCTCAACATAGCGGGAAGAAATCTGCTGATACTTTCTCTCACAGAATAACCACACAACAATGATCAAAGCTTTTAATCTCATTTAAAAACTATAGAAAATGTCAGCGTCATCTTAGCCTTGTAGTTGAAGAGGCAAACAATTCTGCAATATTGGAAAAATGGATCTGTGATCTTTTACGAAATTTCTGCTTCATTCATGGGCTAAAACTCCTACGGTTTTTACGTGTATGACAGTTTTTACCCCGCCATTTAGTAGGCAACCATATGCCTTTTTCGGAAGATGCATGCTTGGTATTTTCGTGTTTCTGTAACCCACCGAACTCGGACATAGATTACAGAATCTTTTTCATGTGCACTTGGTCTTGTGCTTGCATGAATACACGAAGGGCACAAGCATGTCTGCACATCATTCACAAAACAATGTACACAAGAAGGACTGTGCCTTCCAACCGAAAGATACAAGGAAATACAGCCTTTCAAAAGACGGCCTTTCAACCAAAAGATACAAGGAATTACGGCCTTTCAAAAGACGGCCTTTCAACAGACAGCCTTTCAACCAAAAGATACAAGGAATTACGGCCTTTCAACCAAAAGATACAAGGAATTACGGCCTTTCAAAAGACGGCCTTTCAACAGACAGCCTTTCAACCAAAAGATATAAGGAATTACGGCCTTTCAACCAAAAGATACAAGGAAATACAGCCTTTCAAAAGACAGCCTTTCAACAGACAGCCTTTCAAGCGAAAGATACAAGGAATTACGGCCTTCCAACCGAAAGATACAAGGAAATACAGCCTTTCAAAAGACGGCCTTTCAACCAAAAGATACAAGGAATTACGGCCTTTCAACCAAAAGATACAAGGAATTACGGCCTTTCAACCAAAAGATACAAGGAATTACGGCCTTTCAAAAGACGGCCTTTCAACAGACAGCCTTTCAAGCGAAAGATACAAGGAATTACGGCCTTTCAACCAAAAGATACAAGGAATTACGGCCTTTCAAAAGACGGCCTTTCAACAGACGGCCTTTCAACAGACAGCCTTTCAACCAAAAGATACAAGGAATTACGGCCTTTCAACCAAAAGATACAAGGAATTACGGCCTTTCAACCAAAAGATACAAGGAATTACGGCCTTTCAAAAGACGGCCTTTCAACAGACAGCCTTTCAAGCGAAAGATACAAGGAATTACGGCCTTTCAACCAAAAGATACAAGGAATTACGGCCTTTAAACCACAGTAGACAACAGTCACTCCCTCAAAGCAAAGCCAACCTACTCAACAAGCGCAGAGTGTCCTCTGGCAGCACCATCTGCTGGGTGGTCAGCCCGTGCTGGTCAAGCTGCTTGACCATCAGGTGTCGCTGGGCGATGTGTACCTTCTCCTCCACCGTGTAGCCCGGCACGGTCAGCAGCTCCATGCGGTCCAGAAGCGCCGGGGGAATGGTTGCCATGGTGTTGGCCGTGGCAATGAACAGCACTTGCGACAGGTCAAAGGACACGTTCAGGTAACTTCGACTGAGTTAAGGGAGTTGATTCCAACCCTGAAGTATAATATGCTTGTCACAACCAAAATTGCGAGATTTCTTCTCCGAATAGGGATAAACACAGTAAAATGCCTTCTTTAATCCCATATGGGTCATCCACGACCCACAACATCCGGACTGTGTAGTTCAAATGACGTCTTTGCTTATTTGTTTGTTTACAATGATAATCCTTTAAAAATTAATCGATAGGAAGGTTCTATTCTTCTTCTTCTTCTTCTGCGTTCGTGGGCTGAAACTCCCACGTACACTCGTGTTTTTTGCACGAGTGGAATTTTACGTGTATGACCGTTTTTACCCCGCCATTAAGGCAGCCATACGCCGCTTTCGGAGGAAGCATGCTGGATATTTTCGTGTTTCTATAACCCACCAAACTCTGACATGGATTACAGGATCTTTTCCGTGCGCACTTGGTCTTGTGCTTGCGTGTACACACGAAGGGGGATAAGCCACTAGCAGGTCTGCACATAAGTTGACCTGGGAGATCGGAAAAATCTCCACACTTAACCCACCAGGCGGCCGCGACCGGGATTCGAACCCTCGACCTTCCGATTAAGAGGCCGACGTCTTACCACCCCGCCACAGCGCCCGTCCTGGAAGGTTCTATGGTGTTTGAGGATTACATGAAGTCTCAATTAAAACTTCCCAAAAGTGTTAGAGATACAGACACTTTGGAGAGGGTCTGGGTCATCCACGACCCAGGAAACAAGGTGAAGGTTAATCAAGGATACTGGTCCACAAAATTGTGGTTCTGCTCTGGGTCCAACACTTCCAGCAGTGCGGATGCAGGGTCACCATGGAGACTGGTGCTCTGTAATTAAAAAGTTGATGGCTTCATGCAGTTATTACCTGACTGTTCCAGCAATTAAAAGGTTTTAATTAACAAGTGGCAGTGATAGAAAACTGTGATGGAACTTTTTTGTGTAAGGTACATGTTAACACGGCATCTTTTTAATTCTGAAGAAAAAAACAGAACGCATGCAGTTATTGTTAATTTTTATTATCAATGGTTTAAAATGACAACTCGCTGCAAGACAGACTTAACGTTACTGGTCTTTTTTTCATCAACAATACAATCTGATCAGGTTACGGATTCCAGGGTAGGAAAATGCAAAAACAAGTTTTAAAAAAAATGTAATTCCTGTTTCCGAAATACAAAAAACATTGCCAAGCAACAGTCTGAATTCTCTCGTTGGTTTTTTGACCTATTAATTTTTCTTCTCACTTTTATAAGTACAGTAGACTTGCACTATAACGCAGTCTTTGGGGTTCAATAAATCAGACCGCGATATACGCCTTTCACGATATAATGAGGGAGGGGGTGGAGGAGGGGGGACAGGACAGTGCTTCCACAATAAAACCGCAACAGAAACTGGGTTTTCTATTTAACACCCCGTTACCACAGCCTGCATTAAAACTCTTACCATTTTATCAATCTCATCGAGAAGAAACACAGGGTTGTTGGTGCCAGCGGTCTTCAGGCCCTGGATGATACGACCAGGCATGGATCCAATGTAGGTGCGACGATGGCCGCGGATGTCTGACTGGTCGCACACACCACCAAGTGCGATCCTGCACCACCAGATCACATCAATGTAAGTTATCTGCTGCAGTGGAGCCCCCCTTTTAAGACCTTCAAAAATCTGAGAAAATGAGGTCTTAAATCGGAGGTAGTCTTAAATCGGAGGTAGTCTTAAAATGGAGGTAAATTTACACGGGCTATGAACAAAACAGCCCTGAAAGTCCAACAAATGATGTACTTGCCTTTGGCTAGTGATTCTGAAAATTTACTACCCAGAGAGTAAACTTTACTAGCCAAACCAACAATTTGTTTCAGCAACTTTACTTGCATTTGGCGAGTAGATGAACTTTCTACTCGCCAGTTACATGTTTCTACTCGCCATGGCGAGTAAAATACTTGCCACTTTCAGGCCTGCAAAACATGAGAAAGGAGGGTCTTAAAAAGAGGGTTGACCTATATCTGCTACATGTATTCATTTCTATGGTTTGTTCAACCACCAATGACAGTGATCTACCGGCTCTAAAGTCTTGCTACTGCTGAGAGAGAATTTATGCACTTTCTACCCAATTTTGTTTAAATTTTAATTTTGCAGTTTTTGCAGCCTTCAAAGAAAAAGCAGTTTTTTTCCCCAACGTTTAAGACTGTAATGGATACTCCTTGTAATACCCCAACCCCTGTTAAAAGAGTTGATGATAAAGGCCCGTTTTGAGAATGGAGTGTGCATACAAAAAGAAAACAAGAGGCGAAGCCTTCAAGGCTCACGTAAGAAATAGACAAACAGTAACACAAACTCAATCACTCCGTCACACATACACACCCACACACACAGTAAGCTTAGGTGACGACTGTGCAAGAAAGAGAGACACTAGATCTAGATCTGTCTGTGTCTGCATGTAGCCTACTTACAGGGACACGACTGCCAAATAGTCTCGGCCCGCTCAAAATAACAATGACCGAGACCACACACACCACGCGAGAGAGAAAGACTACAGGGAGGCATGCAGTCATGATGCATTAATTGACGTCAAACACTTTTGACCGTGACGTAATCTTATGCGAGCTTTATCCATAGTCTTGGATAACCACTCACACATAGACTCGGAAATGTTAAAGTTTCTACCACAGACATACACACACACGCACACACACACGCACACACGCACGCACAAACGCACGCACAGACAGACAAAGTTACGATCGCATAGGCTACACTTACGTGAGCCAACAAGAGGCGAAGCCTTCAAGGCTCACGTAAGAAATCGACAAACAGTAACACAAACTCAATCACTCCGTCACACATACACACACACACACACACACACACAGTAAGCATAGGTGACACTGTGCAAGAAAGCGAGACACTAGATCTAGATCTGTCTGTCTGCATGTAGCCTGTAACTTACAGGGACACGACTGCCAACTAGTCTCGGCCCGCTCAAAATAACAATGACCGAGACTTTCAGTAATTCCTTCGCGTGACGTCTAACCCTCTTACGCCATAATGTGACGTCTTCAAATGTTAAAGTTTCTACCACAGACATACACACGCACACACGCACAGACAAAGTTACGATCGCATAGGCTACACTTACGTGAGCCAAATAGTCCAAAAGTTCCTTGAGACTTGCATAAATTGATAAAACCACAATTTTCTTTGTGCATACACTAATTTTGAGCAGTATTTATACTGTCCATGTCCTTGTCCATGTACCTGTGAAACTCTCGTCCCAGTGTTGTAGCAATGGAACGACCAATGCTCGTCTTGCCAACACCTGGGGGTCCCACAAAGCAGAGGATGGGTCCCTTCAGTTGCGTTGTCTTCATCTGACGCACAGCCAAGTACTCCAGGATTCGCTTCTTCAGTTTCTTAAGCCCGTAGTGGTCGTAGTCCAGGTCTTTCCTGCAATGAATATTTTAGTACAGTAGCTGCGTGATTCTTCTCTTGCCAGTCTAGCTCAAGACGCACGGAGAACACTCAAAGTAGCTTAACTTACAAAACAAATCTGAGAAAATCAGGTCTTAAAAATGAAAGTCTTAAAATGGAGGCGAATTTACAGAGGATATGAACTGAACACCCCAAAAAGTAATGTCTTAAAAAAGAAGTCTTAAATTGGGGGGTCTTAAAGGGGTTGGAGTGGGGGGGGGGGCGGGGGTCACCGTGCTCACCTGGCCTGAGTGATGTCAATGGAATCCTTGCTGCTCTTATTCCACGGTAACTCCAGCATGAGATCCAGGTAATTCCTGAACACACACAAAAATGATTTGGTTTTCTTACCGTACTTTCCGGGTTACAAGGCGCTACAGCGCATAAGGCGCACCCCCCTCTTTTTAAACAAAATTGTAATCCAGTCACCCATTGGGCGCAGGGGGCCGATAGGGCGCACCAAAATTAAAAAAGTATACCGGTAACAAACGGTCGAAGAATGAAAATAAGCCGCACATCAAAGGAAGAATACAGAGTGGAAATATGTGTGCTCTGTGTGTGCCGCGAGATCAAAGGCAGGTCCATTGTGATAGCTGGGTTGCCTTGTTTAGACACTGACCTTCTTCCCAGGGGTCAATGACCCAGTTTTTGCTATGAGAGGTGGTTCCCCTGTCATAGATCTGAGAGAGGAAACACTTCCTGCACCGGGGTCAGTGACCGAGTTTAACCTATGGGGCGGTCTCTTTGATGTCTTGAGAGGAAACTTGGCCAGGGTAGTACCTAGTAGCTGAAACATGCATTATCACAAGTTGTTTGACTGGTACTCAGGCGGTCTCTTTGATTTTTTTCGTATTTCATACACGGATTAGGCGCTTCGTTATACAAGACGCAGGGGTCAAACTCGAGGAAAAAAGTCGCGCCTTATGACCCGGAAAGTACGGTACTTGAAAATGCAACATCAAGATATAAAGAAAGAAAGTGTCAACAGTTTTATCCCAAACCTTAATGAATCCAAATCTGTGCAATAACAGGCAACTTCACCCATGTTATGCAGGCGGTTGTCCATGCAAACATGTATTGTCTTCATTATTTATAGATGATATGAAGGATTCTTAAGTGTTCATTTGTTTGTGCATATGTGAATGCATGTACTTTAATATACGCGCACACAAGCGCAAATTTGTGCGCGTGTCAATTTGTGCATTTGAGTTTGAGCATACTATATGCATACATGTGCTAATTGGTCTGTATACACGTAACACTGTCTGTCAAATATTTAAGGCCACATTCTCTGCAAGTGTTCAACAGACCTGATCATAGCATGCTCTGGCATGTGTTGTGGCATTTTCTTCAGTCGTCGCACTTCCTTCGTGGCTGCCTTGTGGGCATGGGGAGGTAATCCTGCTGTCCTGAGGTACACAACAAGAAAAACATTTCAAACTTGCAAAAGAACATTACCGTACTTTTGGGACTATACGAAAAACTAACAATGGACTAACAAAAACCATTTTGACAAATGTCGACTTCACTCCAGAAACAAATATGTAATTCAATTTCCAACACATTTGACTGAACCGTGTCGCACAACATTTAAAACTCTCCTGTGGTACATATTAGAAATGGAACTGATTACACTACATGCAGAGGACATGTATAAACTGGATCTTCTGCTTTTATTGACTGCATTTTTTGCTACCTGCAAGAAATCAAATAAACTAGATCCTCCATCTATGCTGACATATTGGTACTGACTTGATTCTTTGCTCCATGTCGACAATTTCATCCACATCTTCCTCCCTCTCTTCCGCCTCGTCGTCTGATGTCCGTTCCAGACTGCGGAAAACTTTGGGCATGTTGACTGGTCGGCCGGCTTCCTTGCGAGTCACGATCTCCAGTTTCCCGTCACTTCGGGCTTTCTTCAGCAGCTTTAAACCCTGGAGCAAAAAAATATGGGCTGAGGCATTTCTGATTTTGTTGTGAGCAATCGTAAGATTTACTTATCCACCTTCTTCTTCTTCAGCGTTCCAGAATGTTCTGGTGACGTGTGAGCTCGTTTGCCCATTTGGGTTCCCCACACTATACTCTGAGAGCATAGTCAGCTTCACTCCGCTTTCGTTGAGTAGGCATGCTGGGTATTTTCGTGTTTCCAAACCCACCGAACTCTGACATGGATTACAGGATCTTTTCCGTGCGCACTTGGTCTTGTGCTTGCGTGTACACACGAAGGGGGTTAAGTCACTAGCAGGTCTGCACATAAGTTGACCTGGGAGATCGGAAAAATCTCCACTCTTAACCCACCAGGCGGCAGCGACCGGGATTCGAACTGACGACCTCCCGATTAGGAGGCCGACGTCTTACCAACACGCCACTGCGCCCGTCTACTTTTCCACCAAATCCCACTTATAACAATAACAAACTTTCTCGCACATTATGTTTGACCGACATTAGATCTCATTAATAAAGGGAAGTAAGCGCTCTAAATGCATATGACATGTGCAATAGAGTACCGTACTTTCCGGGTCATAAGGCGCGACTTTTTTCCTCGAGTTCGACCCCTGCGTCTTGTATAACGAAGCGTCTAATCCGTGTATGAAATACGAAAAAAATCAAAGAGACCGCCTGAGTACCAGTCAAACAACTTGTGATAATGCATGTTTCAGCTACTAGGTACTGCCCTGGCCAAGTTTCCTCGAGCTCTCAAGCCACCCAGCTATCACAATGCTTGCCTTTGATCTGGCCGCACACACAGAGCACACATAATTATTTCCACTCTGTTAAACTCGGTCACTGACCGGTCACTGACCCGGTGCAGGAAGTATTTCCTCTCTCAGATATGACAGGGGAACCACCTCTCATGGCAAAAACTGGGTCATTGACCCCTGGGAAGAAGGTCGTGTCTATAAACAAGGCCACCCAGCTATCACAATGTCTTTGATCTCGCCGCACACACAGAGTTCGACTCTGTTAAACTCGGTCACTGACCGGTCACTGACCCCGAAGCAGGAAGTGTTTCCTCTCTCAGATATGACAGGAACCACCTCTCATGGCAAAAACTGGGTCATTGACCCCTGGGAAGAAGGTCGTGTCTATAAACAATGGACCTGGCTTTGATCTCGCTGGCTTATTTTCATTCTTCGACTACCAGTATACTTTTTCAATTTTGGTGCGCCCTATCGGCCCCCTGCGTCCAATGGGTGACTGGATTACAATTTTTTTTTAAAAGAAGGGGGTGCGTCTTAGATAACGAAGCGCCTTGTCACCCGGAAAGTACGGTAAATGAGTTACGCGGAACCAGTCTCCTGGCACCTGAGAGACTAACAAGCATTGAAATGAACAAGCAACTTTCACCCTCAAAAAAGGATGATTGCCACAATTTTGACTGACATTAAACAAACGACAGACATGTTCTGTCTAAAAACGCTACCAAAACTGATAGTGCAGGTATTCTACTCAAAATAATCATCTTACATAAACCAGGAGATCTTGAAACACTGCTAATACCACCCAACCTAACACCAAAGGCCAGTCTAGTTACAGTAAACAGAACAGCAGTGTTTCATTCAACAATTCATAGGTACCATATATAACAAACATGTTTAGCATGAACAACAAGCCAAGGCAGGCAGGGTGTGCCGAAGAAAAATTTCCATTTTTATGTAATATTTTAATGGACAATAAAGTGCTGTTATTGTTATTGTTATTATTGTTATAGTGGTATAAACACAGTCAAATTCTCTTTAATCGGGCCCAACTACAAATAGAACAGCACGAAATTCATCCCAATAAGACAACAACCATCCCCTGAAAGCGGCGTATGGCTGCCTGAATGGCGGGGTAAAAACAGTCATACACGTAAAAATCCACTCTTGCAAAAACATGAGTGAGCGTGGGTGTTTCAGCCCATGAACGAAGAAGAAGAAGAAGAAGACGAAGAAGACAACAACCACACACCTCTATTTGTCTCATGAGAAGCGGCAAAGCTTTCTTGAAGCGTTGCGTCAGGTCCACAGCATCCAGAACTTGCAGTTTCTCTGCGTACGATGCTTTCACCATGGTGCTGCAGATATCGGGTAAGTGCTCGCTAGGCAGGCTGGCCAGCAGTTTCTGCACAACCAGAGACAGACCAAGAAAGGTGAGGTAAAATATTCAAATTTGTCATAATTTTCACGAGTTTTCATCCATAGCCAGCTGGGAAATAAATCTCAAATATCTGCGATTAACCAGAAAGTTTGTGATGGTCTTCTACACAACAAATCTCATACAAAATAAGAATCTTGACCAGTACCAGATGTATAACTATAGTACATATATGGCAAATAAACACAAATTCAAAGTTTCCAATTCTCCGACCAACCCTAATTTATCCTCCTGACCCGAGAACTTTTTTCAACTCTTCAAAACAAAACCAAAGACAAAATGACAAAACTCAATTTGGCAGACGTTTCAAGGAAGTTACTCTTCTCGGACATCCGGGGAACACAGTTCGCACGATTTCCAGCTAATAAAAAGCTACATGAGCCTGTGTAAATAAAAAATAAACTTCAATAAAAAAAAATTTTAAATAAAAAAAAAGGAGAAGAAAATAAAAAACACCAACCTAGCGACCCTAATTTTGTTGGGACTTTTCATCTGAAACAAACTTTTATTTTGGCCTCATGCTGACCCCTGTATCACTTACCTTGAGTCTGGCCACCACAGGTATAGAAGTATCCAGCATGTCCACCAGCTTGGCTGCCTGCTCACGGAAATTCTCCGCCAGTGCTGACAGCTCAGAGCTGATAAGATCGTCTGCACCCAGATATAAAATAAAATTGTATATATTCTGACATTTATTCTGAATTGTCAACAGAATTTGAACCATTAAAACATCCTCTAAGAGAGTAGAAAGGTATACCTGCCATGTAATGCACCTCTGATTAGAGAACATCACCCACTTTTTTGTTTTCGTTTTGTCCATCACCTTGACCAAAATATACCTATCAGGGACACTGTGGGCTGAAGTGTCCTTTCATTATAAGTACAGTGGAACCCCCCTTATTACACTTATTTCAACCCTCAAGATTTTATCTCATTCAGTACAGTAAAACCTGAGTCTAGCGGACCCTTGTTGTAACGGCCACCTGCTACATACGGACAGTTTATCATGGCACGAACACAATTTTAACAATAACTAACCTTTAACGGGCGGACACCTGCCACTTACGGACGCGGACACGATTTTTCGGACCGTAGGAAGTGTAAACACTGTCACAAACGGACACAACGTACATAAAAACGCAACTTCGAAAACTCGACTCGACGACTGTTATGCAGTCAGTGCTCGGCAGCCGTAGCCGTAGCACAAATGGTTGTTGATTGGTTGTCCTGTCCCTTTTCTGACCAATCAGTGGCTTGTTTAGATGGAGACCCACTTTCGCTCACTCACTTTCGCTTCGCTCACTTTCGCTTTTCCGCATTGTGGATACAGTCACAACCAAAAGCAACAGCAGACTACTGTGTTTGAAAATGGAATCTCCAGCAGGAAAAAGAAAAGCTTTGACTTTAGAGCAGCGTGTCGCTGCCTTGAAAAAACTAGATAGCGGCCAATCATGCCGAGATGTGGCGAAGGAGATGGGATGTGGTAAAACACAGATCGCGAGGATCAAATCGGAAAAAGAAGACGTGATGATCTCTCTCTCTTTGTAAGCAATCGTTCGAAGGAAACCATAGTTAACACAGCTAAATTTGTGTTCCATGCATTTATGCTGAGACTAGAAAAACTGAATGAAACAAGAGCTAACCCAATTTGGTCGAGACACACTGCGGAATTTCCCGTTGAATGACTGATGAAGAGTCAGCTATTTTTAGCTTTGTGACGTCCGACTTGCGTAAGTTTGAATGCACAGTGTGTGTTGGGAACGGGGTAGGTGGGGGGGCGGGGGGGGGGGGGGGGGGGGGGGGGGGGGGGGGGATGTTGTTGTTTGCTACATGTATCATTTGTTTACTCACATTTTCAGTGAGTCTCATGTTCAATCCAATAAATACATACTACAGGACTGACAAAAAGTGGTCTTGTTCATTTTACGTGCTCTTTGTAAAATATTGCCCCGGCCCCTCCACCTGTGAAGAAGGGACACCTGTCTAATAGGGACACTATTACCATTCCCCAAGGGTGTCCGTTAGAGACAGGTTTTACTGTACTGAATTCAATACTGTGAGAGACACATGAGGTAGATCAAAACTTTACAAATATATATAACTATTGTACAATGCTTGACCCAGAACTAGTACAAACATTTTGTCTATTTCCTTCCCCCCCCCCCCCCCCACCCCCTCCACCCCCCCCCCCACTCGGCCACCCAGTCCAAGATGAAGTGGGGATGGGGGGGGGGGGGGGTGGGGGGGTGGGGGAAGGAAATAGACAAAATGTTTGCACCCACCTGACTCCTCTCCAGGCAGTTTGTCAAGCTGCGTCACCATGGCAACAGGATAAGGGTTCTCCTGCAGAAGGGTTTCCACGCGGAAACGGCAGATGCCTGTGACCAGCAACGTGTAGGCAGGGCGCGGCCAGTTGGTTCCAGTGATCTGAACCACAACGGCCGCTGTGCCCATAGAGTGCATGGTTGCCAGATCTTCCTCCTAGTGAAAAAGAGATAAAAGGTTGAGATTTTGTTTTGTCATTATGCGACAGAAGCTGCAGACTATCTGCTTAACTGGGCACACAACTTTCATTCAAACGTAAGTTCCATAGTTAAAAAGTCAACCAATATAATTTAAACATGCAAACAAACATCAAAGGATGTAAGTTGCTTAATGTTCATTTCAATGTCGAATGCATTTAGAGCGCTTATTTTCCTTTGTTTACCAAACATAATGCAATAAACTAACAACTGTAGTAATACACATACACAAAGTTCAACTGAACAATATAGTTGCATAATTATATATATATATATACTATAGCAGTCAGGGCCTGGCTTCGCCCGGGTGTTTTAGAGCTCAGATAATCGAGCAGCAGGTTCAACTGATCATTTTACAGCCCTTGAGAATGACAGGGTCAGCTGGTATATATCCATTCTCTGCATTCTCATTTTCATAATAGGATAACGGGTGCGTGATGTCAATTACACATTAACATGCTTCCATTTGAAACTTCGAGGTCTTCATCGGGGATTGACGCCCGACCAAAGGTAATTGAAGCCCGACGGAGCGAAGCGACGTAGGGCTTCAATTAGACTTTGGGAGGGCGTCAATCCACGATGAAGACCTCGAAGTTTCAAATGGAAGCGTGTTAATGTTATTGTAATTCAATCTGACGACGATCTCTTTCCTGCTTTCATGCGATGGTAAACAGACAGAATTGGTTCTGTTCTGTTCACACACTACTTTCAGTCCACCTACCTGCAAGGGTCAAGCCCCAAGAAATATGTCTCTGTATTCCTATCGTATCACTCTCCTCCTGTTTTGTTTTCTTTCACATACATTTTCCCATCTTTTTTGACGGGTTTCTGGACAGCAAACTCAAAACAAATTCTTTTCATCACAAAAGCGATCTTTGGAATTGACTGACGTAGTCCGAAAGAATTCATGCATCAACTTACGTCACGTATTCGACGTCATCACTTCGCATACCTTATGGTCTCGGTATTTCGTTGGTACTTCATATTTCCTACTTGTAAAATGACATTCAAAGCTAACCGAGACTAGTTGAGGTTGTATCAATGCAGGTTGTTAATGGATTTTTTAACGAGTGGCTATCGACAATTAGTCACCGGTAATTTTTAATGAGTTGGGGCATTCTGACCAATCACAGGATCTGTTTCATTAAAACGCAAACTTGATTGAATTACAATAAAGCTTTACAGAGCATCCCCTCTTTTTTAAGACCCCACGATTGAAGACTCCTCTCCTTTCTCTAACCTCGTATACTTTTCCACGTTTTCTGTTCATAAGGTCTGTACATTTACCTTTATTTTAAGACTCTTTCCCTTTTCAGCACTGGGTCTGTAAATTTGCCTCTTTTTTAAGACTCCTTCTTTTTTCAGACCTGAATTTCTTGGATATTTGGCAATTTTACATACAGTAAAACCTGTAGAATGCGGTCACTGGACTTAACGGCCACTCGCACAATACGGACAGTTTTTATTGGCACGGATCGTTTCCTTCATTAAAATCACTGTACTTAGCGGACACCTCGGAATTACGGACGCGGACGCTTATTTTAGGTCCCAACTAAATTGTGTAACTGCTCAATACGGACAAAGGATGTTCGTTTAACTTCCAAACATCATTGCGATTGTCTGTCTTCTCTCTCTCGCAAGCTTGATTTGAGAGGTAAAAGAAGCTTAATCGCGATTGGTCGGCTTTGAGCTGAAACTGAAACAAGCTTATTAGCGATTGGTCAGCAACCTCATTGCCAATGAAATGCATCGAAAGTATTCGACGGAAGTCGGTACATTTGTAAACAACATCAAAGATTCTCACACACTTGCACAGCTGATTCAGTCGCGTTTTGCCGAAGTTTGAATAAATCACGATGGCTTCCAGGTTGCGGAAGGAACGAAACGCTCTCACTTTAGAGCAACGAGTGTCTGTGGTGAAAAAGCTGCAGAGCGGACAATCATGCCGATCGATCGCGCAAGAGCTGGGCTGTGGAAGGACGCAGATTTCAAAAGTCAGCATAGACAGAGAAAAAAATATGGCTTTGAGGGAATCGGGAGACGGTCGGGCAGATCAAAAGTGGATTTTGAAGAAGGCAACTGATTATGAGGAACTAAATGATGCTGTTTTCCAATTTAAAAGTCCTTCTCTGTGGACTGGATCTGTTACAACTGGTAATAAAATACTGTATTTCACTGTTTTTACTTGTTATCTTTTTACTCTTACACATGTACATACAATATAGCACTTTCCTTTTCGCAACCACATTTGCTTGAACCTGTAAAATAAGGACACCTGCAGAATAAGGACACTTTTCACTGGTCCCAAGGGTGTCCTTATTTGACAGGTTATACTGTATTTGTTTTCACCTCGTGATGCTGGTTCAGGTCTTTGGGGATGACACCAATCACTGTGCTGCTCAGTGTGTTGCGTCCCATCAGCCGACTCTTCACCATGTTCATACTGGCAACATACACACATATTTCAACTTCACGCTGAATTAATGCTCAAGCAGTCACATTAAATGCATGCAATCACACAAACATGTACATGTATGAGCACACAAACCAAAATTGTCTGATAACAAAGTTATTACATTTCTCAGCAAACCCTCATGAGGCCTTTTGTGAAAGCAAACAGTCAGAAGACCTAGGATATATATATACGACTTGTGTCTGTGTGTGTGTGTGTGTGTGTGTGTGTGTGTGTGTGTGTGTGTGTGTCCGCGATGCACGGCCAAAGTTCTCGATGGATCTCTTTCATATTTGGTGGCCTTATTCAGGTACACCCCGGACACAACCTAGTCGATGAGATATTTCAACACGTGCTCTCAGCGCGCAGCGCTGAACCGATTTTGGTTTTTCTCTGGATCCATTCCCAGTAACTCTTCCTTATCTTCTCCGGTGTTTTCAGCGTTTATCTCCCTTCCTTCGTGTGGCGTCAATCCATATTCCCGTTTCTATTTTTAGAAGGTCACTGTCGACAACGCTCAATCCATATTCCCGTTATACTATTTTTAGAAGGTCACTGTACCGGCGAAGCCGGGTATTACTCTTCTCCAGTGTTTTGCGCATTTATCTCCCTTCCTTCGTGCGGTGCGCCGGCAAACACCCGGCAAAGCCTGGTCCCTGGCACAGCCGGGTATTCGGCTTGACTTCTTCCCGGCGAAGCCGTACCCGGCGAAGCGGGTATTCATCTAGTATATATATACAGACGAGACATGTTTCTTTAAAGGCGAGATATATGCCTGCGGCTAGCCGCTCGCGCAGCTATAGGAAGCAAGAGTGTATATGAAACGGTTTGATGGCTTAAGCTACGCAAGAATTAAACACCATGCATTGGTTGATACTGAAAAGGTCGTCTGCACTGGACGGTATAAACAGTCATGGACACCCAATTAGAATGGCAGCTGCGCAGCCACCATTTTTTTCTCGGGTAGCAGCAAGCATCTCCAAGGCATGCTAAAGCCTTCGCTTGCCAAATCCTAGCGTTCCTCGCGACGAGAATAGCCCAAGAAACGGTACTTCCTCGCCTCGTTTGTTTCACTCAGAAAAATCAACTAAAATGCAGAAGTAATGAAAACATAAGCAGCACCACCACAAAGATGCTGGAAACTTCTGCAGAGCACAGAAATATCGTTATCAGGGGATGGTGCACAGATGAAAGCATACCATATTACCAAGTAACCCCTCAAACTGTGAATAAAAATCAAAAACATTCCGCAGATTACTTTTTCAAACTCTTCACTGGAATGCGCATGGAAGACCCAGGTAGTAAGACATTGTCAGCGACAAGAAGAAGAGGAATCCTCTTCGGTATTGCAATTGTAGACGCCATCGTGTGTTTTGCCAAGATAGTAGGACCTTTGACCTGTAGAGTCTCCTAAATTTGTTTCGTATGCAAACAGCTTAAGGAACAAAAAACGCCTCTAATGTGTCTAATATTTATAAGACTACGGTATGGTAATTTCTCGTGGATGTATTTTAATAAAAAGTAAGATATCTTGCTCAAAAACACGGGTAAAAACACTATTCTAAGCCTGTACTCGTGTCGTCTGCTATGATCCTGGTTTCCCAAACATCAAAACTTCCGCTCATCGAATCTACAACATTTCGTAAACAGGGAAGTCACATGACTTTTTCTAATCCACAGTGCAAAACGTGCATTCGCAATCAGTCTCAGCTGTCGGTTACGCAGTCTGTCAGCACTCTTGACAACTTAGCCTTGCATGTAGTGACAAAACTCCTCCGCAATGGCATCTCGTCTGCCGATTGAGGTAACGATTGTCTTTTCCATTGTGAAATGTGGTCGCTGAGGTGACTGTTCAGTTCCAGAAACTGTGCACTGTGCCAATTTTGTTCTCGATTCAAGTTGCTTTGGTGCTGACAGCGATTCCATTCACCAATGCTGATCGTTTCACACATACTTGTCGTCTGCTACATTAAAAACACAACTGTCAGTCGCAATCTTAAATCATGCCGAGTCATGCCGTGACAAAGATATACTTTTCACTACAGTCAACCTAAATGTATAGTCTGCTGTGATCATGAGTGCCTAAATTAATAAGTTAAAAATGTCAAATGGATCAGTTTGAAAAGATCATCTTATATATTTAGGGGATAAACAAATAACATTGATTAAGAACATCTTTTGTAATATTTGTGTTTTGTGTTGCTTTGCTGTCATTTACATAAGGCAAAAAAAAAATAGGTGTGGTTACGGTAACATAGCCAAAAAAAATAGGGTAGGAAGGTAGGCAATCACTTTTTTTTTTTAAACTTTTTTTTTCTAATGTGTACAAATTAAACCTACTTGACAGGGAAATAAGTGTGCGACTCGGGCGCTTTCGCTTTCATTGCGTTTTCTGCACTCGTTTTGTTTTTTGTTTTTTTGTTTTTTTGACAAATGTAATAAAAAGTTATAGGATCGGCCCCTAAAATTAGGGTAGGTCGGGTTACCGTAACCACACCTATTTTTTTTTTAGGCCTAAGTTATGAAGTGCTATAAACATGTAGGCTATCGGCATGCAGGTGAACAGAGCAGATAATAATGACCCCATTTGCATGCAAGATATAATTGTCTGGTAGATGAGTTTATACTTCTGAAATCCATTACATGAAAAGTCATCTGTGCGGCCTGGAACAGTTAGCATGCAGGCAGTGCTTAATTTTCTTCTGTTTTAATTACTGGCTTAATTCCATTTTTACAGATCTGTGTGCATCTTAAATATAGCTGCATTCAAGAGCTCAGAAAATTTCTTAATTGTAACGTTTTGTTTTGTCATAAATTAAACGTTGCAATAACCTACCAATGAGTACCATTCTTGGTTTTTTTACTCTTGATTGTGAGCGAGATCAAACTAACAGCCGTTCTCTGTTTGAATAATTTTAAAAGGAACACTAAATATACTTTTCTTTGAAAAATTTCTTATGCCTTGCATGTATACGTGTCAAGTACATGTACTTATCTTTGAAATGTGAAATATGACGAAAAAAATTGGGGTTCTGTCTTTGTGGCTGTGTACATGTACGTACAATGTAAAACATTGGCATACCTACCATTGAACCTGCCTTGGCAACATCTTTTGATTACGTACAGCCACCTGCCCATTCCCCCAAAGGATCCACAACAAGTTTTATATTTAAATATGCTTGTTCCCATAGCAACAACCTGTCTATAATGACCACTTTTGGTTGTTTTCTTGGGTGTTTTTGAGAGACAGGTTTGACTGAAGAAACATAGAAATTTGCCTGAAATATTTGATGATTAAAATATGAGCTGGTTGCCTCCCTTTGATGAACACCCACCTGATGGCTGCTGCACCAAGCCTATCATCAAATATTCATCAGGAAGTATCAGAGTGGTCTTGGGGATGCCAAGTAATTCATCACTATGGCAACTGAAGGAGAAGCATTTGTTCTACGCTTTTGTTTCTGTGCCGTTCAAAGCAACAAAATATAAAGTGCAACTGGGTGGCTAAGTGGTAAACGCACTTGCCTCGGAAGCGAGAGGTTGCGAGTTCGACCCTGGGTCAGGGCGTTAGCAATTTTCTCCCCCCTTTCCTAACCTAGGTGGTGGGTTCAAGTGCTAGTCTTTCGGATGAGACGAAAAACCGAGGTCCCTTCGTGTACACTACATTGGGGTGTGCACGTTAAAGATCCCACGATTGACAAAAGGGTCTTTCCTGGCAAAATTGTATAGGCATAGATAAAAATGTCCACCAAAATACCCGTGTGACTTGGAATAAAGGCCGTGAAAGGTGAATGCTCGCCCTAATAGGCTTGAGGTTTGCTGGCCGATGTGAATGCGTGATATATTGTGTAAAAAATTCCATCTCACACGGCAGAAATTAATATGTAAAGCGCATTGAGCATATATATGATTATGCGCTATAGCAAATGTCCATTATTATTATTATTATTATTATTATTATTATTATTATTATTATTATTATTATTATTATTATTATGTTTATAAAAATGTTGTAATTTTAGTCCTTTCTGTCTGTCATGAGTGTATGATGAATAATCTGTTGTTTTGCTGCTTCTTGTTTTCAGGTGGTGACTCATGTCATGTCCTTTCTGGGCGTGTCGGACCGAAAAGAGGCGGCCCTGGTTTGCCGCGCTTGGTACGAGGCATCGCTGGACCCTCTTCTTCAAAGGAACATCCTCGTGAACTTCGCTTATGACAAGACAGAGGAGATCCTCCAAAGCTTTTGTCGGAGGCATTTGACTCATCTGGTGCTGTCCCATTTTGATAATTCCAGTGTAACAAAGAAAGCGATTTTGCGAACATGTGAACTTGGCTCAGAGTATCTGCAGAGCCTCTCTCTCAAGGATTCCAACATTACTGAAGGAACGCTTGTGGAGCTGTTGTCGCGATGCCCTCAACTTACCTCCCTTGATCTATCTGGCTGCAACTCTCTGTTTATGGCAGGAACGTTACTTAACAACCAAACACAGGTCAAGGAACTTGAGAAAGCCATGAAAAATGTGACGGAGGTCAACTTATCCTCCCTTAGATATCTCTCGGACTGCTCGTTTAATCGTGTTGTAGCCATCTTCCCCAAACTGCAGAAAATAGTGCTTGCCTCCACACAGATTACTTTCAATGGACATGCGTATTATGCCCGTAACACGACTGTGTATGACAACTCTGCTGTCTTCACATACAGTTGCTTGGAGCGATACATAGAGAACAATGTTGCTCGCATCAAGGGATTGAATTTCAGTCGCACAACTATCAACAATCAGGTAAAGTTTGTTATCTTTATACATTTATTTCAACGTTTGATGTTTGTACATGCGTGCGTAAATGTGTGTGTGTGTGTGTGAGTATTTGTGTGTGTGTGTGTGTGTGTGTGTTTGTGTGTGTGTGTGTGTGTGTGTGTGTGTGTGTGTGTGTGTGTGTGTGTGTGCGTGTGTGTGAGAATGAGTGCAAGAAGCGTGTGTTTGATAATAATTTAAAGTGTTTTTTGTTTTGATGAAAGTTTCATGTTGGAAATGTATTTTAAGAGCTAAGGTTTGATTCTGTTCTGTCAGTTAAAGATGCCATTAAGGGTTAGGAATTTCAAGTATTTTTGGAACCAATAAATGGCATGGGGATGCACAAATAGCATATGATAAATATGTCTTGTGTAAATTATAGTTAGCTTTTTCATTATTGTTACTTAAAAACGCTCACTGCAATGGAGATTTTCATGATTTCAAATACAGCATTTAGCAAGGCTGTCAGGCATCACTGACCTTCGGCTGGAAGAGCTGGTGCTGATTGGATGTCGAGATGTTGGCAATGAGGGAATTGGTCAGCTGTGTCGCCAGCAGACTCGCCTGAAACGTCTGGACATCAGCGGCTGTCTGGACCTGACGGACTCAGCACTGGGCAACATCACCCAGCACCTGACCTCACTGGAGGCCCTGCGGGTCAACAAATGTCGAATGCTGACCGACTCCTCCGTAGCTACACTGAAAAACCTGGACAGGATTAAGAGTTTGGACCTGTCTGAATGTTACGAGGTGAGTCTGGGTCCACATCCATGTTTGTAGTGTACATAATATTTCCCCTGAAATATGGCTGCCTGAATAGCAGGGTAAAAACCGCCATACGTGTGAAAAACCACTCGTGCAAAATACACAAGTGTATGTGGGAGGGGGAGAGAGAGACCGACAGAGTATGGGGGAGAGGAGAGAGAGAGAAAGAGAAAGAGAGAGAGAGAGAGAGAGAGAGAGAGAGAGAGAGAGAGAGAGAGAGAGAGAGAGAGAGAGAGAGAGAGAGAGAGAGAGAGAGAGAGAGAGAGAGAGAGAGAGAGAGAGAGGGTAAATAAAATAAAAAAATAAAATAAATAAAAAATTGTCCATGATCTGTTTACTGTCCATTGAGTGTGAAGCTGAGAGAAAGAGTGAGACTGAAGGAAAACAATAATAACTTAATAAGAATTAAAAGGATAATAAAAAAAAATAATAAAAAACTTCCGATAAAATAAAAACGCACGCACATGTGTGATTAACAATGTCTAATCTCAACAACAAAAAAACAAAAACAAAAAAAAAAGTGTATGTGGGAGTTTCAGCCCAGGAATGTAGAAGAAGAAAAAGAAGTAGTGTTAATAGTTCAGAAATGGCATCCAGGTGAGGGGGAAGTCATTGGAGAATGTGTGAGGGAGCAGTCATTGGAGAGTATGTGAGGGGGCAGTTATTGGAGTGTTTGTGAGGGGGCAGTCATTGTAGAATTTGTGACAATGGGGGCAGTTATTTGAAGATGTGTGAGGGGGCAGTCATTGGAGGATGTGTGCGGGTGCCGTTATTGGAAAATGTGTGAGGGAGAAGTCATTGGAGAATGTGTGTGGGGGAAGTCATTGGATAATTTGTGAGGGGGGGGGGGGGGGTGTGTTATTGGAGAATGTGTGAGGGTCAAGTCATTTGAGGATTTGTGAGGGGGAAGTTATTAGAGAATGAAAGAGTAGGTAATGTTTGGGTTTACATTAATTATGCCAGATGTAAAGAGGGAACTGAGGATTGAGAGAGAAGAAGATTGTGGAGAACTAAAGAAGGCATAATAAATTGCAAATAATATGTCCTGAGAAAGCTATGCAAATGACTTAATAATTAAAGCTTATTCAGATTGTTTGCGTTGGATATGATTATGTATTCATAGGGCATGACATTTTAACTACAAATGACTATCATATAAATGTACCCATATGGATCAGTTGAGATGTAAAACAATGTCTGACAAGCCGAGACTACAATAGTACATACGTAGACAATAATGTCTTTTTTATTTTCATTTATATCTTTTTTAAACATATTTTAAACATAATTATGCTTTCGCATATTTGAAGTTATTGATGGGATATTGATGTGCAACTAACATTTTTTAATACAAGACAGAAAACATTCAGATGGTAGCAATGTGTTAAAAACTCCCCTTTTAAGACCTAAAAAAATCTGAGATAATCATATTTTAAAGAGGGAGTCGGAAAATGGAGGTAAATTTACGGAGGTTATGAACAGAAAATCTGAGAAGACAGGTGTCACGTTTTATAGGTAAAAAAAATGACCTAAAACGGTCATTTACTGCTAACTGACTAACCACACCACGATCCACTCTCGCAGTCACACAAAAAAGTTAGAAACAACAAAAGGATAAGTTTTAGACGTCTGTTTATATACACTACCTCTCCTCCTCTCTCTTCTCGTGAAGCCAAAAGTGTTTTTACGACCAAGTCGTAAAACAAAACAAAGACAACTGACAAAAGCCAGTTAAAGTTTATGAAATAATAAGAACACGCTGAACCGTGTGAAGTTAGAAAACACTTAGCTGCTCTGTAAAAAGTCTTAGCCTGTACAGGCATTGACACTCCACGTTGTCACAACTCAAAGTTCTTCATAAAGGGTTAGAAAGATGACAAGGTGGGGGGCGTTTACGCATGGGTGCACTCAACTCTCAGTGTAGCCAGGGTCCATTCGATGAACCGCAGTGGCGCAGTGGTGCATACAGGTGAAAGTCGCCGCAACACCAGCAACAGCCGTAGAACAGCAACCGTACAGCAAAGAACCGCAACCCCCGTCCAGCAAGAGTGTAGCCAAAGTGTAGCCCGTCTCCAGCAACCAGGTAGCAACCGGGTAGCAACAAGGTAGCAACCGGGTAGCAACCGGATAGCAAACCTCCAGCAACCAGGTAGCAAACCTCCAGCAACCGGGTAGCAAACCTCCAGCAAGCTGAAACAGAGTAGTTGGGGCAGTGACCATGGCAACAATCCCCCCTTTTTCCACCTTTAAACATATCTAACTTCCCCCTTCAGCGAGCACATGGTACCTGCAAGAATAGACTTTTAATAACAACTCAAGACATTTTTTCCTCCTCTCCATATCTGCAAAAACCACATACAGATTACAATTTAGCATTATAATGAGCGAGTTATACGCTATCATGGAGAAACAAAATCAGAGTTTACATTTCACGGACATTGACCGGTCACCAGCGTAAAGTAATGGCTAATTACCTCAACAGCTTGTAAAACGTAGCTCTCCCAAGCAAACCGCTTGAATATTTGGCTCCCGCTCGTCAGCGAAAATATGTAGCCAAATCCCTCCGTCCTAAGCCTTCTGTGTATTACACTAACATCAGAAACCCGTTGGTAGACCTAATCCAGTCTTTCAACGCGTTGGAATCCTCCAAATCTTAGTCAACGGAATCCAGACCTGTACGTCTGTAAAGCTCGTGTAGAGAAAGAAAGCGAGACGGGGAAAGAAAGACCATGTGATCTCCCTGACCAATCAGCAATCGCCTGTCCTAGAACAGGTGATCTCCCTGACCAATCACTGGTCGCCTACCATACGCAGGTATAGCATGCTAGGAACACGTGATTTTAACAGTGAGCGAAAAATCACCCCATTTTCCCGCACGGATTTCACGCTGGCAATTTTCACGTGCATTACGTGATTTTCAGCAAAAGCTTTTTCCCGCAATGCGGCAACCAACCAATGCATTACATTGCAATTTGGGAAAGGCGCCCCACAAAGAGTTCCTTTCCCACTCATGTCACTGAAACCGTGACAACAGGCTCTTAAAGGTGGTCGTCTACATTTTTGCTTTTTTTCAATAATCTTATGGTTAGATTTTGCTAAAATTAGTTATGTCAGATGATGAATGAACCATGGGGAAAAAAGTTATAGAAAAAAAATATATGTAAAATGAGATTTTATTTTTGGGTAGCATGTCGACTCACGCTTCCAATATTTTGTTTTCTGTTTGCTGAGAACATGTGCTTTGCCTAAGAATACTGACCAATCAAATTCATGTCACTATGCTTATAGCCACGCCCAAACAAGTGCAGCACTGGAGCGCTGTCCACGCTTTTTTTAAACGCACGAAATGCACGGGATTTGAGAGGAGTTTTGCGCTTGGCATTTTCCAAATAAGGATATCCTACTATGAGTACTACGCTGGAATACTACAATTAATTTTCAAACGGCTACACTGGCTTTGTCTTTCCTGATCGAAAGGGGGTGTATTGTTGATAATTGTAGATAATAGACTCTGCATTTTAATGGTCAAATGGCGATTTCGGTATAAAAATGTAGACAAGGACCTTTAAAATGGAGGGAGTCTTAAATTGGGGGGTCTTAACAGGGGAGTTCCGCTGTACATTCATCTTGCCTGTGTCCAGGTGACAAAGACCGGCCTACTGAGTGGACTGTGTATGGGATCAAAAGCCATGGATCACTTGACGCACCTAAACCTGTCGTGCTGTAGCAAGCTGGACACAGAAGTGGTGGTCAAGCTGACCGTTGCTTTACCATTCTTAGAGCACTTGGATCTAGGCTCATGTTTCTTGCTGCAGGTATGTAGGATTTAAGAGTGTGTGTGTGTGTGTGTGTGTGTGTGTGTGTGTGTGTGTGTGTGTGTGTGTGTCAGGTGGCTGTGTGTCAGGTGGCTGTGTGTCAGGTGGCTGTGTGTCAGGTGGCTGTGTGTATGTGTGTGTGTGTGAAGTAAACAGTTCAATTGTTAACTTGGAGCAACACGAGACTTGCTCCTCAGCAATGGGGCCCTGCACCTCATGTTTATATATGCGTGACAGGATGGTCAAAGGAAAATGTCCAGCCAAACTAGCATGAAAAAGTCTTATTTAAAAGTTAATAGACTGAAACATGTCACAGTATGTTGACAAATAAGTGTACCATAGTTTTAGTTTAAGTGACGACATAATGCTGGTCTAGTTCGTAACTGAATGTGCTCATGTATTCACATGTGATTTTGTACACACACAATTCTGTTTTAGTACATGCATTACCCATATGACTAACACCCATAAGAGCAACTAAATTTTCCTTTACATGAAATATTTCAGTGTGAATCAGGTTTTTTATTTGTTTTTACCCTTACACAAACTATTCTGTGTTTGCACCTGATGTGATCCGTTAGACTCTTTGTGCATTAGGATTTATTTGTGTTCACAGGACGTAGGCCTGCATATGATTTCAAGCACTCTCCACAGACTGCGCTTCCTCAGGCTTGCCTGGTGCAAGGCCCTCACAGACCTTGGCCTTCTGGGGTTCAAGGCTGAAGGCTTCTGCCCCATTCATGACCCCGTTACCTCGGTGATGGAGGGAGAGTGCAGCTGCACCCACAAGTCTCACACTCCAATCATTTTCCGCAAGCCCACAGATGCGCTCCGTGAGAAGAAAGAGGCTGCACTGAGGAAGATGTTGACAGAGCTTGAGACGACGATCATTCCAGAGAACCTGAGCGCGCTCACCAGTCTCCGCAGCCTTGACCTCTCTTCATGTCCGCAGTTCACTGACCTTGGGCTGCGAGGGGCGGTCAAGTTTTGTGAACTGCGTGTGCTGAAGCTGAACTGCGTGCACGGTCTGACGGGATCGGGGCTGACCGAGATTGCTTCCAACAACCCTGGCCTGGAGGAACTACAGGTAAAATCTCAACCCTTATCTTTACGGTGGAACCCCCCTTTTAAGACCCCCCAAATTTAAGACTCCCTTCCTTTTAACCTTATTTTCTAAGATTTTTTAAGGTCTTAAAAGGGGGTTCCACTGTATAACCATTTTAAATCCATTAAGAGATACCTCTGACAGAGATCAGGGTTTCAACGAGTCTCCATGCCAAAAAAATCTTGGTTAGATCTACTGAATTATGGAGAAATGTTTATTACCCAGTGACCATTGCCCTATTTTCTGCACCAAAAGAAAGCTTTGCCAGTGGAAGCTAAGGTGTTTCTCTGGCCCAATTAAATGGTCATACTCTGGGATGCTGTTAAAGTTCCCTTGATAAAAAAACACGCCATTTTTTTCTATTTTCCACTTGATCGGGAGAAAATTGAGACCTTGTTTGCATATATGGAGACAATTGGTTGCTAGTACAATTTGAAGGCAGGTACAAAATTTGTCTCCAATGTGACGGCGCTGGGCGGAGGACACCCATGGACTGCAAAGTCAAGTTTGTTTGTTTGTTTGTTTGCTTAACGCCCAGTCCACCACGAAGGGTGATATCAGGGCGGTGCTGCTTTGACATTTAACGTGCGCCACACACAAGACAGAAGTCGCAGCACAGGCTTCATGTCTCACCCAGTCACATTATTCTGACACCGGACCAACCAGTCCTAGCACTAACCCCATAATGCCAGACGCCAGGCGGAGCAGCCACTAGATTGCCAATTTTAAAGTCTTAGGTATGACCTGGCCGGGGTTCGAACCCACGACCTCCCGCTCACTGGGCAGACGCCTTACCACAAGGCCACCGTGTTGCGGTACAAAGTCAAGTTGAGACAACTTTTAGGTTTTCATTTTGCAAAGTGCGCGTTCTGTTCTAGCTGTCCAGTGCATTATTTTTCCGGTAATTACGACGCAGAAGCAGCAGCTTATGATTATGGTCGTGACAAAATGGGTGACAGTACTGACAACCTCAATGGTGATCATGGCGATGACAGGTGTACTTGTTCAGGGCCATGTTGAGTTAAGAAAAATTAAGAAAATCAGATCTCAATAAGGAGGAGTCTTAAAATCATGGTAAATCTTCCCCCTTGTGTAATGAAATGAAAATGCCATCTTCATCATTTCAAGTTCACTATTTGTATCACAAGTGTTTGGCTGTCTGTCTTCTTAAAAGACCACTGGGTTGACGTACTGTAAATGTAACGTTTTGTTTTGTCAATCATAAACGTTCCATTAACCTACAATTCTTCTTTTATGATTTTTTCTTTCCCCTTGTGTCCACAGCTGCAGCAGTGTTCACGCATCACAGACGCATCCGTTGATGCAGTGACCTCTCGCTGTCAGCGCCTCTCTCACCTTGACCTTTCCAACTGCGACCGCCTGACGGACACAGCCCTCATCCACATCGGAGACAACTGCAAACGACTGCGCCACCTGGACATCTCCTTCTGCTGCGGCCTGTCGCCTCAAGCAGCGGACATGTTGGAGGGGAGGCTGAGAAGTCTGATCACTCTGCTTCGTCGTAACCTGGGTATGTCCACTCTGGGTCTACAGGCGGTCAGCATTTAGACACAAACTACAGAGGTACCTTCGTCGTAACCTGGGTATGTCCACTCTGGGTCTACAGGCGGTCAGCATTTAGACACAAACTACAGTGGTACCTTCGTCGTAACCTGGGTATGTCCACTCTGGGTCTACAGGCGGTCAGCATTTAGACACAAACTACAGAGGTACCTGCGATGAAAGGACACCCTTGGGACCAGCCAAAAGTGTCCTTACATTGCAGGTGGCCTGTCATAACAGGTATAATTAAGGAGATGATAATAAAAGGGACAACAGAAGGTGTCCTTTTAAGGGAGGTGTCCTCTCATCGGAGGGGCCACACATCGCAGGTACCGCTGTATTGGTTTAAACATGGTTTTCCTCAATAAAACATGATACAGTAATAAAACGAGAAACAATAGGGACACGAACTCAAGCAAACGCTCATATTACGTGCCCAACGCAGACACAAACTATTCTTGTGCGATGGTTGGGGGGACCCGGGTAGCTCAGGTGGTAGAGCACTGGACTTGTGATCCTATAAGGGTAACAGGTTCGAATCCAGGCCGGAATGGATACACGGGTCAATTTTATGTGCAGACTCAGAGACTGTATCCATGTCCCACCCCCGTGGCACGTAAAAGATCTCGGTCATTCTGCCATAAGCGCATGTGGCTGGTTACACCTAAACACGCCAACAACTGGGTATCTTATCTGAAGTCGGAGTAACACCCAGGACAATGCCCTTAATGGCTTTGCCGTGAGGGCGACGTAACACTTAAATTTCTCTCTCTGTGAGGTTAAGTGTTTTTCCAGTTTGAAGAGATATGAAGTCAGCATTTAGTCCTTCGTTATTTTACTGTGATGATTAGCGCTTTTCCAGTTTGAAAGGGCGATCATGTGGTCAGTGTTGTTGGCCTTTACGGATTTCTCTATGTGTACAGGTGGTCAGTGTTTAGTACCACACTATTCTACTGTGATTTTAGTGTTTTTCGAGTCTGAAAGGGGGGGGGGGGGGGGGGGGAGGGGAGGGGGGTTCCGCTGTATTGCAATATAGTTATTGACTGTTGTGCTCTGATGGTGTGATGTGGGTTTTTAAATTACTCTGGAAAGTCAGACTGTCATCATTTTGGCTTCTTTTGTGTTGCGTGTGATTATTTTTAGTAATTAAATTACAGTTTTTAACGGCATGCAGAGTGTATCTGTTAGGATAAGTGACTTAAATACACTTTTCGTTGAATCTGATGTGTTTTTCAGTCTAAGAGGTATAGTTATATAGGCCGTCAGGATGTTGTTCCTTATTATGTCTTTATACACGAATCAATCACAGCAGTGAATGCAACTGTTTTACTGATGTGTTTTTTTGTCTTAGAGAGTAGACTGTCAGAAATGTTTCCTTTGTTTAATATCTATTGCGACAGTGTCAGTGCTTGACTGTTACTGTCAGAAATGTTTCCTTTGTTTAATATCTATTGCGACAGTGTCAGTGCTTGACGGTTTAATGTGTTTTCTTGTCTTAGAGAGTAGACTGTCAGAAATGTTTCCTTTGTTTAATATCTATTGCGACAGTGTCAGTGCTTGACTGTTACTGTCAGAAATGTTTCCTTTGTTTAATATCTATTGCGACAGTGTCAGTGCTTAACGGTTTAATGTGTTTTCTTGCCTTAGAGAGTAGACTGTCAGAAATGTTTTCTTTGTTTAATATCTTTTGCCATGGTGCTTGACTGTTTTACTGTGATGTTCTAATGTGTTTTTCAGTCTCAGAGATATGTCTCTCAGTGTTTGGGCCCTTGTTGTGTCTTTACAAAAAGCACCCATCACTGTTTTATTGTGATGTTGTAATGTGCTTTTCGGGCCTCAAAGCCGGTCAGTCTATCAACCTTTTGAAATTTGTTCTGTCTTCACAGAGTTTGTTATTATCTCCGCAGTGTCTGGATCTGGATTTGTTACGTTGCAGGGACCACTGTTGGTCATCTTCGCAACGGATGCGGGAGAGCGCATGATAATAATTTAGAGTACAATAAAAGTCCTGACTTTGGTGGGACGAGTCATACAGGCTGTTGCTTCAATGTCTTTCCCACTCTTTGTAACTTGTTAAAATGATAAAAACTACTGGGCTCTGTAGGCGATCAGTGTTGGGGCAGCCCTGATGACGGCAGTCTCAGCGCTGAGGATGCTGCGCTGGCTGGCTGGGCTGGTCATGCTGGAAGGTCTGCGTCACTCAGCTGATTCCACTTTGCGACTGTCCGTACGAAGAAGGAGTTCTTGTACTGGTCTGTCTTGCAGGTGGGGATGCGGAAGCCTCGTGTGTTGTTGACGGCCTGCCGCTCGATAATGTTGCTGCTTTCATACCCCTGGAACCTTGTGGGGATGACTCTCCGTCGTCCGCTAACGGCCGGGGTGAGGAACTTGTCTGGAGGGAGTGCGGGGATCAGGCCCTCAGAGATCCTGTTGAGGAGGTTGAGGCGTGACTGCCTGCGGCGCTCTTCCAGTGGGGGGAGGTTCAGGTTTTTCAGCATGTCGCTGACGCAGCCCGGGCTTCTCGACTTGTAGTCTTGCGTGACAAAGCGGGCTGCTTGGCGCTGAACTCTCTCCAGCCTCTCGATGTCCCGCCGGAGGTAAGGGTCCCACACGGTAGCTCCATACTCCAGCGTGGATCGGACGAGTGTTATGTACGCCAGGCGCCTGCACTCCTGTGGGCAGTTCCGGAGATTCCGGCGTAGGAAGCCCACAGTTGATCCAGCTTTGCGGCAGATGTTGGAGATGTGGGAAGACCAATTCAGGTCGGCGGAGAGTAGAACCCCAAGGTAGGGGTTGTGTTGGACCTGCTGGAGGATGACGTTATCCAGGCTCTATAGGTAGGACGATTTGCTTCTGGTGGAGAGGATGTAGCACTTTTGCGCGTTAAAACGCATGCCCCACTTCTTGGCCCAGATCTCCAGCTGTTTGAGGTCTGCCTGCAGGGTGAGGTGGTCTTGGAAGGTGTGGATCTCCCGGTACAGCAAGCAGTCATCTGCGAAGAGTCGTACTGTTGACTTCGTAGATTCAGGCAGGTCATTGATGTGGCATAGGAACATCAGGGGTCCTAAAACAGTGCCCTGGGGGACGCCTGATAGGACTGCCGCTTCTTCGGACGCTTCACCCTCCACTACCACTCTCATCGTCCGCTTCGTTAGGAAGTTCGTCAGCCACACGTGGATAGGCCCTCGTACTCCGTAGTGGTCCATCTTCTGTAGGAGTCTACCATGGGGGACCGTGTCGAAGGCCTTGCTGAAATCCAGTATGGCAACGTCGACCTGTGATCCGGTGTCGTAGGACTCGAGGAGATCTTTTGCTGTGGTGAGAAGCTGGGTCTCGCAAGAGTGTCCGGATCTGAAGCCGTGATTCCTGTCACTTAAGATGTTATATATCTCCAGGTGGTTTCGAAGGTGGCGGCAGATGACGTGTTCCAGCAGTTTACTGGCCACTGATGTGAGGGATACTGGCCTGTAGTTCTCTGCTCGGTTTCTGTCGCCCTTCTTGAAGACCGCCGAGATGTTTGCAGTGAGCCAGTCGTTCGGGAGTTGTCCTGTCTCTATGGAATGGTTGAAGATGGTAGTTAGTGCGGGGGCTATGGTTTCAGCGCAGGTTTTGAGGATCTTGTTGGGGATGTTGTCTGGTCCGGATGCTTTGGAAGGGTTGAGGTTTTTGAGTAGTTTGGCGACGCCTTTGATGTCTATGGTGAGGTTGTTGATGGTGGGGTAGGGGGGGTCTTTCATCTCAGGAGGGGGGGAGCCGTCATCACGGGTGAAAACGGAAGTGAACTGGGTTAGGAGGATCTGTGCTTTGGAGAGACTGTCGCTGATGAGGGAGGGGCCTTTCTTCAGTGGTGCTACTCCAATGTTGTCCTGGCGTCTGGATTTCACGTAGCGCCAAAAGGGTTTGGAGTTGTTCTCCTTGAGGCCCTCTTCTATCGTCGAGTTGACGAAGTCCCATTCTGAGCGCCGCATTTCTCTTCTGCACTCCTTCTGGAAGAACCTGTAGTTTTTCCAGTTGCCGGTCTTCTTGGCTTGTTTGTAGAGACGCTTTTTTCTTCTGAGCAGCTTCCTGACGCGCCAGTCGACCCATGGTAGGCTTGAGTTCGCTCGCCGGAGTTTCGATGGTACGTTCTTCTCTACGGCTGACATTAGAGATGTCTTGAACTCCATCCACATGGAGTCGACGTCTGCGTTGTCGTTGCTCATGCTGGTGAGTCTGTCGGACAGAGAGCTGATGTCTGCGTTTAAATTCTCCCACTTGGCTTTGGAGTACAAGTAGAGGCGCCTTGGTTTCTCTCTGATCCTATTCAACTGTGATCTTAATGTGTTACCAGTGAAAGTATGAGTCTTCAGCCTTTAAATTACAGCCTTTTTGTGACTTTGCATTAATTGTAATAGTTTTTTCATTCTCGGATCTTCAGCTGCCTGCTTCTGCTACAATATCATCTCTGAATCGGCACCTGCCTATCTTTCTGAACTGGTCTCTCTCTACACTCCCTCTCGCACCCTTCGTTCTTCTGATGATGCTCGACTTCTCTGTCAAGGTCGCTTTAAACGCAAGGCTCATGGCTTCCGCACGTTTTCGTATTATGGACCTCAGTTATGGAATTCACTCCCCTTTCAATTACGTCACTCTCCATCCATTTCATCTTTTAAGTCCAATTTGAAAACTCACTTGTTCCAACAACACTACGGATAGTTCCTTAGTATAGAGTCTGGGGATGTGAGATGTGCATGATGTGTTGTTTGAATCTGACAGTGATTGTATGATTTTTGTATACATGTATTGTTGTCCCGCGCTTTGAACTTTTGATAAGGCGCTTTATAAATGCCCGTTATTATTATTATTATTATTATAAGACTTTTTGTAGTAATTAAGGAATTGCCAAACTCGCAATGTAGTGGAACAAAATATAGTGGAAGTCCTGTGTATATAATCATTCATAATGTTAACTGTTTTTTCAAACTGTTGTGCAAAAGACAGTTCAGGATTTGGTTGACCAAGAACTATTTGGGGGGCTGAATACTGAAGTGACTGTCGTTTAAACCTGAGACTTTTGGCTTTCATGAAATTTTGACTTTTGTGATTTACACGACTTTGTTTAATGTTTAAATAGTGTGTCCACCATATTCCAGTGCCATGATTTTTGTGTGTGACCAGTTTGATGCCATATTGTAATTGTTGCACCAGTTTGTTGCCATTGTAATAGCCAACTTGCACAATACCCCGCTTGGATAGCTCTCCGGTGCGAAAGATAAGGAAGGTTCACTTCCCTGCGGGCACATTTTTTGCTCTCAAGAGTTATCGTACGTTCCTTCCATACACTACAATCACTGATCTAAACAATGGCTACCGAACAGCAGAATTTTCATGCGATTGCAAGTACCAAAGTTGCAAAAATACCTCAAAGAAAGAAAAATATAATATTCAGGATACAAGAAACCAAAGCTGATAAAGTTATTGAACAGACAACGGAGTACCGGGATGGCACGTCATTTTGACGTCGAAGAGAATTCAGCCATCGCTTCACAAGCGCTGGTGTTCTCTGGCTTGTGTTAAAAAAAACTTGATCGCCTTTCCTTTGTGTACGGGTCATGCTTGGGTACTTTGAACGAACTTTAGGATTATTTTTGCGGCTAACATTGCTGCAGCCCACTGCTGCACAGTACAAATTCACCATTTTCAAGGCGAAGTGTCTGCACTGAAACGCAACCTCTCACAAAGCTATCAAAATATGCCCGCAGTTTGAGGCAGATCTCGCAAGACCACGCAAGGTATTGCAGATTTATCGCGCGACTTCGACTTCGCGGCGCTGGCTGATAGGGCAAGTTGCCTATTGTTGCACCAGTGTGTTGCCATTGTCATTGTTGCACCTGTTTGTTGCCATTGTAAGTGTTGCACCAGTGTGTTACCATTGTAATTGTTGCACCAGTGTGTTGCCATTGTAATTGTTGCACCAGTTTGTTACCATTGTAATTGTTGCAACAGTTTGTTGCCATTGTAATTGCACCAGTGTGTTGCCATTGTCATTGTTGCACCAGTTTGTTGCCATTGTAATTGTTGCACAAGTTTTTTGTTACCATTGTAATTGTTGCACCAGTTTGTTACCATTGTAATTGTTGCACCAGTGTGTTGCCATTGTAATTGTTGCACCAGTTTGTTACCATTGTAATTGTTGCACCAGTTTGTTACCATTGTAATTGTTGCACTTCTTCTTCTGCGTTCGATGGTTGTGTCTAGGGTCGTAGTTCCGCTGCTGTCGTGAACTGGAACATCGCTTTCAGGTCTTCTGACGTTCCCCAGAGCTTGGTCTCCAGTGTAGCTCCTTCTGGCCAGATCTGGTTCCGCAGCAGAGTGAAGTTTGTGCATGTATTCAATACATGTTCTACTGTCTGGTCGGCCGCCCCACAATCGCACAATGCCGACTCTGCTACGCCGATCCTTTTCAGGTGCGCTTTAAAGCCGCAGTGCCCTGTACGCAGCCGGAAGATGGCAGTCTGCTCTGCACGGCTGAGGCGGTGGATGGGGTCTTGGTCTGGCTTGTAGCCTCCGTTTCTTTCTTTGAATGCTGTCTTCCAGCGATGCTTGATGAGGGTTTTGGTCTCTCGGAAGGACAGGCTGGTTTCTGGTTGTTCCTGTCTTCCTGCATCTTTGGCCAGACCATCCGCCTTCTCATTTCCAGCGATGCCGCAGTGCGCTGGAATCCACTGCAGAACTACGGAGGCTTTCTGGGACAAGTCGTTCAGGGACTTCTTCAGCTCTTCCACGAGGTGTTCTGCAGGGGCTGTGAGGACTTGTAGTGCGGACAGGCAGTCAGAGAGGAAGACAACCTTGGGTGGGGTTTCCTCAAGAGAGGTGAGGAAGTCTGCAGCTGTATGGAGGGCAACAACTTCTGCTTTGAAGTTGGAGCAGAGTAATTGTTGCACCAGTTTGTTACCATTGTAATTGTTGCACAAGTGTGTTGCCATTGTAATTGTTGCACCTGTTTGTTGCCATTGTAATTGCACCAGTGTGTTGCCATTGTAATTGTTTCACCAGTTTGTTACCATTGTAACAATTGCACCAGTTTGTTGCAAGTTTGTTGCAGTGCAGTTCAGGTGTTCCACAGTTTGCAGAAAAGTATAGGCATACTCCTGTTTTCTGAAAAGGTGCAAATGAAATGTCTCCACATTCCTGTTATTCGGATCTTTTATTCCCTGTTCAGGGCACTGACTGCTGCTGCTATGGGCAGTCAGAATTTGACGGTACTTTTTGCCAAAGTATGATTGTGTCATTTTTGTATGAGATTTACTCTTCAAGATTTCAGTCCAGGGCTCACAATTTAACTTATCATCATAGACCTGTTTGTGATAATATGTATGTAACAGTGTATCACTATACCAAATGTCTTTCCACTGCACAGAGTTTATTCAAGTGTATGCCAATGAACAGTCCCAATTTAAGACTAAGGCACACAAAAAAAAAGTTTTATGTTTCTGGTCACCCGACCCTACCTAGTTTTTTCCCGCCGACCCAAGACTTTTTTTTTTATTGCATTTGTAAAAAAAAAAGCACAAAAAAAAGCATCAAAACGAAAGTAACAGACGGCAGACGACACAAGGGGTATAACCCCGCATCCCTTTTGTCTCATTTGTTTTGTAATGTGTTGTCTTTCTCTTTGTATAGTAAGTCCAGTCTCTTTGCGTCACTGTATAGTTATTTTCTACCCTGAGAAAAAAATAAAAAATAAAAAAGAATAAATAAAATAAAATCCCTACCTACCTACCCTATTTTTTGTAGCCATGTTACCAGAAACATACAACTTTTTTTTTGGCCTTAAAGGCATACTCATTATTCCCCTGTACACTGTTCGGTTCACTGTCTCAGATCTGACCAGGCTTTTACATGTATAGAAGACGGACCGGCCCTCCACTTGGTCACTAACAAACTGAACAGCCTTGGCACTTTCTGTGCACTGTGGGTGGGAATTGTTTTTTGAGTCACTTGAGAAAAAGTGACTCTATGTAATCGGTCAGTGTTAGTCTGTCCGGCCGTCCGGCCGGCCGGCCGGCCGGCCGTCCGTAGACACCACCTTAACGTTGGACTTTTCTCGGAAACTATCAAAGCGATCCGGCTCATATTTTGTTTAGTCGTGACCTCCAATGACCTCTACACTTTAACGATGGTTTCGTTGACCTTTGACCTTTTTCAAGGTCACAGGTCAGCGTCAAAGGAAAAATTAGACATTTTATATCTTTGACAAAGTTCATCGGATGTGATTGAAACTTTGTAGGATTATTCTTTACATCAAAGTATTTACATCTGTAGCCTTTTACGAACGTTATCAGAAAAACAAGGGAGATAACTAGCCTTTTCTGTTCGGCAACACACAACTTAACGTTGGGCTTTTCTCGGAAACTATAAAAGTGACCGGGCTCAAATTTTATGTGAACGTGACTCCCAGTGACCTCTACACTTTGACGTCTGCTTTGGTGACCTTTGACCTTTTTCAAGGTCACAGGTATGTCTTGAAGGAAAAAAATTGAAATATCATATCTCTGAAACTATTCATCGGATTTGATTCAAACTTTATAGGATTATTCTTTACATCAAATTATTTACATCTGTATTGTGTTGTGAATAGCAATTTCTTCCTGTCCATCTGATGCCTCATATAATATTCAGAACTGCGAAAGTGACTCGATCGAGCGTTTGCTCTTCTTGTTAATCAATTAAATTTGTAAAATGAGCCACCGGTGGCTTTTTAAGAAATTAATTCATAAAAAATGTAACTCACCACAGCCAGCAGTCAGGGTGTTGTTATTTGGTGTGTGTCCAAGTGGAGGGATGGTCTTATCCCGTGTGAATGCCCGGCCAGATGTGTGCTGGTGAGCGGAACTGTTTTCGGGGTTGGGAAAAAAAATTGCGGAAAGGTTCAGGGTTGGGAATGGGGAGATGGGCAGGAATTGGGGAAAACCGTAGTGAGTAGCTATCGTACAGTTGTTGTTTTTAAGCACGCACCTGTTGTGATCATATCTTCTGATTATAACTGATTTTTTTCTGCTGTGTTGGGTTTGTTTGTTGGTGGTGGGGGGAGGGGGGGTTTGACTTTTTACACAAGTAACAATTCACAGCTAACCCAAACCATCTTAAATCCGGGGGAGAAATAAGACAAGTCGCGTAAGGCGAAAATACAATATTTAGTCAAGTAGCTGTCGAACTCACAGAATGAAACTGAACGCAATGCCATTTTTCAGCAAGACCGTATACTCGTAGCATCGTCAGTCCACCGCTCATGGCAAAGGCAGTGAAATTGACAAGAAGAGCGGGGTAGTAGTTGCGCTAAGAAGGATAGCACGCTTTTCTGTCCCTCTCTTTGTTTTAACTTTCTGAGCGTGTTTTTAATCCAAACATATCATATCTATATGTTTTTGGAATCAGGAACCGACAAGGAATAAGATGAAAGTGTTTTTAAATTGATTTGGACAATTTAATTTTGATAATAATTTTTATATATTTAATTTTCAGAGCTTGTTTTTAATCCGAATATAACATATTTATATGTTTTTGGAATCAGCAAATGATGGAGAATAAGATAAACGTAAATTTGGATCGTTTTATAAATTTTTTTATTTTTTTTTACAATTTTCAGATTTTTAATGACCAAAGTCATTAATTAATTTTTAAGCCACCAAGCTGAAATGCAATACCGAAGCCCGGGCTTCGTCGAAGATTACTTGACCAAAATTTCAACCAATTTGGTTGAAAAATGAGGGCGTGACAGTGCCGCCTCAACTTTCACGAAAAGCCGGATATGACGTCATCAAAGACATTTATCAAAAAAATGAAAAAAACGTTCGGGGATTTCATACCCAGGAACTCTCATGTCAAATTTCATAAAGATCGGTCCAGTAGTTTAGTCTGAATCGCTCTACACACACACACACACACACGCACACACGCACATACACCACGACCCTCGTTTCAATTCCCCCTCGATGTTAAAATATTTAGTCAAAACTTGACTAAATATAAAAATGACATCTCCTGCACAAAGCAGACCTGTTTACCCTAAACCCGAGGCAAGAGTACTTTCCCAAAAAGTTGAGTGGAACTGACAGAATGAAACTGAACGCCCTGCATTTTTTCACAATGACCGTAGTCCGCCGCTTGTGCATAACGGAGTGAAACTGACGAGCCTGTTCAGCGCGGTAGTGGTTTCGCTGTGCTGCATACACGCTTTTCTGTACCTCTCTTCGTTTTAACTTTCTGAGCGTGTTTTTAATCCAAACATATCATATCTATATGTTTTTTGGAATCAGGAACCGACAAGGAATAAGATGAAATTGTTTTTAAATCGATTTCGGAAATTTAATTTTGATCATAATTTTTATATTTTTAATTTTCAGAGCTTGTTTTTAATCCAAATATAACATATTTATATGTTTTGGGAATCAGGAAATGATGTAGAATAAGATGAACGTAAATTTGGATCGTTTTATACACACAAAAAATGTATTACAATTTTCAGATTTTTAATGACCAAAGTCATTAAATAATTTGTAAGCTACCAAGCTGAAATGCAATACCAAAGTCCGGCCTTCGTCGAAGATTGCTTTACAAAAATGTCAATCAATTTGATTGAAAAATGAGGGTGTGACAGTGCCGCCTCAACTTTTACAAAAAGCCGGATATGACGTCATCAAAAGTATTTATCGAAAAAAACGTCCGGGGATATCATTCCCAGGAACTCTCATGTCAAATTTCATAAAGATCGGTCTAGTAGTTTGGTCTGAATAGCTCTACACACACACACACGCACAGACCGACAGACAGACACACACACACACACACACACACACACACGCACAGACAGACAGACACACCACGACCCTCGTCTCGATTTCCCCTCTATGTTAAAACATTTAGTCAAAACTTGACTAAATGTAACAAATGTACACGTGCGAATTCCAAAGTTATTACGTCATAGGTATACCTATCTTGTAGTGACGTATTTGTCGCTGGTGACGTAATTTCAAAGTTCGAACCATGGATACTTATTCGCGCCGTGAACAGGCAAAACTATCCTTCCCATGTCTCTTCACTTGCGTAAGTATTTCAACGCATTTTTTATGCCAAAGGTTAGTATAAAGATACAACACGTAACCCTTAGGACACAATACATAAACACTGTATTGCAACTATATGTATTCGAAGACCGATAGAGAAGATACACTAAGATTTAGACATTTTGATGCTCATGGACTTTAGATCAACATTCCGACAACCATATTCTATGACAAATTCATATTCTCTCTCTCTCTCTAACACACACACACACACACACACACACACACACACACACACACACACACACACACACACACACATTGCATGGTCTAAACGAAAGCTGTAATAAAGTGTTTACGGATCAGAATTGAGTCCACTTGGCACCAAAGTTTTTAATTTTGCAATCCAGAAAGACTCTCTTTTCCATCTCTCATCACAGGTCGAACAAAAGACTCTTTCGATCACAGTACCGAGAGGATGGTCGGGCTGGTTGAAGTGCACTGTGAGAAGAGTACCTGTGTTCTTCCCAATGTGTGAGCGGTGGAGATAGAACCTTTCTCTGAGTCTGAGACTGTTTTGAGTCTGCCCCACGTACTGGGCACTGTGGCATTTTTTACACGAAATGAGACAGTGATGGGTTTTTTTGTGTCACAGGAGAAGTGTTCTCTAAGAGTGAAAGTTTCACCTGTTTTACATGAATTGAATGTTGTGGACTCAATCAAGTGTTTTTCACAGATGATACATTTTTTACGCTCACACCTGAAACACCCAAGGTTGTCGTGCTTAATAGGAGGAAGAACTGTAGGCATTAGGATATTGCGTATGCTCTTACAGTTTCTCTCCCCACAGATCACGGGGGATAACCGATCAAAGGCCGAACGGAGGGCGAAGGCCGCTCTTGACACGTGTGAAGGCATGTTTTGTCTGTTTTCTAGGTATTGTTTGATTTATGTCGGGATTTAACTTAAGGTAAGCTACTGATTCAGCGATGACTAAATTTGTTTCTCGATGCATAAAAAGTCAGGGAGCGATTGATATTTGCCCGTAAATAGCCTTCAAAGCTGAAAATGTCGGCGATCGAGCACCGGAAATGGCTGTTCGATGGGTTTTGCAAGTAGAAATGTGCTTTATTTCACCAAATCAGCTCGTATTTGGTATGGGTACGGGATTCTAGAGGACGAAGGAGTCATAAGAGGTGCAAAGAAGTGCTATTTGGGAGTAGAATAAATCTTCCGAGCCAGTAGACAAGAGAAGGTCATATTTGAGAGATGCGCGTAGGCCGAT
Source organism: Littorina saxatilis (assembly GCF_037325665.1). Lineage (NCBI taxonomy): Eukaryota > Metazoa > Mollusca > Gastropoda > Littorinimorpha > Littorinidae > Littorina > Littorina saxatilis. The sequence goes on along the minus strand of NC_090245.1, from coordinate 8,518,974 downwards.
CTTTCCGACAAGCGAATGATACAGCAGATTAATCATTCGTTTTGATCAGAAACATAGTCTCTAGTTTTTATGAATGAGTTTTTTTAATTAAAACAATCACGAGAACTCTCTCGCTTACCCTTAAATCTTTATCCTTGTAAAATAAAGTTATCTCTCTCTCATAGTTTCTTTTTGGCCTGTTGGCAAGTCTTCTTTCACTAGTTGAAATAATAGAAAACAGTTGATAACAAATGGTACCCGGGGGGAGGGGGGGGGTAATTTAGCGCAAGGGCAGCTGATGGCGGTGCCATTTGATGTCTGATTCGATCGCGGGGATGCATCGGCCGTATTTTTTTTTTTTTTTTGTTAATTTTTTTTTTTTTTTTTTTTTTTTGGGGGGGGGGGGGGTAGCAGCAGATGTTGCCTGAAAGCGTCGTTTTGCACTCTGTGTCTCTGCCCGGGTTTGGGGTCGGATGGCTATTAGCGGTTGCCCCTCCATGTCTACTCATTTGAAATAATAAGGTCCCCACAGAGCCCCCCACCATCCACCCCCCCCCCCCCCACCGGAAATAATGTCATCAAAGACATTAAAAGAAGAAGAACAAAACAAACACGATTTGGCAATATCGCCAGGAAGAACTTTTATCCAAAGTCTCTGTTCAATAGTTTTCTTGGAATCACTCTACACACTGGCCATCACATACCAATACCAACACCCTTGTCTCGATTCCTGGTCTAACTGTCAAAAAACCCACATTCAGTCAAAACAGTTTATGAAACAACACATTTCAGTACTATTGGAAATTTGCTGCTGATCACTACTGGCAAATGGCTACTCTGCACTGGGGCATTTTTTTTTGCAGTGACGCGTAAGGCAGGCTTTCCATTTATATACTTTGGAACAGCCCCCACAGACATATCGCCTGCCCTCGTGGCTTGTCCTCCTGTGGTCGGCCAGACTGCTTCTACTAGCAAAGGCCATGGTACACAACTTGCACCCATATGGTTTCTGGCCACCACATGAATGGGAGTGCTGTGTTAACATTTTTTGTATTGCAAACTTCTTTGCACATTTGTGGCACTCAAAAGGTCTTTCATCTGAGTGTTTGTTCTGGGGCGGGGATGTAGCTCAGTCGGTAGCGCGCTGGATTTGTATCCAGTTGGCCGCTGTCAGCGTGAGTTCGTCCCCACGTTCGGCGAGAGATTTATTTCTCAGAGTCAACTTTGTGTGCAGACTCTCCTCGGTGTCCAAACACCCCCGTGTGTACACGCAAGCACAAGACCAAGTGCGCACGAAAAAGATCCTGTAATCCATGTCAGAGTTCGGTGGGTTATAGAAACACGAAAATACATACAGCATGCTTCCTCCGAAAGCGGCGTATGGCTGCCTAAATCAGTAAATGGCGGGATAAAAACGGTCATACACGTAAAATTCCACTCGTGCAAACCACGAGTGCACGTGGGAGTTTCAGCCCACGAACGCAGAAGAAGAAGTGTTTGTTCTTGTGGTGTATTTCGAGCAACTTTGGTCGTTTGAACGTTTTAAAAGGCACCCTGGTTCTGTACACACCACGGGTTCACCTTGGTAGTGCACTTCCCTTATATATATATGTCTCTTCAGATTATTGCCATAGGCGAACGATTTGCCACAATGGTGGCATATGGCCGGAGCAGCGGATCCGGATGGACCTGGCACAGGTCCATCTACTTCTTCCTCCACCTCCTCTGCCACAAGAACCATTTCTTCGTCTTCAGACTGCATCTGTATAAACAGATGCTCCAAACCCATTAGAATGAGTGTGTGTGGGTGTGTATGTATGGGTGTGTATGTGCGTGTGTGCAGTGCGTGCGTGCGTGCGTGTGTGTGGGTGTACACGAGAGACAGCTATTTGGCTTAGTGTGTGTGCCGTTATCTAAGGACAACAGGGTACGTGTGCTTCTAAATTGATCACTATTTACATTGACAATGATGCACAGAACCGTTTTGCTGCACTGTACAGATGTACGCTTTTCTGAAATTTCGTTCACACGTGCCGCGTCTGCTATCCAGTAATTCGCGGTAGGATTAGAATACCAAACCGATGTCAAATACGAGCTGATTTGGTGAAATAAAGCACATTTCTACTTGCGAAACCCATCGAACAGCCATTAGGTCTATCAAGCATCACTACAGCCAACCTATCAAACACTGAACACTGTAATAGGGATGTTTTACACGATTAATGATCAACTTAACTGTTTTAATTTAAAAAAAGCGGTTCTCTGTTCATTTATTGCAGCTGTGCATTGTTGTGATTTCACAGATAAATTTAGCGTTCGAGGGGTACGTACCTCTTTCAACACACCGAATTTTGCCGAATTTTGACACATTTCCAAAAAATATCATTAAATATCTGATGCACTTACATTAAATTGGTTTGCTTTTGTGAAATATTTGATTCTTAAATGTTTCTAATTAACATAACATGTACGAGGGTAAATTTAACACATAATCCAAATATTTTCAAAGAAATTGGTATATTATTGGATTTCGGAAAAAGTTTTGCTCTTTGAGACACCAACACACTTTTGGGTGGGGTTGGAAACACACTTCCAGGTAGAAAACGGTTCATGGGAAACAACTCATCCTTTCTGGCCTATTTAGCAAACTGGCAGTGGAAACGATTGCCTCCCTTTACCCTCTCTGGTGTCTGTGAATTTTTTTTAATACATTTTTCTTCTTACTGCCAGTATACTGGTGCTATGTCGTGGCATAAGTAGTAGTGGGAATGAGTTTTTTCGTGGCGAACTTGTCAAAACGTGTTCAGTAGACCCCAGTGAATATATCTAGCCTACTGAAGCTGGATCCTGAGGGGGGTGCACGGTAGGCCTAGCTGGCTTGGAGCCTACAATACTGACCAATACTGACTCGCCAGGTACTGATTTGGTATTGATCACTGCGCCAACCACTGAAGCAACCACCTAAGTGTAAATGTTTTGAGGTATAAAACATACCTTGGTATTATGTCAATTCTTTTTGCATTTTAATCAGATATGATAAAACAAAAATGTCAATCTAGATCAGGCTTAGACGCAAAAAGACTTGTATTTAGGCAACATGACTGATGAGCGACTCAGTGACTCGTAGCGAGAGATGCCGTTCTTAGACCTGTGTAACGAGATTCTGTCGAAGTAATTCGATGCTAATCCTGCAGACTTTTGTATTGCCGCAATTAAAACATTTATTTTTGTTGGTAGCTGTTTGTTTCCTTGTGGATGTGTTATGTGCAATTAAACGGGTACTGACACGTTTTACACATGGGTTACACGAGTTGCAAAGTATTTGAAACGACGGTATTACTGTATATACAGAGGTGCCTGTGTTGAAAGGCGAATACCATTTGGACCAGCCATGAGTGATGAAACATTGTACGCAGGTGACAATAAAAGGTGTTTTTTCCAAGCGAGGTGTCCGCAATCTGCATGACAAAATATAGCTCTTAATTTATCTACATCGCTCGATCTGTTCTCTTACGTATTTTTTGTGTGTGTGTGTGTGTGTGTGTGTGTGTGTAAGCACGCGCGCGTGCGTGCTGCGTCCGTTTCAGTGAGTGATTTCTCAAAAAAGTGTTATATTAATGAGCACACACAAAACTTGCCCCCCCCCCCCCAAAAAAAAAAAAAAAAACAAAAAAAAAACAACAATTCGCGTAAGGCGAAATTACTACATGTAGTCAAGCTGTGGAACTAACAGAATGAAACTGAACGCACTGCATTTTTTCACAATGACCGTAGTCCGCCGCTCGTGCAAAACGCAGTGAAACTGACGAGCCTGTTTAGCGCGGTAGTGGTTTCGCTGTACGTGCTGCATAGCACGCTTTTCTGTACCTCTCTTCCTTTTAACTTTCTGAGCGTGTTTTTAATCCAAACATATCATATCTATACGTTTTTGGTATCAGGAACCAACAAGAAATAAGATGAAATTGTTTTCAAACCGATTTCGGAAATTTAATGTTGATCATAATTTTTATATTTTTAATTTTCAGAGCTTGTTTTTAATCCGAATATAACATATTTATATGTTTTTGGAATCAGAAAATGATGGAGAATAAGATGAACGTAAATTTGGATCGTTTTATAAAAAATTTTTTTTTTACAATTTTCAGATTTTTAATGACCAAAGTCATTAATTAATTTTTAAGCCACCAAGCTGAAATGCAATACCGCCTCAACTTTCACGAAAAGCCGGATATGACGTCATCAAAGACATTTATCAAAAAAATGAAAAACACATCTGGGGATATCATACCCAGGAACTCTTATGTCAAATTTCATAAAGATCGGTCCAGTAGTTAAGTCTGAATCGCTCTACACACACACACACACAGACAGACAGACGCACACACACACACACACACACACACCACGACCCTCGTCTCGATTCCCCCCTCTACGTTAAAACATTTAGTCAAAACTTGACTAAATGTAAAAAGAAGCAAACAAGTCGCGTAAGGCGAAAATACAACATTTAGTCAAGCTGTCGAACTCACAGAATGAAACTGAACGCAATGCAATTTTTCAGCAAGACCGTACTCGTAGCATCATCAGTCCACCGCTCGTGGCAAAGGCAGTGAAATTGACAAGAAGAGCGGGGTAGTAGTTGCGCTGAGAAGGATAGCACGCTTTTCTGTACCTCTCTTCGTTTTTATATTTAGTCAAGTTTTGACTAAATATTTTAACGTAGAGGGGGGAATCGAGACGAGGGTCGTGGTGTATGTGTGTGTGTGTGTGTGTGTGTGTGTGTGTGTGTCTGTGTGTGTGTGTAGAGCGATTCAGACTAAACTACTGGACCGATCTTTATGAAATTTGACATGAGAGTTCCTGGGTATGAAATCCCCGAATGTTTTTTTCATTTTTTTGATAAATGTCTTTGATGACGTCATATCCGGCTTTTCGTGAAAGTTGAGGCGGCACTGTCACGCCCTCATTTTTCAACCAAATTGGTTCAAATTTTGGTCAAGTAATCTTCGACGAAGCCCGGGGTTCGGTATTGCATTTCAGCTTGGTGGCTTAAAAATTAAGTAATGACTTTGGTCATTAAAAATCTGAAAATTGTAAAAAAAAATAAAAATTTATAAAACGATCCAAATTTACGTTTATCTTATTCTCCATCATTTGCTGATTCCAAAAACATATAAATATGTTATATTTGGATTAAAATCAAGCTCTGAAAATTAAATATATAAAAATTATTATCAATTTTTTTTTTTCGAAATCAATTTAAAAACACTTTCATCTTATTCCTTGTCGGTTCCTGATTCCAAAAACATATAGATATGATATGTTTGGATTAAAAACACGCTCAGAAAGTTAAAACGAAGAGAGGTACAGAAAAGCGTGCTATCCAGTCAGGCATGGGAATTGTCCGCCGAAAGGCACATTTCCGCCGAATTTTTTTATGTTCCGCCGTAAAACCAAAAGTGTCCGCCGAAAAAATAGAAGGGGGAGGTAAAAATGGTTCTAAAAACCTAATTTAATGGCAAACTTGGAGCTTAGATGACACCAAATTACACCATTTGGGTTCTTTGGAGAAAACAAATTCTGGGGGGGGGCATGCCCCCGAACCCGCCTAGCAGGGCTAGGTGCTTTGCGCCGTTGACTTTGCTATTACTTACAAATTTTCAGCCTTTTTATATTTAGTCAAGTTTTGACTAAATATTTTAACATCGAGGGGGAATCGAAACGAGGGTCGTGGTGTATGTGCGTGTGTGTGTGCGTGTGTGTGTGCGTGTGTGTGTGTGTGTGTGTGTGTGTGTGTGTGTGTGTGTGTGTGTGTGTGTGTGTGTAGAGCGATTCAGACTAAACTACTGGACCGATCTTTATGAAATTTGACATGAGAGTTCCTGGGTATGAAATCCCCGAACGTTTTTTTCATTTTTTGGATAAATGTCTTTGATGACGTCATATCCGGCTTTTCGTGAAAGTTAAGGCGGCACTGTCACGCCCTCATTTTTCAACCAAATTGGTTGAGATTTTGGTCAAGTAATCTTCGACGAAGCCCGGGGTTCGGTATTGCATTTCAGCTTGGTGGCTTAAAAATTAATTAATGACTTTGGTCATTAAAAATCTGAAAATTGTAAAAAAAAAAAAATAAAAATTTATAAAACGATCCAAATGTACGTTTATCTTATTCTCCATCATTTGCTGATTCCAAAAACATATAAATATGTTATATTCGGATTAAAAACAAGCTCTGAAAATTAAATATATAAAAATTATTATCAAAATTAAATAGTCCAAATCAATTTAAAAACACTTTCATCTTATTCCTTGTCGGTTCCTGATTCCAAAAACATATAGATATGATATGTTTGGATTAAAAACACGCTCAGAAAGTTAAAACAAAGAGAGGCACAGAAAAGCGTGCTATCCTTCTTAGCGCAACTACTACCCCGCTCTTCTTGCCATGAGCGGTGGACTGACGATGCTACGAGTATACGGTCTTGCTGAAAAATGGCATTGCGTTCAGTTTCATTCTGTGAGTTCGACAGCTACTTGACTAAATATTGTATTTTCGCCTTACGCGACTTGTTTACTTTTTCCAATTCCCATGCCTGTATCCTTCTCAGCGCAACGAATACCCCGCTCTTCTTGTCAATTCCACGGGCACTGCCTTTGCCACGGGCGGTGGAGTGACGATGCTACGAGTATACGGTCTTGCTGCGTTGCGTTGCGTTCAGTTTCATTCTGTGAGTTCGACAGCTACTTGGCTAAATATTGTATTTTCGCCTTACGCGACTTGTTATATTTAGTCAAGTTTTGACTAAATATTTTAACATCGAGGGGGAATCGAAACGAGGGTCGTGGTGTATGTGTGTCTGTGCGTGTGTGTGTGTGTGTGTGTGTAGAGCGATTCAGACTAAACTACTGGACCGATCTTTATGAAATTTGACATGAGAGTTCCTGGGTATGAAATCCCCGAACGTTTTTTTCATTTTTTTGATAAATGTCTTTGATGACGTCATATCCGGCTTTTCGTGAAAGTTGAGGCGGCACTGTCACGCCCTCATTTTTCAACCAAATTGGTTGAAATTTTGGTCAAGTAATCTTCGACAAAGCCCGGACTTCGGTATTGCATTTCAGCTTGGTGGCTTAAAAATTAATTAATGACTTTGGTCATTAAAAATCTGAAAATTGTAAAAAAAAATAAAAATTTATAAAACGATCCAAATTTACGTTCATCTTATTTTCCATCATTTTCTGATTCCAAAAACATATAAATATGTTATATTTAGATTAAAAACAAGCTCTGAAAATTAAATATATAAAAATTATTATCAAAATTAAATTGTCGAAATCAATTTAAAAACACTTTCATCTTATTCCTTGTCGGTTCCTGATTCCAAAAACATATAGATATGATATGTTTGGATTAAAAACACGGTCAGAAAGTTAAAACAAAGAGAGGTACAGAAAAGCGTGCTATCCTTCTTAGCGCAACTACTACCCCGCTCTTCTTGTCAATTTCACTGCCTTTGCCATGAGCGGTGGACTGACGATGCTACGAGTATACGGTCTTGCTGAAAAATGGCATTACGTTCAGTTTCATTCTGTGAGTTCGACAGCTACTTGACTAAATATTGTATTTTCGCCTTACGCGACTTGTTTTAACTTTCTGAGCGTGTTTTTAATCCAAACATATCATATCTATATGTTTTTGGAATCAGGAACCGACAAGGAATAAGGTGAAAGTGTTTTTAAATTGATTTAAAAAAATTAATTTTGATCATAATTTTCATATTTTTAATTTTCAGAGCTTGTTTTTAATCCAAATATAACATATTTATATGTTTTTGGAATCAGAAAATAATGAAGAATAAGATGAAAGTAAATTTGGATCGTTTTATGAAAACAAGCGTGTTTTTAATCCAAACATATCATATCTATATGTTTTTGGAATCAGGAACCGATAAGGAATAAGATGAAATTGTTTTTAAATCGATTTCGAAAATTTGATTTTGATAATAATTTTTATATTTATATTTTCAGAGCTTGTTTTTAATCCGAATATAACATATTTATATATTTTTGGAATCAGAAAATGATGAAGAATAAGATGAACGTAAATTTGGATCGTTTTATAAAAAAAATAATTTTAATTACAATTTTCAGATTTTTAATGACCAAAGTCATTAATCTATTTTAAAGCCACCAAGCTGAAATGCAATACCAAAGTCAGGCCTTTGTCGAAGATTGCTTGACCAAATTTTCAATCAAATTGATTGAAAAATGAGGGTGTGACAGTGCCGCCTCAACTTTTACAAAAAGCCGGATATGACGTCATCAAAGGTATTTATCGAAACATTTTTTAAAAAAAGTCCGGGGATATCATTTCCAGGAACTCTCATGTAAAATTTCATTAAGATCGGTCCAGTAGTTTGGTCTGAATCGCTCTACACACACACGCACACACACAAACACACACACCACGTGTTTGGTGTTTAACGTCGTTTTCAACCATTCAAGGTTATATCGCGACGGGAAATGTGACGTTGTAGAAGGAGCAAAATGTCACGTTGTAGAAGGAGCAACATGTGACGTTGTAGAAGGAGCAACATGTGATACCAAGAAGGAGAAAAATGTCACGTTGCAAAAGGAGCAAAATGTGTTGTTGCAGAAGGAGCAAAATGTGACGTTGCAGAAGGAGCAAAATGTGACGTTGCAGAAGGAGCAAAATGTGACGTTGTAGAAGGAGCAAAATGTGACGTTGTAGAAAGAGCAAAATGTGACGTAGAAGGAGCAAAATGTGACGTTGTAGAAAGAGCAAAATGTGACGTTGTAGAAGGAGCAAAATGTGACGTTGTAGAAGGAGCAAAATGTGACGTAGAAGGAGCAAAATGTGACGTTGTAGAAAGAGCAAAATGTGACGTTGTAGAAGGAGCAAAATGTGGCGTAGTTAGTAGGCTTAATATCTTGCTCTCTTGGTTGCCACTATTGAACAGAAAATATATTTATAACATTTATTTAGGGAACAAATCATCCATTGAGCAAACAGACAAACGTAGACATGAAACCAAAAAACCCAGAGACCTTCGCCGAATTGCTTGCTCTTGTGAGAGACTTGTAACAGAAGGAAGACCACAAATTTAGCAACCATAAAATTGTAAGGATTATTATCAGTCCCTTTTTGTGTTCAGATGGAAACCCTATTTTCTTGTTTGGAGGGTCCAAAGAGGTTCATATTTTTGCTTCTTCAAGGCACTTTCCTCACAAAACAGAACCTCTGCAGGGGGGTGGGGGGCAAGTAAAGGGAGCGAGGCGACCTAGACGAATGAGCGGAGCGACCGAGATTCCTAGGGGGTCCGGGTCCAAAGAAGCCTGAGCTTAGAAATGCTCAATCTGTTTGTTTTTTCTCCCCCATTTTTGGGGGAGGCAATTTTAACTTTTTTATGTTACCATTTTCTGGTTTGAAAATAACCTTTCAATTTAAAATTCCACCGTACTGACTGCTTTGCCACCAGAACTTGACCATATTAATTTAGACTTTATGCAAATTCCGGCATAATGTGAACTTTCTAATTTATTTTTTGTTTAATGGGCTAGGGGGGGGGGGGGTTGAGCCCCTAACCCCCCCCCCCCCTCCCTCGTCCAGCCCTGCTCTGGGGAGTTCATGTCAGACGGTTACCGACTTTTTGAAACCCCATGGTCATATGGATTAGATTAACTCCGTAAACTTGGATCAGAACAGATGTGGCAGGACGTTTTCTGGAAACAGTACCGATGGTACGCATGGTAACAAATGATAATGCGTCCCGTAACCCGCTCTTATCAATTTTAGTGTGACGTGTGTGTGTGGTTCGTGTGTGCAGAAACATCGTTGTACGGTGAAGGTGTGCACAACAATCCTGCTATGTTCAACATTAACAGTACTATTCGTGATGAGTCAAGTCTTGGATGTCATCCCAAGTCCTCTCTACCTTGTGGGACTTTTCAAGATCCAAGATCTCAATCGACTGTTTGCAGCTCCTCCGGAAACAGGTATGTTTTGCTCTCCTGCCTACTACTTTTACAGAATAGCATAAGTAGAATAGGTAGACAGAAGTAGAACTCCCGCCCCGCCGCCACCAGCCCCACCACGTGACCACCAACTGACAGCGTCATGTGCCCGTGGTTGGTGCGATCACGAATTATCAGTTTGGTAGCTTCATGTGGACAGATGTATTTTTTCAATTATATACAGTGATGGTGTATCACTCCGACTGAAAGCATGTGTAGAATACTCTTGCATCACTGTACATTCAGATTTTAGAGGTTGTCTTGTTCACTGACAAGGCTATTTATGGCTGCCGTTTGCAATCATGGCATCACAGAGATATGTGCATGGCATCCCACCCAGTGTCTCTTTACTTAAAACTCCGAAAGGGGAATAACTCTACAGCATGCGGACTTTCACAATGTCTGCCTGACACAGCTGCAAACTGTTGTTGCTTTCGTCAATTCTGCTCGTAAGCTCATGCTGGTAATACACTCTAGATTGTGCTTGATTACATGACCCAACACTTAAATCATCAGACAGACCCGATTTCAAAAGAAAGTTATCTATACCAGTGTTGTTGATCAGGGGCGGATCAGTTTATTTTATGGGGGGGGTTTCCAAAAGTATATTGTGAAGATATGGGTGTGAAGGCGCGAACGCCGAGCCGACGGCGCGAAGCGCCTAGCTTGCTAGGGGGGTCCGGGGGCATGCTCCCCCGGAAAATTTTGAAAAAAAGGATGCAAAATGGTGCAATCTGGTGCATTCTGAGGATGATCATTACCAGTTTGAGGCAGCAGATTTTTTCACTGATTAATACCCCAAAAATTGAAACTCAACCCAAAAAAACACAATTTTTTTTTGTGGCTGGGGGGGGGGGGGGGGGGGTTCAGAAACCCCCCCTCGTCCGCCCCTGTTGATCATAGTGTTAAACGTATCACTCTATTGCGACTCCGATAATATTTCAGTCGACAATCGACTATCATTACGAGCAAACCGGCACATTATAGGTCTATGCCTCAGGTTAAGGGGGTAAACCTACCTAGAGTTGCAAAAAAAAAAAGCTTTTTTTGAGAACCTACTAGTGTGTGGCATCATTAGAAAGCTAAATCTCTCTATTTTTATTTACAGTCTGAATTTTCAATCAATTCCAATCCAAGCTAGAGATATGAGGGTTCTAAGCAGGTGTGTTTCTCACTGAAAACCCAAAATCCGGTCCCATTTTACTCTTTATTTCGATGCACACTAAAACTAACTAATTTTAACATGCAGATTTTCTCCGAAAACGCCACTTGTCAGGGTGTTTTTACACCACAGTTTTCTCAGTTTTCATGCTAGGGCCTGGTAATTTGTACTGGAAATAGAAATAGATCCATAGCTGGATTCTAAACTAGCCAAACTGTAATCAAACAGACAGATCAAAAATATCATAATTTATACTAAGGGGACCCGGGAAATGTTTTTGATTTTTACATTTAGTCAAGTTATGACTAAATGTTTTAACATCGAGGGGGGAATCGAGACGAGGGTCGTGGTGTATGTGCGTGTGTCTGTGTGTGTGTGTGTGTGTGTGTAGAGCGATTCAGACTAAACTACTGGACCGATCTTTATGAAATTTGACATGAGAGTTCCTGGGTATGAAATCCCCGAACGTTTTTTTCATTTTTTTGATAAATGTCTTTGATGACGTCATATCCGGCTTTTCGTGAAAGTTGAGGCGGCACTGTCACGCCCTCATTTTTCAACCAAATTGGTTGAAATTTTAGTCAAGTAATCTTCGACGAAGCCCGGACTTCGGTATTGCATTTCAGCTTGGTGGCTTAAAAATTAATTTATGACTTTGGTCATTAAAAATCTGAAAATTGTAAAAAAAAATAAAAATGTATAAAACGATCCAAATTTACGTTCATCTTATTCTCCATCATTTGCTGATTCCAAAAACATATAAATATGTTATATTTGGATTAAAAACAAGCTCTGAAAATTAAATATATATAAAAATTATTATCAAAATTAAATTGTCGAAATCAATTTAAAAACACTTTCATCTTATTCCTTGTCGGTTCCTGATTCCAAAAACATATAGATATGATATGTTTGGATTAAAAACACGCTCAGAAAGTTAAAACAAAGAGAGGTACAGAAAAGCGTGCTATCCTTCTTAGCGCAACTACTACCCCGCTCTTCTTGTCAATTTCACTGCCTTTGCCATGAGCGGTGGACTGACGATGCTACGAGTATACGGTCTTGCTGAAAAATGGCATTGCGTTCAGTTTCATTCTGTGAGTTCGACAGCTACTTGACTAAATGTTGTATTTTCGCCTTACGCGACTTGTTTAAATTAAATTGTGTACATGGCGTTTACTGGTAATAAGCCACATACCTGCTTTTCCCTAGTTCAGGCTCCAGGTAAACTTGTTTTTCATCACTTTTCCAAAGTACAGCTTTCAGGGATAAAAAGTGTAAGAAATATTGTGTAAAAAGTGATACCAACATTTTTTTGTTCGCAAAATGTTATTATTATCTTCTTTTTTTCCCCTCATGGTTGTGAAAATCTATCAGCTAACCAATTCTTTTCCTGAAAAGCTACATAACTGACATAGATGCCCACCAAATCCCATCATCACAATCCACTGAGATGTTACTATGTAGCAAAATTATACAACAATACACCCAACTTTAAAGTTTATACCCCCTTAAAGTTGTCTCCTAAACTGTTTGATGCAGAAGAGTGCAAACCACACTTCCACGATCCGTTCCACGAATCTGCGATGGAGTACACCCGCATACATCCGCCATTTTCTTGCCACCACAACGAGTCTGGTCTCACCAGAGTGGAAAGGGGAGCAACTCTCATCGTCAACTCAACACTTGTGACGTCACTGAAGGCAACACTGATCAACTGCAGTTATCAGGCAATCTACAGGCTGTCGGAAAACTCCTATGATTTTTCTGCACCACAGGTGTTTGAGGATGAGGTGAAAATTCGGCTAGTGACTGACGGGGTTCGAGTCCGCTGTTATTTGAAAAATGCGACATCTCAGGTAGGAACTGGCACTTTGGCCTGATGTCACTTTTTCAACTTCTTTTTAATGATGATAATAATGATAATACGAGAATTTATAACGCGCACATATCTCACCACAAGGTGACTCAAGGCGACTTAAAGTGGCGCTTATCTCTAATCATTATTTTTGTTCATTTCATTTTTGTTCCCTTTTTGACTCACATGCGAAGCAAAAGTGAGTCTATGTACTCACCCGAGTCGTCCGTCCGTCCGTCCGTCCGTCCGGAAAACTTTAACGTTGGATATTTCTTGGACACTATTCAGTCTATCAGTACCAAATTTGGCAAGATGGTGTATGATGACAAGGCCCCAAAAAACATACATAGCATCTTGACCTTGCTTCAAGGTCAAGGTCGCAGGGGCCATAAATGTTGCCTAAAAAACAGCTATTTTTCATATTTTTCCCATTTTCTCTGAAGTTTTTGAGATTCAATACCTCACCTATATATGATATATAGGGCAAAGTAAGCCCCATCTTTTGATACCAGTTTGGTTTACCTTGCTTCAAGGTCAAGGTCACAGGAGCTCTTCAAAGTTGGATTGTATACATATTTTGAAGTGACCTTGACCCTGAACTATGGAAGATAACTGTTTCAAACTTAAAAATTATGTGGGGCACATGTTATGCTTTCATCATGAGACACATTTGGTCACATATGGTCAAGGTCACTTTGACCCTTATGAAATGTGACCAAAATAAGGTAGTGAACCACTAAAAGTGACCATATCTCATGGTAGAAAGAGCCAATAAGCACCATTGTACTTCCTATGTCTTGAATTAACAGCTTTGTGTTGCATGACCTTGGATGACCTTGACCTTGGGTCAAGGTCACATGTATTTTGGTAGGAAAAATGTGTAAAGCATGTGAGTCGTATGGGCTTTGCCCTTCTTGTTTTTCAGGGGCGTTGGGGAGGGAGCGGGGCGATGGCCGTTGGGAAGAAAAACTATGGTTGTCTTCCCCAGGGGGGGGGGGGGGGGGGCAACCATAGGGAGCACCTCCCCCCTCCCCACCCCCGTGTTTATAATAATTGGCTTATTGTCAAGTGAGCAGAAAGACAGACAGACAGACTGTCACTGGTTAAAGTTATAATAAACCGGGGATATAGCTCAGTTGGTAGCGCGCTGGATTTGTATTCAGTTGGCCGCTGTCAGCGTGAGTTCGATCCCAGGTTCGGCGGAAATTTATTTCAGAGTCAACTTTGTGTGCAGACTCTCTTCGGTGTCCGAACTCCCCCCCCCCCCCCCCCCCCCCCCGTGTACACTACATTGGGTGTGCACGTTAAAGATCCCACGATTGACAAAAGGGTCTTTCCTGGCAAAATTGCTTAGGCACAGTTAATAATTGTCTACCTATACCCGTGTGACTTGGAATAATAGGCCGTGAAAGGTAAATATGCGCCGAAATGGCTGCAATTACTGGCCGTATAAAATTTCATCTCACACGGCATCACTGCAGAGCGCCTAGAACTGTACCCACGGAATATGCGCGATATAAGCGTCATTGATTGATTGATTGATAAACCATCTCTGTGTGAATTCGACGCATCAGTTCCATTCAAAATTGCCTGACAGTCGATGCGACAAAAACACTAATGTACAGGGCTCCCCACGAACGCCCGTCCTAGAGGGTCCCGGGACCCCCACTTGCAATGTTTAGAGGGTCCATGGACCCCCTTAGCAGAGGTTTAGAGGGTCCCAAGAGTCCCGGGCCCCCAAACTCCCTATTTACATAACGCATTGTGATCGCAAATAATGTGATATGAACTGGGTTTTTTTTCTTACCAGAATATTCGAGGAGGACACTTCAACTATACCAAGTCAAATGCAACACACCTGAACACTTTGTTTTGCGTAAAAAAATGGGATAATTTGTGTTTGCACTTTGACTTAGCTGACGACTAAAGTCTGAAAAGAGTATACGGGACGCACGACAGAGGAAATTGAGTGCGTCCCGGGACCCGCTCTTTGTAGGTTTAGTGCGTCCCGGGACCCCCTCCATGAATTTCTAGTACGTGATTTCGGCTTCTAGTGCGTATAGGACGCAGGGACGCGCTCTATGGGGAGCCCTGATGTACGACTTGGTTTTGTCGAAGTGTAATTACTGCTAGTGCTATACTCTTTTGTATGAATGTCCCCTTGACATCACGGACACACTCCAGAAAGTGCAAAATACAGCAGCTAGACTGGTTGTCAAAGCACGCATGGGTGATCATGCAAAACCACTCATCCACTCTCCCCACGTCTTCACAATTGTTATTACTTTTATTATTCATGTACCCAATGTGGTTTTGTGTAATAAACATTTGCCTTGCCTTGCCATTACTGGTTACCTGTCCAAGCCTGCATTGACTAAAAACAGTACTCTGTCATATTTGTCTCTCTTAAATGGTTTCTGTCTATATCTGTAAACTTTTAACTGTTTATACACCCCCCCCCCCCCACCCCCCACCCTTTATCCGACAGATTCGCTTCCTTGCCGATTCCCGGCTATTTCGCATTCCCCATGTTAGAACTAAAACCTTCGGTCACAGATCCTTCCTTCCATTCTGCCCTTCAAAACTGGAACTCCTTCCCGCATAACATTCGCTACATTGAGTCAACCACTTCTTATAAATCAGCTTTAAAGACCCATCTGTTCAAACTTTATTCATATTCATCAACAAATCTCTGCCTGTCCTAACTGTCTGGAGAAATGGCGAGTGTGTGTGTGTGTGTGAGATGTATTTTATGTCAGTAGTAACCGCCCAACACCGCTAAGCAATTTTTCTTGTTTTGATAAGGACCTAACAGTTTGAGTCTTTGAGTCTGGAGTCTTTGAAGCCCAAAGAAGCTAACAAAGCCTAATTTGCATACAACTGATTTTCTTGATTTGTGAGCTTCTTTTTAACCCAAACACGTGATATGCATATTTTTTTATGTCGAGACACCACTTATCACATATTTACACAACTTCCATCCTCATTGCGCACACTCTAAAACTTAACCCTGGTAGTAACAGTTCCAACATTTATTGAACTGATATATACACATGTGTATCCACACATCAACAAACTCCCCTGACTGGGGTTCAAAATTCCACTAGCAACAAACTTGCTGCTGTACATTCCCCTTTAAGCAAAAAACCCTGACCAGGGTAAAAATGTCTATACATGTACAGCCAAACATTTAGCTGTTCTTTTACACTGAAGCAAAATTCCTCTGACACAGATACAGAGATTCAAACTCAAAACATATTGATGTTCTGTCAGATTAATACTTTTTGGCATAATCGGGCGCAGAGTGGGGAGATAGACATAACCACAGGCAGTAATTATCCAATCTTGTAAAATCATATTTTAGAAATCATAATGCACCCCCTCCGCTTCCCTGTATTAAATTGCCCTCATCTGTACCAGCAAATCAGCAGGCCCCTGGCTGTCTCAGCACTGTTTTGCCCATTACGTACCATACTTACAGAAGTAATCTGGGGGTGTACACCAACCAAATTACTCTGTTTAGCACGCCAACCCCTGGCTCTCACACAGTGAGAAAGACTTGCAATTGATACAGGTGGGTTGATGGTGCAGCCACAGGACCCTCCTCCACTGAACCAGACCACAACAACATGGCCTTTTGTAACGGGCTCAATCCTGCAGATATCCTTAACGTTACAGAATAGTGTGTGCTTCCAAGCAGAATTACTTTCGCCTGTGGCCATGTCTATCTTATGCCAACAAATTGCTAGCAATTTACCCCACTTCTGCCCGCACTAATTATACATGAGCTGTCTCTCTAAGTCGGCAACAAAGAGTTTGTTGCTCCACTCGCTGAGGTGTACACCATCGGCGGTGAGGCACCAGCCATCATTGCATATCCCATACTGTATATATATGCCACTGGGTCCCCTAAGTTATTTTCTTACGTATACCCGTACGGCTTGTGATTTCCACCTTCCCAATGTTTGTACCTCCTCCATTGGCATACCATTTATGACAGCTGTAGTGCAGCTCCAATACTGAACGAATGAGAAAAACATCGGCTTAACCCAAATAGGTTGCACCAATTCCAGACAAAATGTTGACACAGTAACATGCTGAATAGGAATAAACCAATTCAGAATACAGGAGTACATCGTTCGCCCGACATAACAACGTTTAAGATTGAGGCTTAAATGTCTTTATTCAGGGGAAGACAGGGAGCACAATGCAATCATGTTTAAATAGGTTAGGGAAAATTCAATTTTAATCACCACTGTAATGATTAAGCTAATCAATAAATTGGAAAGCTTCCAAGCACAAATGAAATCCAATAGTCCGGAGTTAGTCAAAGATTGCTTGACCAAACTTTCAGTTTCAATCTGTTTACCTGAAAAATGCGGGCGTGACAGTGCGCCTCAACTTTCACAACAGTTACAAATCAGAAGTATGTTTGTGTAAGTGGTGGTTACATTATGACTGTGTAATTTTTGTTTGAAAAACATAGGTATTGGTATTATTTATTGAGAATGAAATTTTGTAATTAGGTAAAAAGAAACACGTTTCTATGATTTTAGTAACCTGGAAGTCCGTCATTTTTTTTTTTAATAAAAGTATATATCATAGAGAAAAAACGTGAAAGAGGTAACAAAATTAAGCACATCTTCTGATAAACAAAAAACAACAACAACAACAACCTAACAGCCGGATCAATCAATCAATCAATCAATGAGTCTTATATCGCGCATATTCCGTGGGTACAGTTCTAGGCGCTCTGCAGTGATGCCGTGTGAGATGAAATTTTATACGGCCAGTAGATTGCAGCCATTTCGGCGCATATTTACCTTTCACGGCCTATTATTCCAAGTCACACGGGTATAGGTAGACAATTATTAACTGTGCCTCAGCAATTTTGCCAGGAAAGACCCTTTTGTCAATCGTGGGATCTTTAACGTGCACACCCAATGTAGTGTACACGGGGGGAGGTTCGGACACCGAAGAGAGTCTGCACACAAAGTTGACTCTGTGAAATAAATTTCCGCCGAACCTGGGATCGAACTCACGCTGACAGCGGCCAACTGAATACAAATCCAGCGCGCTACCAACTGAGCTATACCCCCGCCCCGGATATGACGTCATCAAAGGAGGAAAAATGATCTGGGGATATCATCTGGAAGAATGTGCATGTAAAGTTTTATTAAAATCAGTCTGTTAGTTTTTGACTCACATGCGAAGCAAAAGTGAGTCTATGTACTCACCCGAGTCGTCCGTCCGTCCGTCCGTCCGTCCGGACGTCCGTCCCCCCCGTCCGTCCGGACGTCCGTCCGGAAAACTTTAACGTTGGATATTTCTTGGACACTATTCAGTCTATCAGTACCAAATTTGGCAAGATGGTGTATGATGACAAGGCCCCAAAAAACATACATAGCATCTTGACCTTGCTTCAAGGTCAAGGTCGCAGGGGCCATAAATGTTGTCTAAAAAACAGCTATTTTTCACATTTTTGACTCACATGCGAAGCAAAAGTGAGTCTATGTACTCACCCGAGTCGTCCGTCCGTCCGTCCGTCCGTCCGTCCGGAAAACTTTAACGTTGGATATTTCTTGGACACTATTCAGTCTATCAGTACCAAATTTGGCAAGATGGTGTGTGATGACAAGGCCCCAAAAAACATACGTAGCATCTTGACCTTGCTTCAAGGTCAAGGTCGCAGGGGCCATAAATGTTGTCTAAAAAACAGCTATTTTTCACATTTTTCCCATTTTCTCTGAAGTTTTTGAGATTCAATACCTCACCTATATATGATATATAGGGCAAAGTAAGCCCCATCTTTTGATACCAGTTTGGTTTACCTTGCTTCAAGGTCAAGGTCACAGGAGCTCTTCAAAGTTGGATTGTATACTTGACCCTGAACTATGGAAGATAACTGTTTCAAACTTAAAAATTATGTGGGGCACATGTTATGCTTTCATCATGAGACACATTTGGTCACATATGCTCAAGGTCAAGGTCACTTTGACCCTTATGAAATGTGACCAAAATAAGGTAGTGAACCACTAAAAGTGACCATATCTCATGGTAGAAAGAGCCAATAAGCACCATTGTACTTCCTATGTCTTGAATTAACAGCTTTGTGTTGCATGACCTTGGATGACCTTGACCTTGGGTCAAGGTCACATGTATTTTGGAAGGAAAAATGTGTAAAGCATGTGAGTCGTATGGGCTTTGCCCTTCTTGTTCCCATTTTCTCTGAAGTTTTTGAGATTCAATACCTCACCTATATATGATATATAGGGCAAAGTAAGCCCCATCTTTTGATACCAATTTGGTTTACCTTGCTTCAAGGTCAAGGTCACAGGAGCTCTTCAAAGTTGGATTGTATACATATTTTGAAGTGACCTTGACCCTGAACTATGGAAGATAACTGTTTCAAACTTAAAAATTATGTGGGGCACATGTCATGCTTTCATCATGAGACACATTTGGTCACATATGATCAAGGTCAAGGTCACTTTGACCCTTATGAAATGTGACCAAAATAAGGTAGTGAACCACTAAAAGTGACCATATCTCATGGTAGAAAGAGCCAATAAGCACCATTGTACTTCCTATGTCTTGAATTAACAGCTTTGTGTTGCATGACCTTGGATGACCTTGACCTTGGGTCAAGGTCACATGTATATTGGTAGGAAAAATGTGTAAAGCAGTTCTTAGTGTATGATGTCATTGCTAGGTTTAGTTATTTGACCTTGACCCTGAAGGTCAAGGTCATGTAAAGGTCAAGGTCAAGCATGTGAGTCGTATGGGCTTTGCCCTTCTTGTTTGGGAATCGCTTCACACACACACACACACACACACACACACACTAACACTAACACTAACACTAACACTAACACTAACACTAACATGTATTGACACAATTAATCATGTAATGTACCTTTCGCGCTTCGCTGGAGATCCCGCAAAGTACAAATTTCGTGTTGCTTTTCCAGATACAGTTATACGAAAATGTCCACTACATCATGACGGAGAAACCGGAAATCGAAAAGAAACTACAACAGCGCATGCTTAGGCGTCAACAACGTTCAACTTCCGACACAGAGAAATATGTACTTTGTTTTTAACTTTCCGGCTGAATAAAGAATTCTTTGAACAGATATTTTTTTCTTTCGAACCATTGCCTTTTTCTGATTTAAATTGTACTGAACCTCACCTACAGTCGTGTTTTTACATTTAGTCAAGATTTGACTAAATGTTTTAACGTAGAGGGGGGAATCGAGACGAGGGTCGTGGTGTATGTGCGTGCGTGTGTGTGTCTGTCTGTCTGTGTGTGTGTGTGTGTGTGTGTGTGTGTGTGTGTGTGTGTGTGTGTGTGTGTGTGTAGAGGGATTCAGACTAAACTACTGGACCGATCTTTATGAAATTTGACATGAGAGTTCCTGGGTATGATATCCCCAGACGTTTTTTTCATTTTTTTGATAAATGTCTTTGATGACGTCATATCCGGCTTTTCGTGAAAGTTGAGGCGGCACTGTCACGCTCTCATTATTCAACCAAATTGGTTCAAATTTTGGTCAAGTAATCTTCGACAAAGCCCGGACTTCGGTATTGCATTTCAGCTTGGTGGCTTAAAGATTAATTGATGACTTTGGTCATTAAAAATCTGAAAATTGTAAACAAAATATTTTTTTTATAAAACGATCCAAATTTACGTTCATCTTATTTTCCATCATTTTCTGATTCCAAAAACATATAAATATGTTATATTTGGATTAAAAACAAGCTCTGAAAATTAAAAATGTAAAAATTATTATCAAAATTAAATTTTCGAAATCAATTTAAAAACACTTTCATCTTATTCCTTGTCGGTTCCTGATTCCAAAAACATATAGATATGATATGTTTGGATTAAAAACACGCTCAGAAAGTTAAAACGAAGAGAGGTACAGAAATGCGTGCTATCCTTCTCAGCTCAGCGCAACTACTACCCCGCTCTTCTAGTCAATTTCACTGCCTTTGCCATGAGCGGTGGACTGACGATGCTACGAGGGTCTTGCTGAAAAATTGCATTGCGTTCAGTTTTATTCTGTGAGTTCGACAGCTACTTGACTAAATGTTGTATTTTCGCCTTACGCGACTTGTTTCTTCTTCAAACAAACCTAAAGTGTACTTCTGTTATATTCTATTTCTATATTTGAGCCAATATTAGTAGACATTTTCTTTTCAAAACACAAGTGTTGAAGGGATATGTCGCGAGATACTTTTTCCTATACACATGAAGAAAAGAGAGAAAAAGACAAAGAAACAAGTCGCGTATGGCGAAATTACTACATTTAGTCAAGCTGTGGAACTCACAGAATGAAACTGAACGTAGTCCGCCGCTAGTGCAAAGGCAGCGAAAGTGACGAGCCTGTTTGCTCTGTGCTTCATAGCACGCTTTACTGTACCTCTCTTCGTTTTAACTTTCTGAGGGTGTTTTTAATCCAAACATATCATATCTATATGTTTTTGGAATCAGGAACCGACAAGGAATAAGATGAAATAGTTGTTAAAACGATTTCGGAAATTTAATTTTAATCATAATTATTATATTTTTAATTTTCAGAGCTTGTTTTTAATCCGAATATAACATATTTATATGTTTTTGGAATCAGAACATGATGAAAAATAAAATAAAAGTAATTTTGGATCGTTTTATAAAAAAAATAATTTTAATTACAATTTTCAGATTTTTAATGACCAAAGTCATTGATTAATTTGTAAGTCTCCATGCTGAAATGCAATACCGATGATATGTTTGGATTAAAAACACGCTCAGAAAGTTAAAACGAAGAGAGGTACAGTAAAGCGTGCTATGAAGCACAGCGCAACCGCTACCGCGTCAAACAGGCTCGTCACTTTCACTGCCTTTTGCACTATCGGCGGACTACGTTCAGTTTCATTCTGTGAGTTCCACAGCTTGACTAAATGTAGTAATTTCGCCTTACGCGACTTGTTGCATTCTTTCTCTCTCCTTTATCTATGCATTAATCAGTTTATTCTGTTCTTTCTCCCAGAGAACGGGAAAAGCCATCCCGAGCTACATGAACGTATTGATAGTGGGGATTGACAGTGTCTCTCGGTTCAACATGATACGAACCATGAACCGCACACGGCGCTTCCTTCTGACACGGCTTCACGCTGTGGATTTTGCCCACTATAATAAGGTACCATGCAAATATTATATGCCTGTATATTGCTATTTCATATGTTACGTGGATTTCCATTGGTCAATTGGGCAAAACTGAGCTCATTGTAAAAGTGATATCGACGACATTTCTGTCGATATCAGTTTTGATATCGACGACCTCTTTATTGCTTCCCCACTTCAAAAACAAAAACACCTAAATTTAAAAACAAACAAATATATATGAAAATGTAATGATCCCAGAATTTAGTTGAGCAAGTGACTAAAGACTTTTTGAAAGAAAAGACATTTGGAAATACTGAAAAGTACAAGAAAAGAGTGAACAAAAAGAAATAATAATCAGAGGGAGGGATATGGAACAGCCAAAACTGAGAAATACTTTTGTAATTTCTTTACAGTAAATACATGTCCAGAGAATTAGCAATATATCTAACATTGACTGACTGTGTGATGATATCTTCTGCTATTGGTCTGTTTCGACAGTGATATCAAAATCTCGACCTCCGGTCTTGATTTTGATATCACTGTCTCAACAGACCATAGCAGAAGATATCATCACACAGTCCGACAATATTGGGTAATATGAAATTAACTGTTTGGTGTGAACACCTTTCGCTACGTCCACCCATTACTATTCTTGTATTGTTGAGATGGTTAAAAAAAAGAAGCAGACAGATCATATGATACGTCACGCGGTAATGTCCAAGAATAGTGTCCCAAATTCAAGGAAGCTGTGGCAAGTTACCACACTTTGTGTTGAAACTGAAGGAAAATCACTTAAAAGCCTATGTCTCAAATGGTTTACAAAACGATTTAAATCTTTTAATAAAAAAAAGCAGTTCTAACCTTATGGAACACACCTGCAATAGCATTTAATAGCATTAAATGAAACAGTTCGTTTGAATTGCTATTTAGCTCGCGTAAACCACACACCAGATTTCGTGGTTTATCTAACCCCTGAGCCATCGTGAACCCGTGTGATCCAGTTTCCTTTTTTCACACAATTTAGTCGTCAGTTTGTGATTTCAATGCGACTGGCTGTATCTGCAATAGCACGTTATTGTGTACCTCTGATTCTAAACCGCAACAAATGGCTACGAGTCACACGAATTTGTCGGCGGCGCCTGGCTTCAAAGAAAGCGAGCGCTATGCAGAAAAATCGTCTGCTTTAAGACACGACCTTTCGTGACCCTGCTTCCGGGCTATCTTTTTTAAAACTTTCAAAACTTCGAATTGTACTGATCTTGTCTTGATGAAAAAATAAATCTTTTATGATTTAAGAATGTTTGTGTTATTATTTAAATTTTAAAAGTTAGTTCTAGCGCCAAAACGAGGAGCCTGATTGTACGTAGATCAGACGGTCCACGAAAATAAATTCTTTGAAAATGTCTCACTCTCGACGGAAAGCAGCCAGGATGTTCCCGTTCGGTGAGCTTTCAAATGGAAGGGTCACCGGTTTGTACTGTGTGTAAAAGCCGGACAGTATATCTGTGATGGTTTTTGGGAGGCTTACTTATAGCCTCGTTCAGAGCGCGACACGTCTGACATGTTGTAATGTCAGTTTGAACGGACACTCTTATTCATGCAACTTTGTGTAAATGCACTATCGGCTTCGGTTTCGATATTTGAGTGTTCGAATACCCTTCCCCAAATCCAGCCCAACTTGCAATGGGCATATTGCCTGAGCAATAAACCATTCTGATTCTGATTCTGATTCTCTCTCTCTCTCTCTCTCTCTCTCTCTCTCTCTCTCTCTCTCTCTCTCTCTCTCTCTCTCTCTCTCTAATTAAAACACGTAATATAACAACCATTCAAAACTCCCATCAGTGTTTTAATGCTCTTCCGAAAAAAAATACAAAATATATAATTATGCAGGACGAAATATGATGTTCTTTTCACAATGTCAACGGAAGATAATACTCCTTTCGCCTTTTGACTAACACTAGGAGCAAACTGGCTTTGACATCGTCGGGTAAAAGTTTCAAAAGAAGATTTTTGACAGGTGAAACGCCGAACACTGTGCTAAATTTCCGGGTGACGCGTCACTGCTTTTCAAAATGACATACAAATGTAGTCAGTTAACAAGCAATGGTATTATATAGAAAAGATGTCACTGTGCTTTTGTGATGTGCCTGCCACTTACATCTTTATCATCTGCAATCTTGCAAGAAGTTCATGTACTATAAATAAACGGTGTAAAGAATTGGTCATGCACGGATTCTTGTTTGAGGGTACACAACTTACAAAAAGTTGACATCGGTTAAGTAGCTCCTAAAGTAGTGATTACGAGCGTTCTTCTGAAAACAAGCTCGACAAAGGAGGTCATGACTTTCTGGGTAATTGAGTCAGAGACTGCAGAGTGCTGTTGTAACGCGTTTTGTCAAAATGTAAAACATTTTACAAAACGCGGGGCGCGCCCCGTGTTTTGTCAAAACATTTTTACAAAACGCGGGGCGCGCCCCGTGTTTTGTCAAAACATTTCACACTTTGTTACAAAACACGGGGCGCGCCCCGCGTTTTGTAAAAACGTTTTGACAAAACGAGTGGCGCGCCCACAAGACCCCTTATCTTTTTTGAAATTGGAAGTCAAGAAAACTTAGAATCTTCACCATCAAATAATTTCCAAATTGTGTGTCTGTCTGTTTGTATGCTACTCATGCAAATCCACAGTTCAATTAAAAGTCATTTATTTCCTTTTACCCCGATTATTTAAAATATCCTGAATGAAGACCAATATTTGTTTTTGTGTGTTGGTTTGCTTGATAGTTTGATTTGTTGCAATTAAAGGGACAATCAAACAAAAGTCTTTAGGATCATTACATTGTCAGTGGGCATGAAGACGCGTCACGTATTCACGTATTCTGTGACAAGTTTCAATCATCAAAGAAAGCCGACTTGTCGGCACAGGCGGTTGCCGGCACCTTCAGACATGTCTTTCATCTTGACCAACCAATTGACAACCTCGTTGGCTACATTTTTTTTAATTAATCAATTCCCTGTATAACAGCTTGCTGTAAAACTGAAACTGGATGATAGCCCAGAATTCTAGGGTTATTACATTTTGACAAAACGCGTGTTTGAGCCCCCTGCGTTTTGTAAAAAGTTTTTACATTTTGACAAAACGCGTTAGAACAAGTGCTGCTGCCCTATTACCTCGTGATTGATCATTGCGGCATTTTGCAATCGAGATTCATCTACGATTTTGAGATAAGTTCATTATTTGTATCATACGTGTTTGTCTGTCTGTCTACTTAAAAAGACTACTGGGTCGACGTACTGTAAATATAACGTTTTGTTCGGTCAATAAGTAATCGTTCCAATAACCTAAAATTTTTGGTTTTTTTTGGGGGGATGTAAAATGTGATAAAAAAATTAATTTAAAAGCAAGTCACTGAACGGCTGGAAAAACGTTGCACCAAGGTGCCTCAAGTTAACCAATCTTCCTATAATTAAATCAATCAAATCAAATCAAATTAATTTTATTATCTTAATCTGAGAAATAACATTGGTGGCGCATAAACATGACGACAAGCGGACCACCAAAACATAACATTAAAATCAATGTACGATTCTTATATAACCAACAGTCTCGACAAATGCAAATAATCTTCCCGAGAAGATGTAAAAGATTCATTTAAACACACACCTACACACGTATGCACGCACGCACACACGCACGTGCGCACGCACACACACACACACACACACACACACACACACACACACATACACACACACGCAGGTGCAGGTATTGGTAGAAGTAGTTGTTTCCTTTGTCAAGGTTCATCGATGATTTTACACATTCTTTTGTGAAATGTAAACAAACTCATTATATCTTCATGCAGTTGTAGCCAGCTAAGATGTATAAGAACTAATCAATGTCAATCGATGCCATTATTTTCTTCTTGATCCATCCTATTCTTGCCCTACAGATAGGCCTCAACACCTTTCCCAACTTGCTCCCCGTCATGACGGGCAAGAAGCCACACGTTGACACGGGCAAGCAGTATATCGACAAACAGGGCTTCCGCTTCTTGTGGCAGGACTTCGAGGACGAAGGCTACCGCACCATGTTCGCAGAGGACACCACCTTCATGAACATCTTTCGCTTCGCCCAGAGAGGCTTCGCGGGTCAGCCCACCCATTACTATTCTCGCATTGTTGAGATGGCCAAAGAGAGAAGCAGCCAGTTGTTCACCAACAAAGAGGCTTGCTTCAAAGGGACGCCCAGCGATGAGTTAATGTTGGACAACATGGCGGAGTTTGCTCGTCTCTACCGCCACAAACCTTACTTCGGGTTTCAGTGGCTTACGCGCACCACACATGACGACATGAACGGGGGGAGCCGGGTAAGTTATCCATTGTGTCGAATCGCCTCATTAATCGACTAATACGTCTGAAAGAAAAACATCAAAGTTATGGATTGTAGCCCGATATATTAGTAGCCATGCCCCCCCCCCCCCAAAAAAAAAAATAATAATAAAAAAAAAAATGGGTACCTTGTTAAGGTGGAGATTAAGCCAATTAATACAGATCTACGAAAGTCACATTTTTCAATTGCTTCGTGCGTCTTTGTTTCTTGACCAGTACTTTTGATTTTGATACCGTTGTGTTCCTAATACTCTGCACTTTCCTTTGACATAAGGCTCACTGTGTATAACTGGACCAAACACGTGATAACCGCTAATGAATAAAGTAATTAGTTTTTAGCGATTAAGGTACATACTGTCATACAGCGACTAATTGGAACCTCGCAGTGAGGATAATATCACTGCACCAGTTGGTCTTCATCCTTATGTACCCGTCTACGTATGTTCGGTTTTGATTATCAGCTAGAGGAAGTAGATATCGACAAAATAGTAATCATGGCGGCCATTTGCATTTCATATTTTCCTAAATATCTGCATCCCCTTGCAAATAATTAAAACCAAACATACGTAGACGAGTACATAAGGATATAGTCCAACTGCTGCAGTGATACTATCCTCACTGCCAGGTTCCAATTAGTCATTGTATGTACCTTAATCGGAAAAAAACTAATTACTTTATTCATTGGCGGTTATCACTAATCAGAAGAGGCCTTATAGCGGGGACCACATTTGGACGCCGTTTTACGCTCTATGCGCCGCAGGCCGTTTTGTGCGTAGCGCGGGAATTGCCGAGTGGCCACACATCGACGATTTTTTTCACAACGCGGTATCACAGTGGAGCGGGTCTCCTGACAAGAAAGTTCAGTTGCATTCGACTGCCGCGCCGCGAGCAGCTGACGTCATCGCTCTGGTTTGCTCTGATTGGTCAAATTTCCGTCGTTCTATGTCTGTGTCATAGAAATTAGAACACGCGCTATTCTTCTGCAAAGAAGGTTCAGTTGCATTCGACTGCCGCGCCGCGAGCAGCTGACGTCATCGCTCTGGTTTGCTGTGATTGGTCAAATTTCCGTCGTTCTATGTCTGTGTCATAGAAATTAGAACACGCGCTATTCTTCTGCAAATAACGCTTCGCGATCATGGCACGTTGCGGGGCGCCGTTTTGAGCATAAGTCAAATGTGGACAGGGTCGGCCGGGAGTGTATGGACGGGCCTTAAGGCGGCCTTATTTGAGGTTGCGTTTGAGCTCTAATTTGACGGCTGTTTTGAGGTCCTGGGTGCAGTGAAACTTGTTGGCAAAAAGTCTGATTTTTAAAGAGGGTATTTACCAGAAATCACAAGGGGTGTAATCAGGTCTGAAGAATGTGTGAGGCAAAAATGGGATCATTTGGTCTTTTAGGAATGGAGTAACAGCCCTTCTTTTGTGGAGGCTGACATTTTCATGAAGGAGAAGGGCAGTCTGGGTTTCGCAGTTTGGTCGCTAACTGCTAAACTCGTAAGTAAATTTGGGTAAAAAGGTTTCTACATGGTACGTGACAATGACGGTACTGTTAGTAGACAGAATATCGACAGCATCGGGTCGACCTTCGTGGCCGAAAAATATAGCAAAAAGCCCTGTTTCTGCTTTGAAAATCTCGCTTACAAATGTGATGCATCTCGTCATTTTGGTCTAGACACGCTTTGCTTCTGCGTTCTCTGGCACTAAAGTAGAAGGAAACCAAAATCTCGTTATCAGTGACTACAGTAACAACAAATTCGGGTCTACTGGGTTCATAACGGTTGAGCAGATCGCGTGCAAGACCCTGATGCTCTTTCTGTTCCCCTTTCAGCTAATGAGGCACCCATTTTGCGGCCAGCTTTTGAAGCAGAAGATCATTGAGAAAAATTCTCTGAACTGTTCCATATGAAAGTTTAGGTTTTGCACTTTATACTCGCATGTACATTTTTTTAATCTTAGTTCTTAAATTTTGACACAGCAGCTACATTATTCTCGTTTGAAGCACTCATCGAAGTTTTTTTGGCTTGTCAGAGTTATTCCCCTTTTCCCCAGTTTTGATTTCCCTTTTCTTTTGTAAAATTGTAGAATATGGAACAGCTTTGATTCGTGTAACGTTCTTCAGCTTTGTAGACATTTTCTTTGTACCATCACCCGACTCTTTCAAAGAAGTGAAGATTTTCATGTATGACAAAAGAGCCCGTTTTGAAGCACAACCCCAAAATGACGTATTTTAAAACCTCGTCATTTATGACGTAGTAACCTAATGACGTCATCTTTTAGAAGTATACTAGTTAAATGATTCGTTGTTCGTAAATTGTCATGTGCGGGTGTTACGTTATTCTTGGAGACACTGGAAGGTATTCGTTGTTCGTAAATTGTCATGTGCGGGTGTTACGTTATTCTTGGAGACACTGGAAGGTATTCGTTGTTCGTAGATTGTCATGTACGGATGTTACGTTAAATAACGAGAATGAATAGAAACAGGTTACCAAGGAAGGCATATAGTATGCTCTTGAAACTGGATAAAAAGGATATTAGCAAAATTGGGCCACCAATATTTGCCTGTGTTTGTACAGATATGGATATGGTTTTGTATTGGAAAATCAAGGTCTGCAGTCAATTCCTTTGTTTGTGCGAACATTCAGGCAACCTTTAATCGATTGTAATATTCAAAATTGGTCCAGCCACTTGGCGAACAGTGAAAGATTTGAAATGTACAGAAATTATAAGTCGACATTTGGAACAGAATTGTATTTAAAGCCTCACTCCGCCTGAAATGAGGGTTTACAGAACGATGGAATCTTTTACGAAATTAGCAATTCTAACCTTATGGAACACACTTGCACTAGCATTTAACATAATTAAATGACACAGTTCGTTTGAATGGCTATTTAGCATGCGTAAACCACACACCAGTTCTCGTGGTTTACTCAACCCCTGAACGATCATGGACCCGTGTGACCCAGTTTCTCTTTTCACATACGTGATGAATTAAGTCGACAGTTTGTGGTTTCAATGCGATTCGCTGTATCTACAGTAGCACGTTATTGTGTACCTTTGAATCTAAAATGCAACAAACGACTGCGAGTCACACGAACTTATTTTTTGTTAAGCTGTAGGAAGTATATTACGTTCTTCATGTAAGGTCAAATAAATATTTTCATTAGAACGAAATTTCTTGGTTTTTTTTCCCTACACGTTCAACTTGTAACATAAGTGTGCAAATTTGTATATATATATATCATACACACGTGATAGTCAGTTTGCGTATGTGCGGGTGATTGTGAATCAGTACAGTGCGCATGCGAATGCAGCGCGTGGAGGAGTGCCAGATATACATATACATGTATTATGATTGACACATTATAAAATATTGCCTGTGCGCCTAACATGTTCGTTTTAATGCATTTGTCATGGTGTATTACCTTATTCATGGGCTATGGCCTGAAATAAAACATTCCTGAGTCCTGAGTCCTGATAGGAATTGTTTTCCAGTGTTGTTCGCTCAATAGAGGAACTGGGATTCAAAAATAAAACAAGAAATTCCTCCGATAGGAAAAACACCCCCGTCAAAGCGACAAAGGGAAATAACCTTCTCAGTTGGTGGCAGTGAGAATGGTTATTTCCCTTTGACCAACGGGGGTGTGCCTCTATAAGTCGTTGTATAATTTTAATCCACCAATAACTCCCTAACCGTGTGTTTGACTGGTCCCAATTTTTGTAAGGACCGTCTCAGGAATGTATAGAACCTGTTCGCCAAGTTTGGTGACGATCGGTCCGTTCATTCTTGAGATCTACTTGCGAACACAAACAAACACACAAACAAACACATCGAGTGAAACCTATACACACCCCTATACCGGGGGTGTAATGAGCAGTTTTAGGTAATCCGGACGGCCAACCGGCACGCTGTTAACAAGTTCGTATATATAAGGCAAAACTAAACGTTGAGGTTACTGATCCCGGATGGTGGTTTGTTTCTTCTCTTTTTTCTCTCAGGGAAATCTAATGTTCAATCGATACATAAATTAGTTTTGGACAGTCACTTTTTTTCATCAGCATTTAAATAAGGATTTCCAGTATCTGGAGTTTTTTGTTGACTTACAGAATCACATTCACAGGTAGTTATTTGAATATAGAGAAATATGGGCTTAATTGAAATCAACATGTCTCTTTTGCATCATGACGTTTTATTGACTCACATGCGAAGCAAAAGTGAGTCTATGTACTCACCCGAGTCGTCCGTCCGTCCGTCCGTCCGTCCGTCCGGACGTCCGTCCGGACGTCCGTCCGTCCGGCCGTCCGGAAAACTTTAACGTTGGATATTTCTTGGACACTATTCAGTCTATTTGTACCAAATTTGGCAAGATGGTGTATGATGACAAGGCCCCAAAAAACATACATAGCATCTTGACCTTGCTTCAAGGTCAAGGTCGCAGGGGCCATAAATGTTGTCTAAAAAACAGCTATTTTTCACATTTTTCACATTTTCTCTGAAGTTTTTGAGATTGAATACCTCACCTATATATGATATATAGGGCAAAGTAAGCCCCATCTTTTAATACCAGTTTGGTTTACCTTGCTTCAAGGTCAAGGTCACAGGAGCTCTTCAAAGTTGGATTGTATACATATTTTGAAGTGACCTTGACCCTGAACTATGGAAGATAACTGTTTCAAACTTAAAAATTATGTGGGGCACATGTTATGCTTTCATCATGAGACAAATTTGGTCACATATGATCAAGGTCAAGGTCTCTTTGACCCTTATGAAATGTGACCAAAATAAGGTAGTGAACCACTAAAAGTGACCATATCTCATGGTAGAAAGAGCCAATAAGCACCATTGTACTTCCTATGTCTTGAATTAACAGCTTTGTGTTGCATGACCTTGGATGACCTTGACCTTGGGTCAAGGTCACATGTATTTTGGTAGGAAAAATGTGTAAAGCAGTTCTTAGTGTATGATGTCATTGCTAGGTTTAGGTCAAGCATGTGAGTCGTATGGGCTTTGCCCTTCTTGTTTGATAAGTGTTTGCCTCCAACTTTGATGACCCAAAAAGTGGAGAAGGCCTGTGAACAAATCATATGTAAGCAGTCACTTACTGTTGATATGTGAGGCCAAAAAAAAAAGTCTGTTTACGGTAACATAGGCAAAAAAAATAGGGTCGGTAGGTCGGTCTTTTTTTAAATCCCCCCCCCCCCCAAAAAAAAAAAAAAAAAAAAACCCACCATTTTTTTCATTTTCATTTTTTCTTTTCATTTTTGAGTCACTTGAGAAAATGTGACTCTATGTAATCGGTCAGTGTTAGTCTGTCCGGCCGGCCGTCCGGCCGGCCGTCCGGCCGGCCGTCCGTAGACACCACCTTAACGTTGGACTTTTCTCGGAAACTATCAAAGCGATCGGGCTCATATTTTGTTTAGTCGTGACCTCCAATGACCGCTACACTTTAACGATGGTTTCGTTGACCTTTGACCTTTTTCAAGGTCACAGGTCAGCGTCAAAGGAAAAATTAGACATTTTATATCTTTGACAAAGTTCATCGGATGTGATTGAAACTTTGTAGGATTATTCTTTACATCAAAGTATTTACATCTGTAGCCTTTTACGAACGTTATCAGAAAAACAAGGGAGATAACTAGCCTTTTCTGTTCGGCAACACACAACTTAACGTTGGGCTTTTCTCGGAAACTATAAAAGTGACCGGGCTCAAATTTTATGTGAACGTGACTCATTGTGTTGTGAATAGCAATTTCTTCCTGTCCATCTGATGCCTCATATAATATTCAGAACTGCGAAAGTGACTCGATCGAGCGTTTGCTCTTCTTGTCATTACTTTATTGTCCCATCACTGGGAAATTCGGGTCGCTTCATCCCAGTGGAAAGCTAGCAGCAACGGAGTCGCGCTACCCAGGTGTCTGCGTGTTTAGGTGTATTCAGCCACCTGCACTTATGGCAGAATGACCAAGGTCTTTTACGTGCCATTGTGATGACACGGGGGTGGGACATGGCTTCCGTCTGCACATAAAGTTGACCCGTGTCCGTCCCGGCCCGAATTCGATCCTGCGACCTTCCGATCACAAGTCCAGTGCTCTACCAACTGAGCTACCGGGCCCCAAAAAACAAGACTTTTTTCCCCCCCAAATGCCAAAAAAACCGTCTAGGGTCGCGCGAAAAAATAGGGTCGGTCGGGATACCGTAAACAGACTATTTTTTTTGTTTTTTGCCTGATCATTTTCTTGTTAGGCCAAAAAAAATAATAGGTGTGGTTACGGTAACATATCCCCCAAAAATAGGGTAGGAAGGTAGGCAATCACTTTTTTTTAAAACTTTTTTTTCTAATGTGTACAAATTAAACCTACTTGACAGGGAAATAAGTGTGCGACTCGGGCGCTTTCGCTTTCATTGCGTTCTCTGCACTCGTTTGGGGTTTTTTGGGTATTTTTTTGACAAATGTAATAAAAAGTTATAGGGTCGGCCCCCAAAAATAGGGTAGGTCGGGTTACCGTAACCACACCTTTTTTTTTTACACCCCTGGTATAGGGGTGTGTATAAGATTCGGTCGATGTGTTTGTTTGTTTGTTTGTGTTCGCATATAGATCTCAAGAATGAACGGACCGATCGTCACCAAACTTGGTGAACAGGTTCTATCCATTCCTGAGACGGTCCTTACAAAAATTGGGACCAGTCAAACACACGGTTAGGGAGTTATTGGTGGATTAAGATTCTACAAGGACTTATAGAGAGACATATTAATGGTCAAAGGGAAATAACCTTCTCAGTTGGTGGCAGTGAGAATGGTAAGGACGGGGGTGTTTTTCCTACCTCGGAGGAATTTCTTGTTTTTTTAAGCCTTATGATTTGCAGGTGGATGGCTATTACGAGAAGTTTCTGTCTCAACTGTTGGAAGAGAACCTGTTGAACAACACTTTACTCGCTTTCGTGAGTGACCATGGCATTAGATGTGCAGGGTACAGGTCCACTCCCATCGGAAGGTGAGCATGCAAGCACTAGTCTGTCAGCCTGTCTGTCTGTGTACCCCCCCCCCCCCACACACACACACACACACACACCCGCGATATATTTCTGTACACTAAAGTAGTTAATGAATAAGAATTAAATGCATCATTCACAAAGCAAACAAAAATTAGAACGAACAAATATTAATTATCGGACAAAGTTTTATTATACTTAGATTCTACACATAGAAACGAAGCAACCCAACGAGTTTCAAACCACAAATGTGACAGGCGCAATGGCCAAGTGTAGAGGACGGTGGCTTTCCGTGAGGAAGGTTCGGGGTTCGAATCCAGGCCGTGCCTGGTGGGTTACGGTTGGAGATTTTCACCATTTCCCAAGCCAACTCATTTGCAGACTTGCTAGGACCTTATCCCTTTCGTGTGCACAGGCAATCACAAGACTAATTATCTACGATAAAGATCCTGTAATCCATGTCAGAGTTCGGTGGGTTATAGAAACACTAAAACACCCAGCACGCATTCCCCCAAAACGGAGTATAGCAGCCTAAATGGCCTGGATAAAACCGGTCATACACGTTTAAAAAAAAAACCGCTGGTGCAAAACACGAGTGTAAGTGGGAGTTGCAGTCCACTAACGCAGAAAAAGCAGAAGGAAAATAACCTACACATTTGCATACATAAGTGGTTGAGACCCTCTCAAAAGTTGTGTACTGTTTGTGTAATAATATAGTTAGTAGTTAGGCAACAAAAAAAAGTTGTATGTTTCTGGTAACATGGCCACAAAAAATAGGTTAGGTAGGTAGGGATTATTATTATTTTTTTTTTGGGGGGGGGGGGGGGGGTCAGGGTAGAAAATAACTATACAGTGACGCAAAGAGACTGGACTTACTATACAAAGAGAAAGACAACACATTTCAAAACAAATGAGACAAAAGGGATGCGGGGTTATCCCCCTTGTGTCGTCTGCCGTCTGTTACTTTCGTTTTGACGCTTTTTTTTCTTTTCTTTTTTTTACAAATGCAATAAAACAAAGTCTAGGGTCGGCGGGAAAAAACTAGGTAGGGTCGGGTGACCAGAAACATACAACTTTTTTTTGTGGCCTTATCATTAGATGTGGCTGTGATATCCCCATTTATTGCGTTTTTACGGGTCACATGACGAAACTGTAACTAACCATTGGTCAGACATGCACCCTATATCAATTGATATACCGCAGGAAATCGTCATAGCCAAGTGACATCTCGCTGAAAGTGACTAAGGCCAAAAAAAAAAATAGGTCTGTTTACGGTAACCCGACCGACCCTATTTTTTTCGCACGACCCTAGACTTTTTTTTTGGCATTTGGGGGGAAAAAAAATCTTTTGGTTTTTTTTTTGCAAAATAACGTAAAAATATGGTTTTTTGGGAAAAAAAAAAAAAAAAAAATCCCGACCTACCGACCCTATTTTTTTGGCCTATGTTACCGTAAACAGACCTATTTTTTTGTTGCCTAATGTGCGCCATCTTTAGACGGTCACTTCAAAAACAGTGGAGCGAGATATTTCCCATAACATTCTTTGATGAAGAATTGAGTACACAACAAGCGAAAAGGCAAATCGTCAAAAAAGAGAAAAACATGCCCAATCTTTTGTACGCAGTCATGTGTCCCAGAAATTGGATCTGAAGTCTTACCGACGGGGGTTGCATTGAATGGCAATTTCATAAAGGTGAAGGTCGCAATGGCGGTTGGTTGAACGGAGCTCGATGACTGTGAGGATTTTCGTTAAACTACAGCGCAAGGGAAGCAGTATGGACTCTGATATTGTGCACATCTAAACGTTCTACACATGTGGTCAATTCTCAGTGATTTTTGATGTGATGCAAGTGAGTTCTCTTTGTCTAAAATCTAAAATCGAATTGAAGTGTAACTGATTCGGGTCAAGGATACTGTCATGTGTAGTCTAAATATTGCTCGTGCAATGTAAAAGACCACTGCACGCTTCACGCCTTTCATTGTCAACAGCTAGTGTGGCCTACTGACCCAGTGATCCATTGCTAAACAACATTCACGCTCGTACGTGTCACGGAGCCACGGTTTTCAGTCGCCAGTTGTAGACAATACCCTTTCAACACTCTTGCAGTGTCACAGTGGCGCCTGCTGTTAACATTTTATTTTGAAAACATTACCTGAATATCTCTGTACGATCCTTCCCTATGTCGACACCGGACCGCGACCGTGAGACAGGCAAACGACCAGCTGTATCTCCTCTATCTGACGACGGCGAGGCAAAGCGACCTTGTGATAGCTTCATGTCTGATTCAGACCCTGAAACCACAATCATTAACCCTACGTACTTGAACAGCACTGCATTGGACGCCCCCATACAACCACCAGATATGTCCAACCTAAAAGAACAGCTCAAGAACGCACTTATTGATCCGGAACTGATAGAACTCTTATCCAAGGCCCTGGCGGTTGAGGTCAGGAAGGAGATAGCCGACCTCCGGGTCATATTAGCGGCCAAGGACAAGGAGATCCTTCAGCTGAGGGAGCAGTTCGACGACCTCGAGCAGTACAGCCGACGAAACTGCATTAGTGTCACGATCGGGTGACAGAGACCAAGAAAGCGTCACTCAGTGGAGTGCCTGTTCTGGGTCAATGTATGATAGAAAGCGCCTGTGCGTGATATTGGACACAGCAGAGTTTTTGCTGACAGTGCTCCCGAGCACGGATGTTTTGAAACGCACGAGCTTCACAGTGCAGGTTTCTGCTGTCATAGGGCTGACGGTTTTTTTCGCTGACAGCGCGCACGGGATTTTCAGGGATTGAGTTTCTCGTGTCTTTTTCCTGCTTGGGGAGGCAAAACTGTGTATAGCTGGACTGGTTTGGTGACAAGGTCAGTCACGTGTATTTGGCTAGGTGGTCTGTCAGAGACTCAAGGACGACACACTTGACACCCAGCGGCAGAAGGGGAAGGACCTAACACACAGTTACTAGAGTATGATGGTTTTTCACCGAGTATCATATTCGGCACTCTAGGGGAACTTCCACAAGTTATTCCTTTCCTCTGCCACGTATTTTGCTGAGGACAAGTCGTCACATTTCCTTCGTCGGCGATGGCTTTCGCATAAGGATTCGACAAGGGGTTCTGGACGTTTTGGGTCACTGTTGACGAACAGAGACTGTTCCAGGGAGGAGGCGGACTTTGCTTCCATTGAGAGTACAATCATAGGCTTTTGAGGTAATAAATCATTATTTAACGCTGTTGATGAGTCTGTGTTGTGGAATGAAATACTCTCTGTTGTTCTTTCCAGGTTAGCGCATAATTTACTCTCTGTGACGCTAAAATACTAATCTGTATATGGTTTTTGCAGATAGGGAGAGAAGGACGGAAAATGGCTGTTTT
Source organism: Littorina saxatilis (assembly GCF_037325665.1). Lineage (NCBI taxonomy): Eukaryota > Metazoa > Mollusca > Gastropoda > Littorinimorpha > Littorinidae > Littorina > Littorina saxatilis. The sequence continues at coordinate 8,482,045 of NC_090245.1, read as the reverse complement.
GTTGTTGTAAAAAGTCAGTTTTGTGCAGGCCCACGTGCTCGATGAGATATTTAAAGATGACATGTTTTAAGGTGGTGGGTGAGGGGTAGCTGACATGTTTAGTGCACCGATGCTTTCTGTTTGCAGCCTTCCTTCGTTCGTTCGTTTCGTTCGTTCGTTACGTTCCCGTAACATCGGCACGGCTGACTCTGGCGGGAACTGTTGAGGCTACGCTAACCAGGAGACCGGCTAACCAGGAGACCGGCTAACCAGCGGACCGGCTAACCAGCGAACCGGCTAACCAGCGGACCGGCTAACCAGCGAACCGACTAACCAGCATACCGGCTAAGCAGCAGCAGCAGAGATAAAGCTAAGTGCACCATGTCGTACGCACCCCGTTGACCACCGTTGTCTTTTCGTATCTATGATTTCATTGGAGTAGTGACAACGTGGGGTGTGTGACACCTGCACGAACTAGAGCTTTTCGAACAGAACATTCTCATTTCGACTGTATTTACACGGGTTCAGCGTGTTACTATAATTTTCTACATAGTACTGGCATTTTGTCAGTGAACACTGGTTTTTTACGTGTTGAGAACGTAAAAGGAACATATTTTGAGTGAAGGCTCGAGGGAGGTGGAGAGTTTATACATAAACAGGCGTCTGAAACTTATACTTTTGTTGACTCTATTTAATTGTATGCCTGCGAGAGTGGATCGTGGTGTGGTTAGTTAATTAGTAGTAATTAACCGGTTCATAATCACCTTGAGTGATATATTGAAACGTGACACGTGGGGGCCAAGCCGGGATTTACTCAGTTAATTTCCAACTGATAAAGACCCACCAATTAAGGATAACTAAGAGCAGATAATCTCGTCAGTGCTCGACTTATTTTCTGCTTGGTGCTACCCTTTTTTGTATAGTTTTGATCATATACCACACCTTAAGCGATTCACATCTTGCAGGAAATGTAAATTGTAATTTGTGAGTTATTGTATGCGCTAACTGTGATTACTTCCCTTTCCTTTGTTTGTGAATCTTTGTTGTTGTACGTTCAGAGTTTTCCGTTGCAGAGAGCTGAGCGGGGTTAGCGGATTTGTTACTCGTTTTACTCAGTTTTCTCTACATTGTTGTTTCGCATTCTGTAACAGGTTACATTTCTACCGTCTTGTTTTACTTGGATTTTTCTCCATATTTTGACTTTGTTGGAATTTGGGGGGGAAGGGTCCGAGGACTTCTGTCCTAACCAAGGCTGTGGGAGACACTCTGTTTCACCGCAAAAAGCAGCCGATAAAGTAGGCCACGGCTGTGGGAAACACTTTGTTTCACCGCAAAAAGCAGCCATAAAGTAGGCTACGCGATTTGTTCTACACCGTTTGGATTTTTTCTTCTGCATTTTCCGGTTGCTGGATTTTTGTATCCATTTCATCACCGCGTGATCTAGCTATAGCTGCGTTAGACTTACTTTGGTAATAAAGCTTTGCTAAAACTAACCATGGCTACAGGGGGATCTCCTACGAGGAGAATAACTTTCGAGACTCCTGGGAGCGAGCAACCGACCGAGCGAGACGCACGCGTTAGAGCCCGAAGCGTTCTAAAACGCTTAGAAGTAGAACGGAAGGAAGAATTTGAGCGACTGATAAGAAAAGAAGAACGTGACCGACAGGAAAAGAAGGACGAACTTGACAGACAAGAAAGGGAACGACAGGCAGAACGAGACAGACAGGAAAGGAAAGACGAGCTTGACAGACAAGAACGGAAAGAGAAAGACGAACTTGACAGACAAGAAAGAGAACGAGACAGACAGGAAAAGAAAGACGAGCTTGAGAGACAGGAACGACAGGCCGAACGAGACAGACAAGAAAAGAAAGACGAGCTTGAGAGACAGGAACGACAGGCCGAACGTGACAGACAGGACAAACAGGCCGAACGCGATCACCAGCTAGAGCTAGCTAGGCTACAGGCAGAGAAGGGTACGCTTACTCAGGCTAGCGCGCCGACGTTTGTTGCCGACCGTACGAGACTGCCGACGTTCGACGATGACAAGGACGAGCTCGACGACTTTTTACGCCGGTTTGAGCGCATTGCATCTGACCAGAAGTGGGAAGAGGCCACGTGGGCTAGCCGCCTTAGCACCTGCTTAAAAGGACGCGCATTGCAGCTCTACAACGCTTTGGAGGACGACGAGGCGAGAGACTATCAGGCACTAAAGAAGGCGTTACTCCAGCGCTTCAACCTGACTGCGGAAGCCTACAGACGACGTCTGCGTAACAGCAAGAGACTGAGCGGCGAGCTGAGCCATCAGTTTGTGGCACGCCTTAATCTCTACCTGCGGCGCTGGGTGGAGATGGCCGAAAAGGACTGGACCGTCAACGACCTTGCCGACCTCATAGTCATGGAACAACTGATGTCCAGCCTGCGACCTGAGGTGGTGACCTTCGTGCAGGAGCACCAGCCAAAGACTACTCAGGAAGCAGCCGACTGGATCAGAGTACACGAGGACGCCCAGGCGATCTCCGGCAAATCTTCAGGCTCACGGCCAGGAAAATCGGGAAATTCAGGTTCTTCAGGACCCAAGGACGGGAAGGACGATCAGGGACACAAGGGATCGAGTTCCAGAACTGACATCCAGTGTTACTACTGCAACAAGCGGGGCCACGTGAAGAAGGACTGCCACAAGAGACAGGCTGACCAGAAGGGCGTTCACTTCGTTGGCAGTGAGGAGTTCAGGGACGTCACGAGCTCATGCACCATCCCACAACTCTGCGTTCCGTGCTCCAGGAAACATTTCCAGCCCCACTGCAACGTCTACGTTAACGGAGTGAAGGGCGAAGGTCTGCGGGACACAGGGGCAGACATGATAGTGGTTCGGGCGAGTCTAGTTCCAGCTATGGCCTACACAGGAGACAGCATCAGGGTGAGAATGGCCGAGGCATCTCACGCTTACGACTTGAACACGGCAGTGATCAAGGTCGTAACCCCGTTGTTCACGGGGACCATTGTGGCCGTCGTCATGGACGATCCTCCATGCGACCTGCTCATTGGAAACCGGGTTCAGTTTGTGGACGGCGTCACCAGGGAGGTTCCCGTTTATCGGTCTCCCGACGTCATTTCAGTGCTCACGCGGGCACAGGCGGAGCGAGAGGACAAACCTCTCAAACCCCTACCTGCTGCACGAGCTGCCCTGGGGAACGTGACCCCCGCGCTTCTCGCGAAGGCTCAGGATTCTGACCCGACCTTAGCTACTCCTCGGGAGCACGCGAAGTCGGGGAAGGTGAAGCTGAGCGGGAAGCATGGGAGGTCAAAGTTCCTCAGGGACAAGAAGTTGCTCTACCGTGAGTTCAGCAACCAAGAAGGTACATTCAAACAGGTTGTCGTGCCTCGCGAGTTTCGCGAGGGTGTCATGGCAACGGCACACGACTCGATTCTGGGAGGTCATCTTGGTACCAAGAAGACCACGGATCGTGTCTGGCGCCACTTTTACTGGCCAGGCATCTGCACGGATGTCCGACGTTTCTGTGCGTCCTGCGATAAGTGCCAGAAGGTGGTTGCCAAAGGAAGGGTGAGGAAGGTCCCCTTAGAGAAGATGCCGCTCATCGACGAACCCTTTCGTCGGGTGGCAGTGGACATCATCGGGCCCATCTTGCCTGCGTCTGAGGACGGAAACAGATACATTTTGACCATGGTGGACTACGCTACTCGATACCCAGAGGCGATCCCTCTGAAATCGATTGAAGCCACGCGAGTAGCTGAGGCTCTGGTTACTATGTGGTCCCGGCTGGGAATTCCATCAGAGGTACTCACCGACAGAGGCACGCAGTTCACGGGAGGAGTGATGGCGGAGGCAGCACGACTGCTATCACTGGAGCAGCACTTCACCACTCCTTACCATGCTCAGTGCAACGGACTGGTGGAAAGGTTCAATGGCACCTTGAAGACCATGCTGAGGAAACTAGCTCAGGAGAAACCACGCACGTGGGACAGGTACATCCCAGCATTGCTTTTTGCATACCGCGAGGTTCCTCAGGAGAGCTTGGGTTTTTCCCCATTTGAGTTGTTGTACGGCAGACAGGTACGCGGTCCCATGGCTATCCTGCGTCAAGCTTGGACGGACGAAGAAGCTGACGAGGAGGTGCAGACGACAGCGACCTACATCGTAGAACTCAGGAACAGGATTGAAGAGACCTGCAAATTGGCTCAAGAGAACCTGGGAAGAGCAGCACAGCGTTACGCGCGAGGATTCGACCGCAAGGCACGGCCGCGCAGCTTCAAGATTGGAGAACGGGTGTTGCTACTTCTACCTGTCAAACACAACAAGCTACAACTGCAGTGGCAAGGACCTTTTGAGGTGACAGCGAAAGTGGGCCAAAACGACTACAGGATCGTCATGAACGGGAAAGCACGCCTGTACCACGCCAACCTGCTGCGCGCCTACATAGAGAGGACTGCCTACGGGGAAAAGGACAAAGTGACAGAAGCAGTTGCTGTCGTGATGGACGAGACAACGGAAGAACAGGGAGGAGGACGGGTACCAGTTTGTCCGCTGGAGGCTAGTGAGGATCTCACGGACGTGCACATCTCACCTGATCTTGGGGACGACCAGCAGGCGGACCTGCAAGAGATCCTGAAGGATGCAGCACGGGTCCTTACAGACATACCACTTCAGACGCATCTAGAGGAGTTTACCTTCGACTTGCTGGAGAAACAGCCAGTGAGGACGAAGCAGTATCCCATGCCTCATGCCCAGAAGGAGGTGGTCAGGAAGGAAATCGCCGACATGACGAAGTTGGGCGTCATCGAGCCAGCGAACTCTCCCTACAGTTCACCAATTGTGCTTGTAAAGAAGAAGGATGGACGCGTCAGGTTCTGTGTTGACTACCGGAAGCTGAACAAGATTACGGCGTTTGACGCGGAACCCATGCCTGATGTGGACTACCTCTTCAGTCACTTGGCCAAGGCCAAGTACTTTTCCAAACTGGACCTCACCAAGGGATACTGGCAAATCCCAGTTGCCGAGGAAGACCGCCCAAAGACTGCATTTACCACTCCATTCGGCCAGTTCCAGTGGACAGTCATGCCTTTTGGTCTACAGAATGCAGGTGCCGTCTTCACTCGCATGATGAGGAAACTTTTGGAACCATTGAAGCGCGAGGACATCAGCAGTTTCATCGACGATGTGCTGATCGCGACAGAGACATGGACTGAACATCTCGACGCCCTGCGCGACGTGTTCGGAAGGTTGAAGGACGGAAATCTGGGAGCTAAACCGTCCAAGTGCTACTTGGGATTCCGGGAATTGTCTTTCCTGGGTCATGTTGTCGGCGAGGGATTGCTCGTTCCAGAGGACGACAAGATCCAGAAGATTCGGGAGGCGGAGCCACCGCGCACGAAGAAAGAAGTCAGGTCTTTCCTGGGCCTAGCCAGCTTCTATAGACGCTTCATCCCGCACTTTGCCGAAATCGCTCTACCACTGACCAACCTTACCAAGAAACTACAACCGACTGTTGTAGTGTGGACTGAGGAATGTAGCTCCGCATTCAACACCCTGAAGAGGCGACTCACCAGTCAGCCTATTCTCCGACTACCAGACCTGAACAAGGACTTCGTGCTGAGGACAGACGCTTCAGGGAAGGGACTTGGGGCAGTGTTGCTTCAGGAGACAGAGGGGTTTTTGCACCCTGTTTGCTTCGCCAGCCGTAAGCTGACCTCGGCCGAGGCAGCGTATGCAACGGTTGAACGCGAGTGTCTCGCCATTGTCTGGGGCATCCAGAAGTTCGAAGCGTACCTGTACGGACGACCTTTCTGTCTGGAGACGGACCATCAACCTCTGCAATATCTTCAGGTTGCAAGGTTGGCAAACGCCAGACTTATGCGCTGGGCGTTGATTCTCCAACCGTACCAATTCACGGTACGCGTCATTCCGGGCGCCAACAATGTTGGAGCTGACTTTCTCTCTCGGGCTGTAGAGGAGAACATGACTGTGAGCGAAACCGAGGTTTCGTCTTGAAGAGGGGAGGTGTGTCACGATCGGGTGACAGAGACCAAGAAAGCGTCACTCAGTGGAGTGCCTGTTCTGGGTCAATGTATGATAGAAAGCGCCTGTGCGTGATATTGGACACAGCAGAGTTTTTGCTGACAGTGCTCCCGAGCACGGATGTTTTGAAACGCACGAGCTTCACAGTGCAGGTTTCTGCTGTCATAGGGCTGACGGTTTTTTTCGCTGACAGCGCGCACGGGATTTTCAGGGATTGAGTTTCTCGTGTCTTTTTCCTGCTTGGGGAGGCAAAACTGTGTATAGCTGGACTGGTTTGGTGACAAGGTCAGTCACGTGTATTTGGCTAGGTGGTCTGTCAGAGACTCAAGGACGACACACTTGACACCCAGCGGCAGAAGGGGAAGGACCTAACACACAGTTACTAGAGTATGATGGTTTTTCACCGAGTATCATATTCGGCACTCTAGGGGAACTTCCACAAGTTATTCCTTTCCTCTGCCACGTATTTTGCTGAGGACAAGTCGTCACATTTCCTTCGTCGGCGATGGCTTTCGCATAAGGATTCGACAAGGGGTTCTGGACGTTTTGGGTCACTGTTGACGAACAGAGACTGTTCCAGGGAGGAGGCGGACTTTGCTTCCATTGAGAGTACAATCATAGGCTTTTGAGGTAATAAATCATTATTTAACGCTGTTGATGAGTCTGTGTTGTGGAATGAAATACTCTCTGTTGTTCTTTCCAGGTTAGCGCATAATTTACTCTCTGTGACGCTAAAATACTAATCTGTATATGGTTTTTGCAGATAGGGAGAGAAGGACGGAAAATGGCTGTTTTGTTGTTGTAAAAAGTCAGTTTTGTGCAGGCCCACGTGCTCGATGAGATATTTAAAGATGACATGTTTTAAGGTGGTGGGTGAGGGGTAGCTGACATGTTTAGTGCACCGATGCTTTCTGTTTGCAGCCTTCCTTCGTTCGTTCGTTTCGTTCGTTCGTTACGTTCCCGTAACATCGGCACGGCTGACTCTGGCGGGAACTGTTGAGGCTACGCTAACCAGGAGACCGGCTAACCAGGAGACCGGCTAACCAGCGGACCGGCTAACCAGCGAACCGGCTAACCAGCGGACCGGCTAACCAGCGAACCGACTAACCAGCATACCGGCTAAGCAGCAGCAGCAGAGATAAAGCTAAGTGCACCATGTCGTACGCACCCCGTTGACCACCGTTGTCTTTTCGTATCTATGATTTCATTGGAGTAGTGACAACGTGGGGTGTGTGACACCTGCACGAACTAGAGCTTTTCGAACAGAACATTCTCATTTCGACTGTATTTACACGGGTTCAGCGTGTTACTATAATTTTCTACATAGTACTGGCATTTTGTCAGTGAACACTGGTTTTTTACGTGTTGAGAACGTAAAAGGAACATATTTTGAGTGAAGGCTCGAGGGAGGTGGAGAGTTTATACATAAACAGGCGTCTGAAACTTATACTTTTGTTGACTCTATTTAATTGTATGCCTGCGAGAGTGGATCGTGGTGTGGTTAGTTAATTAGTAGTAATTAACCGGTTCATAATCACCTTGAGTGATATATTGAAACGTGACAATTAGGATCAGTCCAATCCCTGAGCTCGAGTCCGAGAATCCAGACAACATCGTCAAGATTGTGGCGAAGAGCATTGGCGTCGACCTGAAGGACGTGGACATCGACCGGAGTCACCGCGTCGGGAGGAAACCTGCCCCTGGCCAGCCCTCCCTGCGCCCCATCATCGTGAAACTGACGTCTTACCGCAGCAAGGTGACCCTGATGAAGGCCCGGAGGAACCTGCGTGACGTGGACTCCAGCAAGCTCTTTCCAGACGCCAGCTGGCCCGCGCTCCCTTCCCGCGACGTCAGGGGGGCCCGAGGCGCGTCAAAGATCTTCATCAACGATGATCTTACCAAGACGCGCGCCGCAGTGGCCAGTAAAGCTCGCCAGTTGAAAGTGAGCAAGTCGCTGGACGACACTTGGTGCAGAGACGGAGTCGTCTTTGTGAAGAAACACAACACAGTAAACCGCATCACAACCATGCGCGAACTGGAAGCCTTGGTGTAGTGCCAGCCTCGGTGCCAGCCTTGGTCACCTAGTTCTCTCCTTTACTAACCGTACGGTCACGTCACAATTCATCTAATTGTGTGTGTGTGTGTGTGTGTGTGTGTGTGTGTGTGTGTGTGTGTGTGTGTGTGTGTGTGTGTGTGTGTGTGTGTGTGTGTGTGTGTGTGTGTGCAGGAAAATGAAGAATACAACACATAAAGAGACAAATACTGAACTTTACGCTGCACATGTTTTGAAGTGAACATCTTGTCACAATCACACCATTTCTTATATTCAACGTGCATGTGCCTATGAATCATACCTGTAACCCCCCCCCCCCCTCCCCCACTCCCCTCACCTGCCCAGGTCAGTGTATAGAGCGCGCATCCTCCACTCTGACCATGCGCTGTTACGTGCCACTGTGCCAAGAAACTGAACTGACACCAGTCTTGCTTTATGGTACAAGTGTATGCGCACCCCAGATATCGGAACTGATGATACAGTATGTGTACGTGCGCCGAGTGTGAGTGGATACGTGTGTGTGTTTGTGAGTGTGTGTGAGTGCCAGCGTGTGTACGTTTGTGTGTGTTTGTGAGGGTGGAGCGTGTGTGCGCGCACGCGCGTTTGTGTGCGTGTGTGCGTGGATGGTTGGGTGGGGGTAGTGTTATGTGTGCGTGTACGTGTGTGTATGTGTGTGTGTGCGTGTGTTTGTGTGCGTGTGTGTGTGTGCGAGTGAATGTGTGTATGTGTGCATGTGAACGACCGGGGGTATGTGTCGTGTTTCAACGCATGTCTGCGTGCGAATCTTTTCATTGCTTTAAATACTTAGATTCGACTTTGCCGTGTCAAACCACTGTTAACATGTAATGTATCCAAAGCTTTGTCAACATCGTTGTAATACAAGTATGTATAGTCTTATAGTGAATGCATAATACTTTTGTTTATATGTCTTCACCCTTGCCATGGTCACTTCGTTTTACCTTCTCATTTTTCATGATCGTACAGGCTACATCAACTTAAGTTAACAAGAATGATACACTTTCAAGTAGTATATTTTTTATGAATTCTAGCCAGACCAAACTCGATACCTGTCATGGTTTTGTAACATAAAACTGGGTGGATTGATTGATTGATTGATTGATTGAATGATTGATTGATTGATTGATTGACTGACTGAGTCATTCATTTATTTATTGGTTGATTGATTGATTGATTGATTGACTGACTGAGTCATTCATTTATTTATTGGTTGATTGATTGATTGATTGATTGATTGACTGACTGAGTCATTCATTTATTTATTGGTTGATTGATTGATTGATTGATTGACTGACTGAGTCATTCATTTATTTATTGGTTGATTGATTGATTGATTGACTGACTGAGTCATTCATTTATTTATTGGTTGATTGATTGGTTGATTGATTGGTTGATTGATTGATTGATTGATTAAATGATTGATTGATTGACTGATTGACTGACTGAGTCATTCATTTATTTATTGGTTGATTGATTTGTTGATTGATTAGTTTATTTGTCTATTTCGTATTTTCTTTGTGTTTTTCATGTGACAGATTTGAGGACAATCGACCGTTCCTTTACCTAGCGTTTCCACCGTGGTTTGCTGAAACCTACCCTTCACACATGAAACAAGTTCAAGCAAACGCTGGCCGCTTGGCCACCCCTCTGGACTTCCACAAGATACTTCTGGACATCTTGTACTTGAACAACAAAGACACCGTAACCACACGTAACGACAGCAAGCAAGGCATCAGCTTCTTCAAACAGGTTGGACATGCTATGATACTGATAACATCGTTTATTTAACGTCACTCTGTGGGACATGCAATAACTGGAGCGGTGGGTATGAAATCGAACACATTGTAAATGACCCTTTGATTGCCATAATGCGTATCACTTGCTATCATGACAAAAATCACTACTCTGACAAGGGAAACAACCGCTGTATATTGCCATTTGATTTGAAGCAAGATGATTGCCTCCCCTGAAGACAACTTGGAAGTTTTGGTCGAATTAGTATACCTTGTATGTTATGTTTTTCTTTCTTTTTTCCCGTAGTCAAGGAATTTTAAGAGGACTTAAAGAGTGCTTCACGTCCATACATGACTGAGACATGAGCACAAATGCTGTGGTTGCATATAATAATGCTTGTTGTTTGTACCTAACCGAAAACCAGCTTTAGTCAATAAACATTTTTTCCACAGGAGTGGGGGGGGGAAAATTTGTATAATTTTTAAAATGGTTTTTTTCACACAAAAAATACAATTTTGCATATATTTTGCTAAAAAATTATTAACATTATTAGTAGTGTGTATCTGAAACCTGGATTCAAAACTCCAACTTTTTTTTAATTCTTATTTTCTTACTTTTCTTTGGTGTATGGTGACTTGTACCGATAAGCTCTCACTCGCTGACCAAACAGAAGTCAGCCATGCGTTGCTCAGAATCACAATAGCCCGCTCAGAGAAAAGTCGCTCTGGATTGGTTTATGCAACGGGCTCACAACGAGGTGAATCGTTTCACGATGGCTGCGAGATATAAAAAAAGTTGTACTTCTCAAACTAGTAGACAATTCGGTCAGTGAAATCGTCAGAGAGAATGTAGTTATGATGGGAAATTTAGCTGGGGTAGTCCCTGAACCTTGAAAAGCGGTGGATCCCTCGGGTCACGTCGAAAACCACGCCGAGAAGATCGAAACACGCTACACGGCATCGCAGTGTAAACACCGCCGCCATCTTGGATAACGCGGTGGGCGGTGGGCGAGCATATATATATATACCAACTAGATGATTACCCGCTTTGCCGGGTACCGGCTTCGCCGGGAAGAAGTAGAGCCGAATACCCGGCTGCGCCGGGTGTACGCCGGCTCCGCCGGCGCGCGAAGGAAGGGAGATAAACGCGCAAAACACTGGAGAAGATAAGGAAGAGTTGTGAACAGTGACCTTCTAAAAATAGTAACGGGAATATGGATTGAGCGATGTGGACTAAAAATAGTAACGGGAATATGGATTGACGCCACACGAAGGAAGGGAGATAAACGCGCAAAACACTGGAGAAGATAAGGAAGAGTTACTGGGAATGGATGTAGTGGATCTACAGAAAAACCAAAATCGGTTCAGCGCTGCGCGCTGAGAGCACGTGTTGAAAATTCTCATCGACCAGGTTGTGTCCGGGGTCTACCTGAATATGCCCACCAAATTTAAAGCAGATCCATCGAGAACTTTGGCCGTGCATCGCGAACACACACACACACAGACAGACAGGCACAAGTCGTATATATATATGTAGATAGATAGATAGAAGCCGCTCGCCGAGTGCTTCGCGAGCGCTTTCCTGCACTGCCCTAATTAGAAACGGCTTTTTATCATTCGCACTGCAAGCGACCCGTGGCGAACCGCTCTGGGCAACTCGTCTCTGGTCTTCCTCCATGATGCTTTTCTTTGTATTGGTCCACAGATACCCAGGAACAGAACATGTGCCGACGCAGGCATCCCTCCCCCGTTCTGCGTGTGTCTGTCGGAGCGGGCCCTGCCCACCACGCTAAACATCGCTCAACAGGCAGGCGCAGTTCTGGTGGCGTCTTTCAACGCAGCCATGAAGAAAGCCAAAGCCATGAACGTTTGTCACAATCTGATGCTGGTAGAAGTCAAAGAATGTCGTCTTTTGGGAGGAGGAGTCAGTTACCTGAACACTTTCTGTCCCGTGAAAAGAGGAAACAGAATAGTTGATAATTTGGCGCAGTTACTGCGCGTAACTGTCGTCGCCAAACCGAGGCCAGATGTCAAGGATTTATTCGGCTTTAGGCGTAAACCTAATAGCGACATGGTATTCGATGGGATGCTCATCAAGTGTGATAACTCCTTAAAGCGAGCAGGCGACGTTAGCCGTATAAGTTTGTATGGCAACACTTCGCATTGTGTAAATGATCCGTTCCTGAAGACGGTATGCTACTGCAAAGATCAGTTGTAATTTACACCAAGACAGAATTCTACCACATGGAGTTAGACTTAGACTGTTTGACTTTTCCACATTTATCTGTCCATTCATGTATTTGTTTATTTATCTATTTACGACATTTGATGTTATACCAGAATTTTGCAGGCTGTTCTTAGTTTTTGTTTGTAGTTGTTTTTTGTGTGTGTTTTTTTTATATATATAATTATATATATTATTTTTCAAATTTTGTATGTAAATAGGTAATTACTCAATGTCCTGTTCATTTTGCAATCTGTATTTTGATGAATTTACTAAACAAGAAGATTCCTGTTAGTGAATTTGTGAAATTCATTAGATTTCTATGAAATGTTTCAATTACATAAAATTTGCATGCTGAACGTGATGCGGACAGCCCCAATCCTCATGTAGATAATTCAAGAATATGGTTTGTGGTAATAAAGTAATTGTTGTGTGGGTTCTATTGCAACCGGGCAACTCTCTCTTTCGCTCTCTCTCTCTCTCTCTCTCTCTCTCTCTCTCTCTCTCTCTCTCTCTCGCTCTCTCTCTCTCTCTCTATCTCGCTCTCTATCTCTCTCTCGCTCTCTCTCTCGCTCTCTCTCCCTCTCTCTCTCACTCTCTCTCTCTCTCCCTCTCACTCACCCTCTCTCCCACTCTCTCTCTCTCTCACACTCTCTCTCACTCACTCTCTCACTCACTCTCTCTCTCACTCACTCTCTCTCTCTCTCACTCTCTCTCTCTCCCTCTCACTCACCCTCTCTCCCACTCTCTCACTCTCTCTCACTCACTCTCTCTCTCTCTCACTCACTCACTCACTCTCTCTCTCACTCACTCTCTCTCTCTCTCTCTCTCTCTCTCTCTCTCTCTCTCTCTCTCTCTCTCTGTGGTGCTTATGCTTATTTACTGTACATTTACATGTTATGCCTATATGAATTCATTATATTATGTTGTTTATATGCGTGCGGATGTGTTAGTGTGAATGTAAAGGGCACGTTGTAAGATTAGGCCCTTGGCTTGAAATGTTTACCCTTTATGTCAATAAAATGTTCTAAGTCTAAGTCTCTCCTTCTCCCTCTCTCTCTCTCTCTCTCTCTCTCTCTCTCTCTCTCTCTCTCTCTCTCCAATTATTCTTTTGATTTTTGTCTTTGTGTTATGAGTAATGCGAAAATGCAAATGTCCATGTTTATTTACACAGACAATGGACATTAAAGTATTCTTATTTGTGGCCATTTCTGCGAAAAGGGACCTTGTTGACAAATTTATCGATTTTGAGTTTTGGATTTTATTTGACAGACTGTTATATTTAGAACGTGATGTGAGAATTTCAGACCTTCAAATTTATTTTTCACGGAGTTATGACCCTTTTTTGGAGATACCCCCAAAATGACTTAAAATGGCCAAACTTTTAAAAACAAACTTTTGCCGGGAAATAGTAAGTTCAATCATCTGGTATGGTTTTAGGTCAAAATAATGTTTCATTCCAGAGTTATTGCCCTTTTTGTAACGTTACCCTAATTTTTACTTTTTCGTCTTTTTATATTTAGTCAAGTTTTGACTAAATATTTTAACATCGAGGGGGAATCGAAACGAGGGTCGTGGTGTATGTGCGTATGTGTGTGTGTGTGTGTCTGTCTGTCTGTGTGTGTGTGTGTGTGGAGCGATTCAGACTAAACTACTGGACCGATCTTTATGAAATTTGACATGAGAGTTCCTGGGTATGAAATCCCCGAACGTTTTTTTCATTTTTTTGATAAATGTCTTTGATGACGTCATATCCGGCTTTTCGTGAAAGTTGAGGCGGCACTGTCACGCCCTCATTTTTCAACCAAATTGGTTCACATTTTGGTCAAGTAATCTTCGACGAAACCCGGACTTCGGTATTGCATTTCAGCTTGGTGGCTTAAAAATTTATTAATGACTTTGGTCATTAAAAATCTGAAAATTGTAAAAAAAAAAAAAATTTATAAAACGATCCAAATTTACGTTTATTTTATTCTCCATCATTATTTTGCTGATTCCAAAAACATATAAATATCATATATTTGGATTAAAAACAAGCTCTGAAAATTAAATATATAAAAATTATTATCAAAATTAAATTGTCGAAATCAATTTAAAAACACTTTCACCTTATTCCTTGTCGGTTCCTGATTCCAAAAACATATAGATATGATATGTTTGGATTAAAAACACGCTCAGAAAGTTAAAACAAAGAGAGGTACAGAAAAGCGTGCTATCCTTCTTAGCGCAACTACTACCCCGCTCTTCTTGTCAATGTCACTGCCTTTGCCATGAGCGGTGGACTGACGATGCTACGAGTATACGGTCTTGCTGAAAAATGGCATTGCGTTCAGTTTCATTCTGTGAGTTCGACAGCTACTTGACTAAATATTGTATTTTCGCCTTACGCGACTTGTTCTATCATTCTCTCCTCCCATGCAGAAGAAACAAGTCGCGTAAGGCGAAATTACTACATTTAGTCAAGCTGTGGAACTCACAGAATGAAATTGAACGCACTGCATTTTTTTCACAATCACCGTAGTCCGCCGCTAGTGCAAAAGGCAGTGAAAGTGACGAGCCTGTTCAGCGCGGTAGCGGTTGCGCTGTGCTGCATAGCACACTTTACTGTACCTCTCTTCGTTTTAACTTTCTGAGCGTGTTTTTAATCCAAACATATCATATCTATATGTTTTTGGAATCAGGAACCGACAAGGAATAAGATGAAATTGTTTTTAAAACGATTTCGTAAACCTAATTTTAATCATAATTTTTATATTTTTAATTTTCAGAGCTTGTTTTTAATCCGAATATAACATATTTATATGTTTTTGGAATCAGAACATGATGAAGAATAAAATAAAAGTAATTTTCAATCGTTTTATAAAAAAATATTTTTAATTACAATTTTCAGATTTTTAATGACCAAAGTCATAAATTAATTTTTAAGCCTCCATGCTGAAATGCAATACTGAAGTCCGGCCTTCGTCGAAGATTGCTTGGCCAAAATTTCAATCAATTTGATTGAAAAATGAAGGTGTGACAGTGCCGCCTCAACTTTTACAAAAAGCCGGATATGACGTCATAAAAGACATTTATCGAAATAAAAAATCAAAAATCTGGGGATTTTATACCCAGGAACTCTCATGTAAAATTTCATAAAGATCGGTCCAGTAGTTTAGTCTGAATCGCTCTACACACACACACGCACAGACACACACACACATACACCACGACCCTCGTCTCGATTCCCCCTCTATGTTAAAACATTTAATCAAAAATTAAATGTAAAAACAATCAGCCATATGATTTTTTTTCTCGAATATTTCTTCTTCTTTCATACTACCTCTCCCCCCGCCATGTTCTATTCTTTCTTCACCCACGCACATACAAACACAAACTATTTGAGGCTGTCTGCTGAAAACAATACACACACACTTGTCGACTTGAAGTTGTGGTACTTCTAAATTTCATAACAAGGATTAATTGTTCAGTTTCCTTGGTAAATACAGCTTCCAGTTGTAGAAAGTAACATATGGTGCTGTGTGTCCTTGCACACGTGGGTCTGTCAGTCTGTCCATCACTTCACTGAATTGAAAATGTCATCCGTGCACTCTGCTATCGAACGTCTCCCTTTACTTTCAACAAACTGAAATGCCAATCAGGGTCGAACTTGACGTGGCCGACGATCAAGACATTTTCAAAATGGATTTGTGCTGTTCATTCACACACAAAACTGCATGCCTAAGTATTGATGCACCATGCCGAAGACTGAAGTTGCTACCCTCCTCTGTACCCCTGCCTCATTCGCAAGGTAGACGATTTGCTTCTCTGAAACAAAGGCAACCACAGAGTTGATCAACATATTATTTACTAACCACTATTTGCACAGCTCAAGTCTGGTTTTGGGTACCTGTCCACTTGCCATTTCTAAGCTGGTATGGTATGGTGACATTATCGAAAATGTAGTGTGTGTGTGTGTGTGTGTCTGTGTGTGTCTGTGTGTCTGTGTGTGTGTGTCTGTGCTTCTTTGTTGGAGAAAACAGCACATAAACACAAATATAACTGTATTGCCCCCCATATTTTTTAAGTACTGCCAAATTGTAAAGTATTAATATGTCTTTACCTACTGAGCAAAGTCCCATGGGTAAACCATGCTGATTTCCTTGGAACTGGAACCGGCTGGACATTGCTGTTGCCCCATTCTGTCGAACACCTGCTTTGTGGCCAGGCACTTCTGTCTTTTGTTGTTGCACTGTCCGGTGAATTGCTGGACTTGTTTGCTGTTCCACGCCAGCAAACTGAGAGAAAGAGAGTAACATTGGTTAAATGAAAAAAAGAGGAGTTTAAAAACATACTACACGTACACGCATACCACCACCACCATCATCATCATCATCATCATCATCATCATCATCATCATCATCATCATCATTGTCATTATCATCTCTCTTCCTCTATCTACCCCTCTTTCTCTCTCTCTCTCTCTCTCTCTCTCTCTCTCTCTCTCTCTCTCACACACACACACACACACACACACACACACACACACACACATACAGAAACCCTCACACAACACACACACACACACAAGCTGCGCGCGCGCGCACACACACACACACTGCAGTCTATATATGGTAACTTACCTGAAATTGTAGCCTGTCATAGATCTAAGTGGAGACAGCAAACGGTAAGAGCAACAGGTTCTCATTTACGATGTCCGGGCATTCCAACGATCAGGAAGAGAAAGACCTTGCTTCGCAATAGGCCTATGCTCTTGGAGAACTCTTTAACCGATTAGTAGTGTGCGTTGTCATCATGAACCTTTACAACACCATCGTGATCAAAGTAGATCTGCTTCGACTTCGGAGTCACAAAATAATGTCCGGGCGAAGTGCAACAAAATTATTCTGAATTAACAGCATTGACCTCGTCAACAAAATCGTTGTCTTATCCCAAAGTGACTTCTGTCAGCAGAACATTCCGTGTTCAACTGAGAAGACTGACTTGCCCTTCCACTATCAGAATTCACAGCTGCAAAGAACAGAATGCCCCAGTCAGTAACCACTGATCTAAATATCAGTAACTTTAGCAAGGGAAGCAACTAAAGATGTAAACGGGGAGTAACTGTTCTTCATCGGGCAACTGCATTTGTCGTCTGCTTTTTCGTACAGTGCTACGGTCGCGTGAAAGTCAGATCTACCTGAACTATGCGTATAGATCCGTCTAGTGAAATGTAGCTGTGTGATGATTTGGCTACATCACTTTGCTGAATGTGCTTCCAGATGAAAGTTTATATTAAGCTTACTGTCAAACATTAAAAAAAAAAATAGGTAAGTTGTTTTAACTTGACCAAAACTAGCGACGAAAATTTTTTTCTCGAAGCACAACAAAACACTGTCGGCATTTTCGGCATCATCGCAGTCAACTTGTCATCGGTTCGATGTGTTTTTCCTGAGGAGGAATGAACATAAACATTTGTAGAAGTTTGTAATGTTGATCCCAAGACTATTTTCCATTACTTTAAATTGCTGTTCATTGTACTATCGCTGATAATTCATTGAACATTTTAGAAATTCAACTTGAAGTGGGCATCAGTCAGCACAGCAAAGTTTGTTTACATTTTGCTCTAACTTTGACCCCGCGTTTCTCCAATCAGAGGCTTAGCTCAACAAGGTCCCTTTTCGCAGAAATGGCCACAATTAGTCTTACGATAAAAAAAATAAGAAATCGATCCAAAAATGATTTTCATCTTATTCTTTATCATTTCCTGATTCCAAAAAACATATAGATATGATAGGTTGTATTCAAAACAAGCTCCGAAAGTTAACAAGAAACTACAGATAAACGAGGGCCCCAAAGGGTTTAAAATCGTGATCGTGATTGGCGTTTTTTGACCTTTCTGTGACCGTGATTGCCGAAATTTCCATTTCTGTGATCGTGATGGGACTTTGCCCGTGATCCGTGATGACAAAAAAATCAAGTCTCGTGATCGTGATCGTCATTTGTTTTCGTGATCGTGATGGGCATTATTGCAAAGCATTTTATTTTCAACGTACATTTTTCACAGCTGTATCACTCTATGATCTTCTATTCGTCAAGGGAGCCAATCCCGATTGAAGGGAAGCAACAACACATTCAGAAATATGATTTTGACAGCGATTGCTTCCCTTTAAGAGAACCAATCACACACAAAAAGAGATCCAATCAGAAGGCAAATTGCAAAAGTCTGCCAAACTTCATCCAATGGAAGGGCTTCGTGCAAAAGTTTTGAGTGCATTCAGTCAAATTCGAATTCGAAGATCAAAAATGGCGTGCAGCGGTACTGTCATCGAACTTCTGTTATATTTTGTGGATTCAAGCCAGAATGCCTTCCTTGGTGGAAAGGTCAGGCTACGGGTCGGTCTTTCCGAAGACGAAATATCAAGGTATGTTGATCTATGTTGCTCTATGACTGTTCTGAATGTAGGCAAAGATCTTGAAATTTGTTCAAGATCTTTGAGTTTGAGTGAGATCATTGACATTGTCGACATTGCCACGTCCGGCTGTCACTCGCTCAGTGTGACCTCGACTGGCTCGAGATCGAGTCTGCGTGTAGCCAAAACCGAAACTAGAAATGTGTTTTTCATCCCAGCAACGTGGACACGCTTAGCATAGATTCTAATTGTCGCTTCTTTGCATTAAGCTTGGATTTATTTTAGCGCCTGTAAACTTTAATATCAACAATGGGTTAAATTCAGAAACAATGGCGGGGAGACGTGCCAGTTTGGGTCATTTGATCCTCATGTCAAAGACGATCAAAGTCATGTTCGTTGGGGATTTTGTCAGGCAAGCTACTTTTCCGGTAATTGCCGGAAATCCGATAAAGCCGTTTTCAAAATCCGATAAAGTCAAATATATTCCGGTGAAGTTGAAAATTTCCGCAAAAACGATCCGTGTGAATATCGCGCAACGCGACCGGGCGCCGGTCTCAATGAAGCCAGCGCACAGTAGTGTTGTTTTCACCTGTTTGGAGGCAGGGGCGGGGATGTAACTCAGTCGGTAGCGCGCTGGATTTGTATCCAGTTGGCCGCTGTCAGCGTGAGTTCGTCCCCACGTTCGGCGAGAGATTTATTTCTCAGTCAACTTTGTGTGCAGACTCTCCTCGGTGTCCGAACACCCCCGTGTGTACACGCAAGCACAAGACCAAGTGCGCACGAAAAAGATCCTGTAATCTATGTCAGATTTCGGTGGGTTATAGAAACACGAAAATACCCAGCATGCTTCCTCCGAAAGCGGCGTATGGCTGCCTAAATGGCGGGGTAAAAACGGTCATACACGTAAAAGCCGTGGGGGTTTCAGCCCATGAACGAACAAACAAACCAGTTTGGAGGTGTGTTGAATGGTGGTAGGGGGAGGCTAAAATGGGATTTTTAACAAGATCACAACACTATTACAGCCCTGAAAATGATGCCCAGAATGCACTAGATTGCACAGATTTTAACCGTTTTTTGAAATAAATTCCGGGGGGGCCCCCCCGGACCCCCCTAGTTGTCAGGCTTGTGGCTTCGCCAATGGCAATGCGCGCTTCTTTCAGGTAAAATCATTTTTGGCCTGTAGCATTCCTGTTTGTTTTTCAAGGCCATGAAACCAGGCGATGTTGTACCTCAAATTGTATGGCAAAGTTGAAAATAAAGAACCCATACATGTACTTTAATTTCAATCCACCCAATAGTTTTTGAGAAAATGGGTTTACAAGATTTAGCTCTGGAAATGTGAAATTGTGCAAGTATATATTCATGTGTGTGAGTGAGGGTGTGGGAGTTGAATGTGTATGAGTGTAGAGAGAGAGAGAGAGAGAGAGAGAGAGAGAGAGAGAATAGAGACAGACAGACAGACAGACAGACAGACAGACAGACAGACAGACAGAGACAGAGACAGAGAGAGAAAAAAAACAATGAAAACAACATTCTTGTTACTGATTACAAATCATGATATGTATTTCTGTATGAAAGAGAATTAAAAAAATAATAATAAAAAAGTGCAACAGTTCTCACTTTGTGTTGAATAACAATAGATCCAGAGGAGCGAATTACTGTGTGGTTGTGTTTACTTTGACACGTGCTTTCTGTACATGCCAACTTTTACCGTGACCGTGATTTGCCACTGGTGTTCGTGATCGTGAAAACAAAAATCAAGGTAACTGTGATCGTGAAAGCTAAAATTTCCCTTCCCGTGATCGTGATGATACCCCCCCTTTGGGGCCCTCATAAACGCGCTTTCCTGTTTAGCACAATACGCTACCGCGCTATTCTGGCGTGTTAATTTCACTGCGTTTTGCACGTGGAAGGTGAGCGATTTCCTTCTCGCGGGGATTGACGAAGCTGTACTGTCTTGGTGAAAAACTACAGTGCGTTCAGTTTCATTCCGTGAGTTCGACAGCTTGACTAAATGTAATAATTTCGCCTTACGCGACTTGTTTTATTTTCTACCCTCTTTGTCTGCAAAGAGATGCTGAAAAGGATTTTGAGGGGGAAATGTTAACTAGTTGCGACCATATGTAATCAAAGTATTGTATTCCGAAAACAATACGTGTACGCTTTTTCATGGAATGACTCGGACAGATGTTTCAGCGAGGAATTCATCGCGAGCACAGCTTTTCGAAAAAAAACTTTATTTTATTTTGTATTGTATATCACTCTTAGGGTTTAAATTCAATCAACTACAGGAAAACATAAACGCTGAAGCGTAATTGAAACAAAAGTACATCCAGCGACATACAAATAGTTTACCTGTGACCAGTATGAATAGACTTGAATTGATTTCAGAAAAAGAGAGGGAAACGGAGTCACTAAGCAGACAGACAGACAGACACACACACACAGACACACAGACAGACAGACTGACAGACAGACACACAGACTGACACGGAGAGACACACAGAGACAAACAGACAGACAGAAAGAGTTTCATACGTCTTGTTCCCAAAAAAAAGAAAGTGCTATTTAAGTTTTGATAAACAAAAAATATGGTCTTTCTCGGCAGCACACGGTTGAGTGGTGCTTACTAGGCAACCTTTTCTTATTTAGGTGCGTAATTTCGCAATCTGTTCGACCTTTTCAATCTCGCCTTTCTGACCAAAGGCATCGGCGATGAACGTCGCCGACAGAGATAAAGACTATAATCTCTGTGTCGTCGCCGTGATTTGACGCATATCACGCACGGCATATTTATGGCGCGATTTTGGTCTTCATGGCTTCTTGACCTCCTTAGGCTAACGCCGAGGATGTGACACCTAGTTGTGAAACCCTTGAAAACGGCTGAACAAGAGCAGTCACTGCAGGTTTATTGCCCACGGCTGGTCAGTGAAGCACGACTGACCTCTTTTTCGCCCGCTACAGCCGTAGCAGCAAGCATGCATATCATCACATATATTAACTACCCATCTCATCACTGTTTCGGCTTGTGTTTAACAACATTAACGTCAACGTTCCAACGTCACATTTCCCAGCTGAAACGAGTTTGGTTTGGGGTCCTCGATGAG
The DNA here is from genome assembly GCF_037325665.1 of Littorina saxatilis. Lineage (NCBI taxonomy): Eukaryota > Metazoa > Mollusca > Gastropoda > Littorinimorpha > Littorinidae > Littorina > Littorina saxatilis. The sequence goes on along the minus strand of NC_090245.1, from coordinate 8,460,505 downwards.
AATATTGTATATACTCCCTACAGGAACGTCATCTCAAGCACACACAAAATGCACAAATACAAACATAACACACACAGAACCGTAGCGGTAAGTTTAAGCCACCAAATGCAATTTTCCCTTTATTTGAAAAATTAAAAAAAATCAAGTCAGAATTAAATAAATAAAAAATGTTTTATCAGTATTTGTTACAGGTACCTGCGAGGTTTGCACTATACGAGGTTTGCACTGTAATTCCGTTCTAATCACCGAGTTGCCGCGACGGCTTACGGACTAACTCGTTCGAGAGTATTTCATGGGTATGAACTTCTTTTGTAGAACATACTTTTGTGTCTGTCTCGTCGCAAAAATACACTAACAATTTTTGATTTAAAATCTTTTACTTTGCCACCTCTTTCCCTGTTTTAGAACTCTTATAACTCTACGAAATTATGCGTATGTTTGAATCTGATGACGCGTGTCCACTAAAAACGCGATCGAAATAACACTCGATCGACATTGACACTAACTGCATGGTTAGAAAAAAAGTATTTACATACAAATATGCACACGTGCACGCGCACTTTTGCGTTCCCCACTGGCCATTTAACATTTAACGTACCCCGTGCGCTGGTCAGGAGTTTAACCTTTTTTCTTTTTTAATTTCAGGTAATCGATAATAGCGAAGCATAAAAAACAATTTTGTTTAAAACGTATCGCTCCAATGAATGCTCTCCCTCATGTGCGAGGCCGGGAAAAGTGTAACACATGAAAACGAAGAGTGTGAAGAGAAAACTGAAATAAAGCGGAGAAGTCGGCAACTGAGTCAAACAACCTCTATTAAAGTGACAAATGGTATTAAACAATCGACTTCTAAGGTTCATTTGATTTTGTAACCAAGAAAAGTTTAAGATTGTGTTAAAAAAAAGCATCTTTTCTGGTTGACGTCAAAATATTCAGCATTATAATTATCATTTACATTTAACGTATCCTATAGCATGGTATCAGTGTGCTTTAAAAAAAACAAAAACAAAAAACCGACAGCAAACCATGAACATATTTCATTTCCTTGTAAATCTGTTTTGCTTCTTTCTTTCCCTTTGTATTCATGTGTGTGGTTTTGTTCTATTGTTAGAGTGTTTTATTGTTCCTCAAAAGCTCTTCTATCCCTTTAACTTTGTACTACCGCAGGCACAGCGTTCAGTTTTAGGACGGAGTGCAATTCAGTTTTATTTGAAACAACGTTGGCGTTGGCGTTGATGTGCAAAATTGATGGTTGATTGAACAAAATATTAAAATATTCTGCGCGATAACAAAAGGAAGTCGGTTCCTCTAAACCTTTTGTTTTTGTTTTACCATCAGGTGACAGTTGGCATGGCACGACCCCCGTTTAACCATCCAGGCTCTCCCTCACCCACTTTTACCCCGCAAATAGCTGAAAGGAAAAACCTCTGAAATTACGGGGGGGAGGGGGGGGAGAGGATGGCATAATCAAAATCTACGCATTCTGGATCAAATCCTGTGGAAGTTGGTCGAAAGTCAATAGTACATGTACTTGGCTCACCGACACGAGCTTAAGTCAATAAACATTTTCACATTCAAAACTATTCTGTTCAAAGACGCTTGAGTGATTTGAGCATATAAAACGCCCTTGCAAATGTTTACATTTTGACTTTTTTTCCTCTAAAAATGTTTTTTGTCTTCTGAAATTTCAATTCTAAACCTCTGAAATTAGTGAAACCGAGGACCATTCCCATGCCTGCTTTTTGCTACCTTTTCTATATGCACTGTCAATAATATGGTTTGATGCGATTTGGTCGTTTGCTTACAAAAATAAGATATTTTATTATCAGATCAGCTTTGTAAAGAAGATACTTAAAACAAAGTCGGATGCGCTGACAACAGCCGCTCCGACTGAGGGGCTATTTACTGACAAGGAAAGGGATGGAGGGGGGGGGGGGGGGGGGGGAAGGTGGAGGGCAACGGGGGACAGAGCCAATACGAGTACGATTTTGAAGGAGAGGGGCGGGGGGGCAGCAAATATTCGCATGCACGTGGTGGTCAGTAACATTTGTCACACAACTTGCTGTTTGCTTTTAATCGCACATGTGGTGTACAGCTCAAGTTGTGTGTTCCGCGTGTGAAGTTTCACAAGTGGGCCTAGTTGGACAAAGCTATGTAGATGGGCAGTACGATTTTATGATCCTGGAGGATATGCGCAGAGACTGTCAAGTGCTCTTTCAAGAACCAGTCGGTCCGACCGAGTCAAGGGGAGAACTATTTGGGTAATACTGTCATGTACTTTAATTGTCAACAATATCGGGGAGATTTAAGTCGGGAAAGTGGGTAGACAGGTGGGGGGGGGGGGGGTGGGGGGTGGGGGTGGGGGGTGGGGGTGGGGGGTGGGGGTGGGGGGGGGGAAGGGTTCAGAGAGATGATGACTGTGAATGATCTTATCCAAAATGTTGTCCAATCTTATCAAGCTGAGCTAAGTAATGTGAACACACAAACAAACCTTTAAGAAAAATTCACTCAAGCATAATCTTCAATAAAAACATAAAACAACATGACATGCCTTTGGAGGTCTCCCTTTTGCGTACTTCGGAGCGGTGTCACGTGATACGCAGAAATGGTTTGGAGGGCAAGAAGCGGAACGGCTAGCGTCAGTGCGCCGCTCGATGATTCGGGAGTGTGTGCATGAGTTTTCATTTTGTTATTATTCAAGAACTTGTAGTTCTATTTCTAACTTTGTATGTTTATGTGTGAAGCTCTTTAGTTTTAGATTACCTATTATTTCTGCTTCAGTGTGTGTGAGTTTTCATTTCATTGTTATTCGAGAAATGGTATTTCTAACTTTGTATGTTTATGTTTGGAGAAGCGATTCTTTTTTCCTTTTTGGGATCAAGTCTGGTGTCTGCTTTAGTGCTTACTTTGATATTACCTTAGAACATTTATTGTGAACCTGTAAATGTGTAATGTGTGTGTGTGTTTTTTGTTCTTCTTTTTTATTTTTTCTATTTCTTTTTACTTTAGTGCTGCTGAAGACAGTAACTAAAAATTTCCCTGAATTCAGTGTTACGTGTTTTTTGTTTTTAATTTTTATATATATGTTGACAATGACAGTTCAGTTAAATAAAGCGTTGAACACATTATATGTATTTTATTTTTTTACCAATCTGTCACTCTGTGAATGTGAAGCTGGTGTGAGTGTGATATTTAACACATTACTTTTGATTTGTACCTAATCTCTGCCTTTGTTAGCTCCAGTAGGTGTGTTTTCAACAGTTTTGTTCAATTTTGTGAAACGTTACTGTTTTGAGACAAACCAGACACATATTTTTCCGTTTAGGACAGCTGGGCTCAACATATTAACTTTGTTGACTAAACAAAGGAGCCATTACACAGATACACACTCATTCTGACAATCACTCACCAGATTCTTCACAATTAAGAAATGTCTCAGATAAGACACACGCAAGCTTAAAAAAAAAGTCTTAAGAACAAAAACGTTACTGCAACAACAATGTATTTATTAGTTCTTACTAAAATCACATGCTTCAATAAAAAAAGCATAAACTATACAGACATGCTAACCAGCATTGATTAAGGCACACACTTGAGTCAAAAAGCTATGGCATTAACATAAGCAGTGTTGAATCTTGTTTCAAACTGCACATTTCAGTCAAAAAGCGAGTGAATCGGTGTTTCAATCATTAGCAAAATTAATACTGCTGTTGAGGTTTGGAATCAATGAACAATCACTGTTCACACATCAATACTGTCAAAGTGTAAAAAGAAAAGAACTGTACATGCACCCACATACTAAGCATCATATCTCAAGATCAAATAAGGAACAGTGTTGGTTTAAACTGTTTTATTTAACGTTTGTGCATTATTTACAAAAAACGCATATTGAGTAAACAACAACAAGCATAATGCTTATAGTGGTGTTCACTATTTCTAGAAAATTACATATAATATAAATGGCGGCTATTGTACAGTTTAAATGAAAAGCTTGCAAACATGAAAAGAAAATTGAATGAAAATTGTACATCAAAACAAAAATCCGTTTGGGAATACATATATAATATTTATGGTGTTTGCGAGTAAGAGATAGGGAGGGAGAGAGGGAGGGAGGGAGGGGGAGAGAGGGGGAGAGTGAGAGAGAGAGAGAGAAAGAGGGAGAGAGAGAGAGAGAGAGAGAGAGAGAGAGAGAGAGAGAGAGAGAGAGAGAGAGAGAGAAAGAGAGAGAGAGACGAGTAGACGAGTAGACGAGTAGACGTGTCGATTTTGCTTTCACTTTACATGTTTATCTGTTCGAAACGGCCGGACTGTCCAATAAATTCCTGCACTGTTAAAAAGATTGTTTTGTTAATTTTTGTTTGCAAGAAGGGGTTTCCATGAAGTAGAATATCTGTGTGTATGAGGTTGTTGGTTAGTTTGTTGATTGTGTTGTTTCTTGCAGCTAAGTGTAAACGGCATTCTAGTAAGAAGTGTGTTGCAGTTTCTGTTCCATCACCACAGTCGCATACGCTGTTTTCCGCAAGGTGTCGCTCAACTAAGTCTTTCTTTAGATCACTAATATTAAGTCTCATTTTTGTGTGGATTATTTGTGTTTGTCGACTGCCACTGTAGAAGTAAACGGGAATTTGTGTGTCGTCTTTTGTTAAGTAATGTTTAAATTCCCCGAGGGAGTCAGTTAACTGTATTTGTTCAGGTAGTTGGTTCCAGAGTACTGTTGTCGAAGGAAAAAAGGATGTTTTGTACGTTTCTGTTCGATGTGGGGGTATACTTCGTTCTAAGGGGCGGCGTCTGTGGTAGGGGTTGTTGGCTGCTACGAGAGGTGGGAGTGCTGCTTGTAGGTATGGGGGGGTCTTGTCGTGAATAATTTTATGGAACATTGTTAGTTTATGACGGTTACGCCTTTCAGATAATGATTGGAGTCCAGATTCTCCGTAAAGCTTAAAGTGACTGGTTCCGCGGACAGCTCCGATGATTGTTCGTATTGCATCTAGGTTTAACTTTTCGAGTTCATCTGTTAGGGTTTTGCTACAATTGTCCCATATTATGTCGCAATAATCAAAGTGTGGTAGAATGAAGGATTTAAACATAATTTCCAATGATTTTCGACTCAGTCTATATTTGTATGTACGCAAGCAAGCTACGAGAGTTCTGCACTTTGCAACAAGAGATTTTATATGTTCATCCCATTTACAGTTGTTTTGTATTATTATTCCTAAGTGTTTGTGATTTTGGGAACTTTCAAGGATGGTATTGCCAAAGTTTAGATCTGCGATATCAGGGGTTCTTTGTGTACAAAAGTTCACCAATTCAGTTTTTGCATGGTTAAATGCTACCTTCCATGTTTCTGCCCAATTTACAATTTTTTCAAGATCTGAGTTTAAAATTTCGGCACGGATGTTGTGATTGGCTAAAGACAAGTACATGCTAGTGTCGTCAGCAAAAAGCTTAATCGTAGATTCTATGTCACGTACAATGTCGTTTACATAAATTAGGAAAAGCAAAGGTCCAAGCACTGATCCTTGAGGAACTCCCGCTACTACTGGAAGATAAGTTGATTTACTGCCTTTTAATACAACTGCTTGCTTTCGATCTGTTAGGTAGTCTGTAAACCAGTTTAATAATGGCCCATTAATTCCAACGGCTTCGAGTTTATGCAGTAAGCCCCGGTGCCAAACTCTATCGAATGCTTTGGATATATCAAAGAAGATTGCTTGGGTAGTTATTCTATTATCGAGTGATTTGCATATGTCATTGTATATTGTAAGAAGCTGGTAAACAGTTGAGTCTCCAGGGATGAAACCGGACTGCGACTCTGTAATGATATTGTTTTGTGTTAAGTAGTCAAAGACATGAATTTGTATGCATTTCTCTAGTGTTTTGCCAACACAGCTTAGGAGGGAGATTGGACGATAATTACTACATGTATCTTTGTTTTCCTTTTTATGAACTGGTGAAACGTGGGCTATTTTCCAAACTGACGGAAAAAGTCCTTCACGTAAAGACCGATTAAACAGTGCAGTTAGGCTGTCACAAATCACTTCGCAGCTCTCAATTAAAATTCTATTGTGGATTTCGTCTGGACCGACTGCTTTTGTTTTGTCTAGTTTGTTAATCGTATTTATAACTTCTTCGACTGAAAGTGTGAGAGTGTTTATTCTGCAAGGAAGCCTTGGTACTTCAGGAATGTCTGACATATCGTCTTCGACAATGGACTGTTGGATAAAGAAGTCGTTGAACAAGTTTGCTTTTTCTAGGTTAGTATAGTAGGTTGTTCCGTTTGACGTCAAAGGAGGAATTTCATTGGGGTTTGATCCTTTCTTTGATAAGAATGATTTAACTAGTTTATTTATTTATTTATTTATTTATTTGTTGCTTAACGTCCAGCCGACTACGCAGAGCCATATCAGGACGAGGAAGGGGGGAATGAAGGGGGCCACTTGTCAAGCGATTCCTGTTTACAAATGCACTAACCCATTACTTGTGTCCCAGCAGGCTTTAGTAAAACTAAATTAATACCTACTGGAAGATTACCAGTTTCCAGTATGTTAAAATAGGCTTAACCTATCTACTGCTGGACTTACATCAGAACACTAACAGATTAAACTATACATGAATCGCGAGACAAGCGGCAAGAGAAGAGATTTTTGGAAAAAATACAGGCGAATGAGCAAGAAGGCAGAAAAAAGAAAAGAATTCATGAAGAAAAAGAGAGCATGACAGGAAAGAGGAACCAAAAATCTACCTAACAGCAAACTAAAAAGCTCCTGCGGTTCCAAAAACAGGAGGGGCCTTTAATTTCATAACCGCAGTGCCCCACTGCGGGAATTTAACTAGTTTCCACCAATTTTTAGTACCAAAGTTATCTCCACTGGATACTTTTTTGTCTAATTCTTTTATATATTCTAATTTCCGATTTCGAATTGTGTCAGTATAATTATTGCGAGTCATACGAAAGTGTTCCCAGGCCTCAGGTGTGTTTAGTCGCACTGCTGTATCGTGAACTGATCTTTTTTTGTCGCGTAGTTTTATAATTTCCTCTGTCATCCATGGTGCGTCTTGATCGCGAACAGTTATTGTCTTTACTGGCATGCATAGTCTTGCGACACTTAACAGCTTTTCGGAAAATGACCTGGCTGCTTCGTTGACAGTGTGTAGCGTTACAATGCTCATCCAGTCGATTTTCCTCAGTTCGGTAAGGAATTTTTCTTTGTTTAATTTGGAATAGTTAAATATTGTTCTTTTAGATGCAGGAGTTTTATGTATGTGTTTCTTAATTGTCGCACATGGCACAGAATGGTCGCTGCAAATAGGGGGTAGAACGTTAATGCTTTGCACGATGTCTACACTCGAGGTAAGAATAAGGTCAATGCATGACGATGTTGTTTCTGTAACGCGGGTCGGAAGTGTAACTAGTTGTTGTAGACTGTTTAGAGTGATAATATCAAGAAGATGCTGCGACGGGTTGTTTGTAAAATCTGAATTGAAATCACCAAGAATAATAAACATATGCTCTGAAGCGGCGACATTTTTAATTGACTGATCGATGAGTTTCCAGTATTCTACATTAGAGTTAGGCGGCCTATAAAATGTACCTATTAACAACGTATCCTGGTTTAATCTAGTTTCAACCCATACGGCCTCAAGCTGGGGGATCAGAAGGTCATGCCTTGGTTTGCACACAAGAGTGTTTTTCACGTATACTGCTACCCCGCCGTGGGGGTCGTTAGGTCTGTCTTTACGAATTGGGGGGTGATAACCTTCAAGATGAATGTCGTCGTTAGACGTGGTCTCCGAAAGCCATGTCTCTGAGATCGTTATAATATCGTGGGTACTAGTCTCTGTTTCTATTATATCTAATTTGTTTCTGATACTTCTAGCATTTATGTGTATAACAGATAGCTCGCTAGGTTTCTTAGTTCGTGACGGTCCAGGGTTCGGGTGAATGTCGCCAGCAAGGCAGATCAGATAGCTGGCAAGGTTAATAAGTATTATATAGAAGAAGGATACGCTAACTGGTGCAATGTGGGTAAGTTGATTACGTGGTTTAATAGATTCGGCTTGTTGTGTCACATTCTTGGATGGGGCTGTCTTTCGACCGAGTAGATGCGATTTAAAGAATGTTTGGTTAGATAAACAATGGAGTAACAGTGTTGAGCCCTTGAAAATGTTTTCAATAATACACACTTCAGTCAGAAAGCAAAAACAAAAAAGTAACTACACACATTCCTGCCAGCACAAATCAGATAGATACATAAGTAAAATTAATACTGTTTTTCTGGTTTGGCATCCACAGAAGTTATGTTTCTGTTTTAAAGCACACACTTGTCAAGGTATTTATTAGTTCTTACTAAAATCACATGCTTAAATAAAAAATCATAAACTGTAAAGACATGCTAACCAGCACTGATTAAGGCACACACTTCAGTCAAAAAGCTATGGCATCAACATAAGCAGTGTTGAATCTGTTTCAAATTGCACACTTCAGTCAAAAAGCTATGGCATCAACATGAACAGTGTTGAATCTGTTTCAAATTGCACACTTCAGTCAAAAAGCACATCTCAGACAATAAGTGAATTAGTGTTTCCAATCATTAGCCAAATTAATACTGCTGTTGAGGGTTAGAATCAATGAATGGTAACAGTTTACACATCAATACCGTCAAAGTGTAAAAAAGAAAAGAACTGTACACACACCCACACACTTAGCATCAGATCTCAAAATCAAATAAGGAATAGTGTTGAGCCCTAGAAAAATGTTTTGAATAATACACACTTGAGCCAGGAAGCAAAAAAAGTAACTACACACATGCACGCCAGCACAAGTCATACAGATACATAAGTCAAATTAATACTGTGTTTCAGGTTTGGCATCCACATAAACAGTGTTGTTTTTGTTTAAAATCACACACTTGTCAAAAAACATAAAAGTAACTGTACACAGTTCTGTTCAGGTTTAGCATCACTGTAAACAGTTTCAAATCAGGTAGATACCAGTCAAATACAAAAATAACATAAAACTGCACATTGGTCCAATTAAAAAAAAAAAGATTCAGACTTGAGATCAAAAGTAAATAGTGTTGCATTTTTTTTTTCAATCACACATTTCAGTCGAATTGCATAAAACTGTACACACATGCTAGGCAGACCATCGCAGACAATGAAAAATGTGTTTCTAGTTGTACATAACAACCCCATCAAATCAAATTAATACTGTCTTTCAGGTGTCGGATAAAAAGGAAACATTATGCAACAAGTATTCACCATCTTGAATGAAATTTAACCAAATCGTCGACGCAAATACGGAATCGCCGCAGCGAAACTTCGCGATCGGCACCACGCTTCCATGTTTTCGCTAAGCGGCGCGGTGACCTCTTGCCCTCCAAACCCCGGTGCGCACGAAGTGATGACGTCAATAGGGAGACCTCCATATCAAATACTAGATCATTAACATGGTAACCACAGGGTAATCAAAATCTATCACTTAACCTTATATAACTATGTACCTACGTTGTACCTAGAGGGGCCGGATAAAAGGCCCGAGAGGCGGGAGGAGAAATTACTAAATGAAATAAACGAATGGTTCAAACCCTTGAAAAATTAGGTATCAAAGAAGCCATAACAAATTCCGCCGCGCGCATTTTTATAAAATCCTTCGGAAGTTGGAAGTTCCCTTGAACAAACGCGCATTACACTTTGATCGGTTTCTGTGTCCTAAAATATCATTGAACTTAGCCGACTTACACATTATACTAGCTGCCTTGTCCAGTTTTCACCGACAGTTATTTTACGACGTGCTTGACAAGATAATGTTTATGGTCAAATCAAGCACGACCCGACCGCGTGAAGTGTACTCGTGTACTCAAAGCTGCGTGGGCCATGATAATAAGACCGAAAGTACTTCACTGCCAATCTCGAGAGGTACCCATGTAATGAGAAAGGGGGGGGGGGGGGGGGTGAGAACAGATGTCAAACACATTTAATGAAACAAAAACAAAATAAATTATTGTTGAATATAAAACGTGACTTAAGCCAAATTGACCCGTTATTTTTCAATGGAATTGTTTTGGAAGACACAAAGGAACACAAGCACCTCGGTATTATTTTGCAAAATGACTGTAAATAGGACGCTCAAGTCAGAAATATTGTGAAAAAGACCACTTTGTTGATTAATTGTTTAAGGCATTATAAATATAAGTTATGCAGAAAAAGTTTGGAAATAATGTACAAATCCTTTATTTTGCCACATTTTGACTATGTTGATGTATTATGGGATAATTGTACCGAAGCCCTGTCGAACACCCTGGAAAAACTACACCTTGAAGCTTTACGTATTATAATTGGCGGTGTGCGGAGAACTAGTCATGGTAAGATGTACAAAGAAAGCGGATTTTGTAGTCTAAAGGAACGCCGAAGACAACATAAATTGATTTTATATCATAAAATGGTTCATGGTAAATGTCCCCTATATTTAGTTGACCTTTTGCCACCACTAGTTTCATCCTTAAATCCTTATCACAGAAGACGACCACTTGAAAGATTTGTACCAGCTCACAGGACAGAAATCTTCCGAACATCCTTCGTTCCTTCGACTACAATTTTATGGAATGATCTGCCTGACCACAAACTCAATTAGCGAGTTTAAGCATTATTTACAAAGTCCTCATCATTATGTGCCAGTTTATCCCAGCGAAGCTGGAGGTATCCCGTGAACGCTATACTGTAATCGATTTGAGAAATGTGCACACCGAATAATACATGATAAAGAAGGATTCGTTGTGCCCGGCTACGTGCTACAGTTGGAGATGGAAGTTCACCAAAAATGGGGACCATACTAACAAAAATACGGTGGGTAAAATAGGCGCCCCCATTTTTTCAGCAAACGCCACCCCAGGCCGCTTTGGACGGGTAGAAATTCCGTAGTTTCCAAGTCTATGTCCTCGCGTAAGAAGAATACGTCACGGTCGAAAGTCTTTGACGTCAATTAATGCATCATGACGTCATGCCTCCCTGTAGTCTTTCTCTCTCGCGCAGTGTGTGTGTTTGTGTTCATTTTGTGCACATGTGTTAGTGTTACTGAGTGTGTGTGTGTGTGTGTGTGTGTGTGTGTGTGTGTGTGTGTGTGTGTGTGTCATGTGTGTGTGTGTTTGTGTGTGTGTGTTTGAGTGTGTGTGTGCGCGCACGCGTGCATAAGTCTGTACTCGTATGTGTGTGGTGTGTGTATTTGTGTGTGTGTGTCATGTGTGTGTGCGTGCGCACGCGTGCATGAGTCTGTACTCGTGTGTGTGTAAGTGTGTGTGTGGGCATAAGTGTATGTGTGTGCGTGTATGTGTGTTTGTTTGTAAAGGTGTGCATGTCCGTCTGTCCATATGTGCGTATGGGTGTGTGTTTTGTGTGTGTGAAGTTTTTTGTTTGAGAGTGAGTGCGTGTGAGTGAGTGTGTGTGTGTGTGTGTGTGTGTGACTTGGTGTGTGTGTTTGAGAGAGAGAGAGTGTGTGTGGGTGTGAATGTGTGTGTGCATGAGTTTGTGTGTATGTTTGCATGTGTATGAGTGTGTATATGTGTTTGTTTGTAAAGGTGTGTGTGTCCGACTGTCTATGTGCGTATTTGTTTGTTTGTTTGCTCAACGCCCAGCCGACCACGAAGGGCCATATCAGGGCGGTGCTGCGTTGACATATAACGTGCGCCACACACAAGACAGAAGTCGCAGCACAGGCTTCATGTCTCACCCAGTCACATTATTCTGACACCGGACAAACCAGTCCTAGCACTAACACCATAATGCCAGACGCCAGGCGGAGCAGCCACTAGATTGCCAATTTTAAAGTCTTAGGTATGACCCGGCCGGGGTTCGAACCCACGACCTCCCGAGCACGGGGCGGACGCCTTACCACTAGGCCAACCGTGCCGGTCTATGTGCGTATAAGTGTGTGTTATGTGTGTATGAGATTTGTGTCAGTCAATGTGTGTGTGTGTGTGTGTTTGTGTGTGTGCGTGCGTATGTACAGTGTGTGTGTGTGTGTGTGTGTGTGTGGGTGTTTGTTTGTTTGTTTGCTTAACCCCCAGCCGACCACGAAGGGCCATATCAGGGCGGTGCTGCTTTGACATATAACGTGCGCCACACACAAGACAGAAGTCGCAGCACAGGCTTCATGTCTCACCCAGTCACATTATTCTGACACCGGACCAACCAGTCCTAGCACTAACCCCATAATGCCAGACGCCAGGCGGAGCAGCCACTAGATTGCCAATTTTAAAGTCTTAGGTATGACCCGGCCGGGGTTCGAACCCACGACCTCCCGATCACGGGGCGGACGCCTTACCACTAGGCCAACCGTGCCGGTCTATGTGCGTATAAGTGTGTGTTATGTGTGTATGAGATTTGTGTCAGTCAATGTGTGTGTGTGTGTGTGTGTGTGTGTGTGCGTGCGTGCGTATATACAGTGTGTGTGTGTGTGTGTGTGTGTGTGTGTGTGTGTGTGTGTGTGTGTGTTTGTTTGTTTGCTTAACGCCCAGCCGACCACGAAGGGCCATATCAGGGCGGTGCTGCTTTGACATATAACGTGCGCCACACACAAGACAGAAGTCGCAGCACAGGCTTCATGTCTCACCCAGTCACATTATTCTGACACCGGACCAACCGGAGTGTGTGTATGTGTGAATGTGTGTGTGCATGAGTTTGTGTGTATGTTTGTGTGTGTATGAGTGTGTATATGTGTTTGTTTGTAAAGGTGTGTGTGTCCGTCTGTCTATGTGCGTATTTGTTTGTTTGTTTCCATAATTATCAGGGCGGTGCTGCTTTGAGATATAACGTGCGCCACACAAAAGGCAGAAGTCGCAGCACAGGCTTCATGTCTCACCCAGTCACATTATTCTGACACCGGACCAACCAGTCCTAGCATGCACTAACCCCATAATGCCAGCCGCCAGGCGGAGCACCCACTAGATTGCCAATTTTAAAGTCTTAGGTATGACCCGGCCTGGGTTCTAACCACGACCTCCCGATCACGGGGCGGACGCCTTACCACTAGGCCAACCGTGTATGTGCGTATGAGTGTGTGTATTGTGTGTATGAGATGTGTGTGAGTCAATGTGTGTGTGTGTGTGTGTGTGTGTGTGTGTGTGTGTGTGTGTGTCTGTGGGTGTGTGCGTGCGTACATGCGTGCGTATGTACATGTGTGTGTGTGTGTGTATGTGTGTGTGTGTGTGTGTGTGTGTGTTTGTGTGGGTGTGTGACTGTTTGTATAAGAGCTAAAGAGAGAGAGAAAGAGAGAGAGAGAGAGAGAGAGAGAGTGGGTGGGTGTGTGTTTGTGCGTGTGCGTAAGTGTATGTGTGTGTGTGTGTGTGTGTTTGTTTGTAAAGGTGTGTATGTCCGTCTGTCTATATGTGCGTATGGGGGTGTGTTTTGTGTGTACAGTGAAGTGTGTGTGAGAGAGTGAGTGAGTGCGTGTGAGTGAGTGTGTATGTGTGTACGTGTGTACGTGTGTAACTTGGGTGTGTGTGTGTGTGTGTGTGTGTGTGTGTGTGTTCGTGAGTGTGTGTGTTTGAGAGAGGGAGAGAGAGAGAGAGAGAGAGAGAGAGAGAGAGAGAGAGAGAGAGAGAGAGAGAGAGAGAGAGAGAGAGAGAGGTTTGTCTTTCGCTGGGGTATGCAGTGCCTTGGCGTTGCACATCTACTTAATTATTATTTTGAAAAAAGACAGGTAGAAATACAACACAGCAGAATGCGTTTAAACATGAGTGACCTTAATTCCGATTTATGCAAACGCCATTTAAAAGATAACCCACAGTGTGCGTGCGGTAACAGGAACGAAACAGCTGAACATTACTTGCTATACTGCACGTTGTTTGAAAATGCTCGTACGTCCACAATTAACTCACTGCCTGCCAATTTTAGACACGCGGAAACATTATTAAGAGGCAGCGAGCAACATTCATTTCGCATAAATACATTGATTTTCGAGTCGGTCCAATCCTTTATTGCTGATTCTGGTCGACTAACTTGAACGATTAGCCCACGTACTGGTATTGTGTATGTTTGTGTGCAGGAGAACGTAAACCCGCCTCTCAGTGTTGTTGCATCAATTACATATTTAACATAAGTAATAATTATCATTGAGTTTTTGTTTTGCTGTTCTCTTTTGTGTGTGTGTGTGTGTGTGGTTGTTTTCTTCCATACATTCGTAACGAACTATGCTGCCCTCTCCATGAAAATGTACATTTATCTGAACTTACTTATTGCATGTCTCAGCATCGATGTTCTCGTCCCACGCGCTTCATTCATAGTCTCACCTTATTTTTTTCTTTATTTTTTCTTTTATTTTTTCTTTGATTAATTTTTGTTCCTCTGTAAATCCTCCTGTTTTGATTAAGTTCCCCATACCCCCCTCCTACATTTTGTTCTCCTGGTTAATAATTGTGTTGTCCACCATCATGAAAACTTGTGTAACTTAGCATTGTTATGGTCACGTCAAATAAGCATCTGCTTGAGTCCGTGTCCTAGCTGCATTTTTGTCAATTGTTTCATGTCATGTATTTTAAATAAAATTGTGTTTAAACCAAACACATGCTTCATCTGGGGTTTTAATCAGAGTGATATAGCCGCCAGTATTGTCACTCTTCAAGGATGAAGATACACAAATATTCAACCAGTGAAAAGTCAGTTCGCCGATGACGCGCCGAATGTTTGCAGGATTGTATGGGCGAACCGCGAGCCTTCAGCTGCAACCAAAAAATAGGGGAATCCCCTGATTTGATGACGTTGCCGAACCAGGCCGAACGTTCGACGAACTAGTTCGGCGTGGTTCGGCTGTAGTTAGTAGCGGGCTTTACACACACAAACACACAGCGAGCATTCCTTGTAACTCAATACACTGTAGAAGGCAAACAAAAAAGATACCTGTTCTAAATACCGCCCCCCCACCCCCTTTCTCGTCAATTAGTTCTTTCTTTCTGTCCCTCCCCCGCCCAAATTGTCATCCGTTATCACAACCCTGTATATTCGGAGGTGCAAAAGTTG
Source organism: Littorina saxatilis (assembly GCF_037325665.1). Taxonomy (NCBI): domain Eukaryota; kingdom Metazoa; phylum Mollusca; class Gastropoda; order Littorinimorpha; family Littorinidae; genus Littorina; species Littorina saxatilis. Next base: position 8,445,493 of record NC_090245.1, on the reverse strand, counting down.
TACTCTGTCTGCTTGTTTATTAATCTGTCTGTTTGTTTGTTTGTTTGTTTGTTTGTGTGTGTGTGTGTTTGTTTGTGTGTGTGTGTGTGTTTGTTTGTTTGATAGTTTGTAAAAATGTAAAAATACCGCATTCCACAAAGTAATGCATGCCTTTTATTATTAATAGTATTTATTGCTTAGAGCCTCTACGCTGGGTGGTGGGGGTTGGCTTGGACCCGATAGATAAAATATTACAATTGTTAGAATAACAAAGAAACCAAACCAGACTTTTCGAGCAATGGGACAATAAAGTAATGAACAGAAATAAAACAAATCTAATAAATCCCTTGACTTTGCTAGCTTTCCTCTGTGAGAAAGCGACCCGAATTTCTCAGCGATGGAACAATAAAGTAATGACAAAACAATCTAACAGATCCCTTGACTTTGGGGTATCGCGACTTTGTTGCTGCTAGCTTTCCTCTGTGAGGAAGCGCCCGAATTTCCTAGCGATGGGACAATAAAGTAATGAGAGAGAAAAATATAATATATCCCTTGACTTTGAGGTAGTGCGACTCGGTTGCTGCTAGCTTTCCTCTGGGAGAAATAGGCCCTATCGGAGAACAGAAGTAGCTCGCTGACTGTCTGCTTTTTTCCTGAGCTTTTATTACCTCTCTGGAACATAAGATGAACACTATCTTGGGATCAAGGCAGTGTTTGTTTGTTACGTGTTAGGATTACCCACATGACAAGCAAACAATACATAATTTGTTTGATCTTATTGAGGTTATCGTTCCGAATAAGTTGCTGTATATACTGTAAACAGGAGAGTTCCACTTGTAAACACATTTTTAAAACACCTGTTGTGAACACTGCATGAATTATTCTTTAACAAAAATAACACACATGAAGAGCACTCACTCAATAGTGTTTACCATTTGTGCTACTTTTACCAGTTGAATTAAACAAACTTCGCCAACAAATTATTAAGACAAATTACGCACCCAAATTAGGGCATTAATTCCCATGTCATTTCGTTCAATTTGTTTATGCTACTTCCCGTTGTACATGTAGTATGTAGTCAAAATAGTCGGAAAGTTTCAAAGCAAACTACCCAGTCCTTGCTGACATACTGCGCTTTTCGGCATAATGCCCCTGGTAATTGACGCAAAACTCCTGTTTTTGACCGCACATGCGATCGACACCTGCATCAGAAGTACGAAATATACATCTCTGGAGCAAACAATACAAACATACCGCATTTAAATTAACAACTACAGGCCTGAACACATGAATCTCCATATAAAATCCATGAGTTAGGTTGTTTTCTGAATCTAGATCTGCCGTGCACACACCGTTCATCACAAGCAAATTCCCAAGGCAAGTAACTCATACTCTTGCCGACAAGAGTAGTTCCCCTTCTTTTAACGCAGTTTCTTCGACAACACTGACTGCAATCCGACGGTCAGTTTTCAACAATAGTTCATTTTATAAACAGATCACACGCAACCAAATGCACACATCTCATCAATTTAAACAACATAAAGCGGTTTCATACACTATTTTCCCCAGAAAACTGAACTTCATACAGTAATTAACGTTAGAACACGGGTGCAAAAGTTCGTCTGCTAGTCCCATTTGACGAAAGAACATTATCCTAAACGATACTAAAACATAAACAGAACACACAATATCTGCCTTTACCGCCACAGCAGAATAACAGCATATCTGTGTACTTGATTTTAGTCTAAAACAGGGAAACTGACAAGAAGTGTTAACAGAATGGAATGATTTGCACGGAACTATACAACCGCGCATTAATCGATCGCCTGCGCAGGTTGACTGGTTGAGTGATTCGGATTCGATCAAACTTTCGCACAAAAACTCCTGTTTTCTTTGAATAACTGAAGAAAGGAGGAACAGGGCCTCACATCCACGTCGGACATCGGACATATGAGGATATTTTTTCCAAATGTCCTATACATTTTTCATGCAGGAGGACAAATGTCCTATTGTTTTTGTCACAAAGTGGTCAATGTCCGATTATTCTATCATTTGATCCGGACATCGTCAGTACTTCTTAATTTACAGTAGTTTGAATGCTATGTTATCGATGTATTGCGAAGCGATGTGTAGCAGACGAAATTAGACACTTTGTGCCTCTAGTACCAAAGAGTTTCCAAGGCTCGCAACTCGGAATGCTCGAAGCCAGTTGAGAGTTGCCTCCCTTCGCGCTTTCCCCGAAAATAACAAACGAAAACCGCGATCCCAGAAAAGGGACAGAAGAAATTACACTTCAAGTCCCTTCCCTCATCATCTGTCAGTAGCACGGAAACTGAGCTTCCTCCAGCCCCAGAGCAGTTAGAGCCCGATCGCCCAGGTGAGAATGTCGATCGCGATAGTCAAACATCGGAGCCGAAGAAAGACACTACCCCCTCCCTCACCCCCACGCGTAACTTCGTCTCAGTCAAGCTGGGCGACATCATTCCCGTGGATGTCGCATGACCCAGAGAGGAAACTTATGTTTTGCTGTTCCAACCGTTCGCAAATCGGCCCTTACCGATCATCAAGAAACCAAAGACCATGCTGTTAGTGTGCTTGTGCCATCTCTCCAGAGAGACAAGGAGATAGTTGAAACCCGACAGCTGACAAAACAAGAAAAGGGGGCAGCTGTGGCAGTCAAAGCTGCTCACTTTTTGCCAAGAAAAGTATTTTTGTTCTTTTACCCTCGTGCCAAGAAACTAGTCAAGTTTAATCATATTTACGTTTTGTTACGGGAAAAAAATGTCCTATTGATTTGTTTTTGTTCAGGACAAATGTCCTATCACTTTTACATTGGCCAGGACATTTGTCCTATGCTACCTCTCATGGATGTGAGGCCCTGGAGGAATAAAGAGGTTACACACCTCGTCTCAGTGATTATTAAAAATAATGGTCTCAGTTCGCGGTCATGAAAAAGCTCGCTGAAGCTCGCATTTTTCATGATCCGCCAACTTCGACCATTATTTTTAATAACCACTGAGACTCGGCATGTAACCTCTACGTATACAACACAAAATATGCGAGCGTGTTAACCGTTTTTTACATTTAGTCAAGTTTTGACTAAATGTTTTAACATAGAGGGGGAATCGAGACGAGGGTCGTGGTGTATGTGTGTGTGTGTGTGTGTGTGTGTGTGTGTGTGTGTGTGTGTGTGTGTGTGTGTCTGTCTGTGCGTGTGTGTGTGTAGAGCGATTCAGACCAAACTACTAGACCGATCTTTATGAAATTTGACATGCGAGTTCCTGGGAATGATATCCCCGGATGTTTTTTCTTTTTGTAAAAGTTGAGGCGGCACTGTCACACCCTCATTTTTCAATCAAATTGATTGAAATTTTGGCCAAGCAATCTTCGACAAAGGCCGGACTACGCACATACCCTCCCAGAGGGGAGGCTCATGGCGTTTACAATATGCCGTGTGAGATGGAATTTTTTACACAATATATCACGCATTCACATCGGTCAGTAAATCTCAAGCGTGTTAGGCGAGTATATACTTTTCACGGCCTATTATTCCAAGTCACACGGGTATTTGGTGGACATTTTTATATGTCTATACAATTTTGTCAGGAAAGACCCTTTTGTCAATCGTGGGATCTTTAACGTGCACACCCCAATGTAGTGTACACGGGACCTCGGTTTTTCGTCTCATCCGAAAGACTAGCACTTGAACCCACCACCTAGGTTAGGAATGGGGGGAGAAAATTGCTAACGCCCTGACCCAGGGTCGAACTCGCAACCTGGTTTAAACAAGATTTTATTAAAGAAATACAGGGTGGCATGTAGATGCGATACAGACATTTGCTTCCGAGGCAAGTGCGTTTACCACTCGGCCACCCAGACCTATGTTCATAACCTCTGTAAAATTACCCCCATTTTAAGACTCCCTCCTTTTTAAGACCTTGTTTTCTCAGATTTTCTGTTCATAACCTCTGTAAAATTACCCCTATTTTAAGACTCCCTCCTTTTTAAGACCTTGTTTTCTCAGACTTTCTGTTCATAACCTCTGTAAAATTACCCCCATTTTAAGACTCCCTCCTTTTTAAAACCTTTTTTTCTCAGATGTTTGGAGGTCTTAAAATGGGGGTTCCACTGTAGCAGCTAGCATGGCTCTGGTAATTACTTTGCTTGGTCAGTTGATCAAACAATCTGTTCGACGGTCGGGTAAATCATAAACTGTTCAAGGAAGATAGATAACTCGGCTGAAGAAAAGACTACCAGTTACAGCACACCGAAACTCCTATTCAACCTCCATCACCTCTCCCCTTCACATTTTTAGACAAGGAGGGTGTGTGTGTGTGTGTGGGGGGGGGGTGAGAGGGGAGGGATGGGAGGTAGCTAGTTACAGTGAAGACACACTTGCGCCAACCCGGCAAAATTATGAAAAGTTCATGATGACCTTGGTTATCAAGACAGAAAATTATTAACAAGTGAAACACACAAGACAAAACAAGCAAGAGAGATCATAGCGTGAGAGAGAGACAGAACAAGAACAAATCTGTAATTATTGTCTAAGGCCACAGCCCCTTACAATAGTGGGCAATAGTATCTGCACTGTTATAAATTATAGTCACGCAAACAATAATTCAACAAATACATTAAAATCCTGATGACATGTCACTGAACCTGATTAATAAGGGTTCGTCTCTTCTGGAACACGAAGAACACAAATCTGCTGAAGCGAGAGAGAGAGAGAGAGAGAGAGAGAGAGAGAGAGAGAGAGAGAGAGAGAGAGAGAGAGAGAGAGAGAGAGAGAGAGAGCGAGAGAGACAGACAGACAGACAGAGAGAGAGAGAGAGAGAGGGTGGAGAGAGAGAGAGTGAGAGAGAGAGAGAGAGAGAGAGAGAGAGAGAGAGAGAGAGAGAGAGAGAGAGAGAGAGAGAGAGAGAGAGAGAGAGAGAGAGAGAGAGAGAGAGAGATGGCTTGCTGTGTCGTACCAGATTTACACGATGTTGTTTTGGGTTTTTACATTTAGTCAGGTTTTGACTAAATGTTTTAAGATAGAGGGGGAATCGAGTCGTGGTGTGTGTGTGTCTGTGTCTGTGCGTGTGTCTGTGCGTGTGTGTGTGTAGAGCGATTCAGACTAAACTACTGGACCGATCTTTATGAAATTTGACATGCGAGTTCCTGGGAATGATATCCCCGGATGTTTTTTTCATTTTTTCGATAAATACCTTTGATGACGTCATATCCGGCTTTTTGTAAAAGTTGAGGCGGCACTGTCACACCCTCATTTTTTAATCAAATTGATTGAAATTTTGGCAAAGCAATCTTGGACAAAGGCCGGACTTTGGTATTGCATTTCAGCTTGGTGGCTTAAAAACTAATGCATAAGTTTGGTCATTAAAAATCGGAAACTTGTAATTAAAATTATTTTTTTATTAAACAATCTAAACATAATTTTATCTTATTCTTTGTCATTTTCTGATTCCAAAAACATATACATATGTTATATTTGGATTACAAACAAGCTCTGAAAATTAAAAATATGAAAATTATTATCAAAATTAATTTTCCGAAATCGATTTAAAAACAATTTCATCTTATTCCTTGTCGGTCCCTGATTCCAAAAACATTTAGATATGATATGTTTGGATTAAAAACAAACTCAGTAAGCTAAAAAAAAAATAGACATACAGAAAAGCGTGTTATCCTGCTCAGCGCGACCACTACCGCACTATTCTGCATGGCTTGTCGATTTCACTGCCTTTGCCACGAGCGGTGGACTGACAAAACGACGAGTATGTGGTCTTGGCGAAAAAAGCAGTGTGTTCAGTTTCATTCTGTGAGTTCGACAGCTTGACTAAATGTTGTTATTTCGCCTTACGCGACTTGTTTAACCTTTGGTTTTAAAAAGTGGCTCCAAAATTGTATCCCTTTTATAAAGAATGTTTTTCGAAAATAAACGTTTTCTTTTAAAATCCCATACACCCAACGCTTTTGGATCGAGACACTGGGTCCTAACCCAAACCAACTAAAATTATATTGCGTATAGTAAAAGAACTGACACTTTTTAACAAACTTGTATCATAATCACTCTTACCCACCCCGTCATCCTCCCCTCGTCCTCACTTTTACCAGCCTTTTAGCGTATCATCAACTCATGTCCCTAAAAGGAACATTCCCAGTGAGGACGTTAGGGACCCCTAGTTAGTTTGGCGACGCCAATAGCGCCACTAAAGAGGTCTGTCTTGCTTCTCTGACCAGCCGCGGGCAATAAACCTGCAGTAAATGCTCCTTTCTACAAGCACACACTAACACACACACACACACACACACACACGTCTCTCTCTCCGTCTCTCTCTTTCTCTCTCTGCTCTCACGCTGGAACAAAATAGATAAAACACTGTATCTATGACTGACGTAGGAATGCTTCCAGCTTTAAAGACAACCCCTTTAGCTACAATAGCCTTGACCCACAAGTCAGCAGCGAATGTGATAAACGGGTTATCTCCCCTGAAAAGCGAAGCAAGCTTCGAAGATGGCGACGATGGAAAAGAGAAGAACTGTGAGCGAACTGCGAAAGGTGTGTGTGGGTGTGTGTGTGTGATGTGTGTCAGTGTGTGTGTATATGCGCGTGCTGTGTGTGATGTGTGTCAGTGTGTGTGTATGCGCGTGCTGTGTGTGTGTGTGGCTGTGCTTGCGTGAGCTTGTGTGTGTGTCAGTGTGAGAGAGAGAGAGAGACTCAGAGAGCGATTGTGAGAGTAGGGTATGGTTGTTGGTGAAAGTTGAGTTGGACGCTGGGGTTGGGCGGGTGTGTGTGTCAGAGAGGGTTGTGTGTGTGTGTGGGGGGTGGACTGCGTGTGTGTGTTTATTTGTGTGTGTGAGGGTTGTGTGTATGTGTGTGTGTGTGTGGGGGGGGGTTGACTGCGTGTGTGGGTTTATTTGTGTGTGTGAGGGTTGTGTGTGTGTGTGTGGGACTGCGTGTGTGTGTTTATTTGTGTGTGGTGTGTGTGTGCCTTTCGCCTTGTATTGAGGAAATTAAACTGCGTTTGCGTATTATGTGTGTGTTTGCAAGCGTGCGTGTATGTTAGGCATATCTCAGTAGGTGTGTGTATGTGCGCGTACGTGCAATGTGTGTGCGTGCGCGCGTGTGTTTGTGTATGTATGTATGTATGTGTGTGTGTGTGTGAGAGAGAGAGAGCGATAGTGAGAGTAGGGTATGGTTGTTGGTGAAAGTTGAGTTGGACGCTGGGGTCAGTTGGGCGGGTGTGTGTGTCAGAGAGGGTTGTGTGTGTGTGTGTGTGGGGGGGGGGTGGACTGCGTGTGTGTGTTTATTTGTGTGTGTGAGGGTTGTGTGTGTGTGTGGGGGGGGTTGACTGCGTGTGTGGGTTTATTTGTGTGTGTGAGGGTTGTGTGTGTGTGTGTGTGTGTGTGTGTGGGACTGCGTGTGTGTGTTTATTTGTGTGTGGTGTGTGTGTGCCTTTCGCCTTGTATTGAGGAAATTAAACTGCGTTTGCGTATTATGTGTGTGTTTGCAAGCGTGCGTGTATGTTAGGCATATCTCAGTAGGTGTGTGTATGTGCGCGTACGTGCAATGTGTGTGCGTGCGCGCGTGTGTTTGTGTATGTATGTATGTATGTGTGTGTGTGTGTGTGTGTGTGTGTGTGTGTGTGTGTGTGTGTGTGTGTGTGTGTGTGTGAGAGATAAACAAACTATCAAGAACAAAACAAAACTGAACAAACGAAATGTTTTCCCCCCAACTCTGATTATTGCTTGTTTCGGAGACGACTGTGATTTTGACTTTTTGAGTAAGCCTACACGAACACACAAGCTCAATACAGCCGGCAACAAGTTCGCCGGTCGGGGCAGTGAAATACTATTTCAAATAGATCTATTTCACTAAGAATGTCAATGGATATAGGGCAACATACTTATTTTTTAAATCAGTGATTGATTAGATCGTCATATTTTTGTGACACTGAGACCAAACCATCAAAAAATTAGCAATAGGCCTTGAATCAAAGTCGTGCGAGATACCTTGCTGCAAATCATGTACGTGTACGACTTGATTGTGTTGACGTTCAACTGGTAAGCTGGGCGATTGCAGGCTTTTATCCAGCGAAGGCAGCGATCTAGATGGTACAGATGCTTTCCCGGTTTCACAAATGGGATGAATTTCACGCCAACACAGCGTTCAGGATACCTATCATCCGTTTTACATTGTCCCCAAGCACAGCGCTTGTTAGGCGGCATTTGTGTGTGTTTGCTTCCTAAAACAAGGGAAGTAACTCCCAGAGCCTCGATATGTGGATATGGTTAATTGTTCGATGCGGGAAAACCCCGACACAGTCCAACCTGGATGAGACAGACGTTTCGCCATGAAATGCACGAGTTTGACCTCGATTTGGCAAAACTGGTCCAGGGGCCCGGACAAGGGCTTACCTTTTATTATCTGGTAGAGGAAATTATGAAGACCTAATTAATACCAATCTGCCTACACTCTATTAGGTATACTTCAAGGGAACATATTTTCTTCTTCTAATATAAAAATGTGTGTAGCTTGCAAGATAAAACCGAAAAACCGGGTCTCAGACTGATCGCAAACGAGCAATACCAGTGTATGACTTTGTTCTTTGTCATTTTTCTGAGGATCAAGTCGTCTGACTCACAAACCAATACTTGCTTTCGAGACATAGACAATAATACTAATAACCAATCTGATTCCACAATAGCCCCCTTACTCCTCTGTCCGCTTGTTTTGGTTCGTGAATCATCAAATCTGAAGTTCTTCTTTCTGTTCTTTCGTATGTCTTCTTCTTTTATCTGCTTTATTCGTATTCTGTGTCCCCGAGGAAGACCCAAAGGGTAAACCGAGAGAGATCGAGAGATACAGATACAAAGAGGCAAATATACTGCATAATTTTCATGTAGATTTGGACATCACGAGACAATGGGGTGAGGGGTTGATGAGAGATACGAAAACAAATCAGACAGAATAATTAAGATATGATCTGTTTTATTTTCCATTATAATGGAGTAAGCATAAGTATTGTCTTCATCCAGCCTGCATCCGAGGTGAGAGGGAGAGAGAGACAGAGACAGAGACAGAGAGAGACAGAGACAGAGAGAGACAGAGAGAGACAGAGACAGAGAGACAGAGAGAGAGAGAGAGAGAGAGAGAGAGAGTGTGTATGTGTGTATGTGTGTATGTGTGTGTGTGTGTGTGTGTATGTGTGTGTGCGTGTGTGTGTGTGCGTGAGAGATAGACAGACAGACAGCCAGGGAGTTTTGTTTGAGCATTTGCAAAAGAGTTTGGGAAGCACAAAAGCAGATCTACGCTGACACATTGAAAGGAATTTTGAGCGACACAAGGCTCGCAGAACACATCAAAGTGTCTTTGCCGAAGCCTCGTAAAAAGAAAAGTTTGTATTTATTACATACACTACAATGAAAATCAAACATTAGGAGGTTTAGCGGTTTCTTGCGCTATAGATTGAATACCAGATACTTTGATTGGTGCAAGTTTGAAACAAGGAAGACCCTAAGGGGAAAACGAGAGAGATCGATAGATACAGATACAAAGAGGCATGCAAATATACTGCATAATTGTCATGTAAATGTTGACATCACAAGACAATGGGGTGAGGGGTTGATGAGAAATACGAACATTACTCAGACATAACAATTAAGATATGATCCGTTTTATTTTTCATTGTAATGGAGTAAGCATACTACAGTATTGTCTACATCCAGCCCGAGCGGGGAAATGGCTCAGTCGGTAGAGGCGCTGGCTTTAAATCCAGATGTCGCTATCAGCGTGGGTTCGATTCACACGTTCGGCGAGGGATTTGTTTCCCATCGTAAACTCTGTAAAGACTCTACTCGGTGTTCGAACATCCCCATGTGCACGCATGCGCACGATAAAAAACCCAAGTTCACAGCGAAAGTGACGCAGACCAACTTGCTGATGCTTTTTTCGGATTTCTTTCGTGAGAAGGTTGTAAAAATTCGTAACAGCTTCAACATTTCTGTTGATCAAAGTCAGTCAGCCCAGCATGCGCACAATATTCTGGTCCGTATTTTTACATTTAGTCAAGTTTTGACTAAATGTTTTAACATAGAGGGGGAATCGAGACGAGGGTCGTGGTGTGTGTGTGTGTGTGTGTATGTGCGTGTGTGTGTGTGTGTGTGTGTGTGTGTGTGTGTGTCTGTGTGTCTGTGTGTGTGTGTGTGTGTGTAGAGCGATTCAGACTAAACTACTGGACCGATCTTTATGAAATTTGACATGAGAGTTCCTGGGTATGAAATCCCCGAACGTTTTTTTCATTTTTTTGATAAATGTCTTTGATGACGTCATATCCGGCTTTTCGTGAAAGTTGAGGCGGCACTGTCACGCCCTCATTTTTCAACCAAATTGGTTGAAATTTTGGTCAAGTAATCTTCGACGAAGCCCGGACTTCGGTATTGCATTTCAGCTTGGTGGCTTAAAAATTAATTAATGACTTTGGTCATTAAAAATCTGAAAATTGTAAAAAAAAATACAAATTTATAAAACGATCCAAATTTACGTTTATCTTATTCTCCATCATTTGCTGATTCCAAAAACATATAAATATGTTATATTCGGATTAAAAACAAGCTCTGAAAATTTAATATATAAAAATTATTATCAAATTTTTTTGTTCGAAATCAATTTAAAAACACTTTCATCTTATTCCTTGTCGGTTCCTGATTCCAAAAACATATACATATGATATGTTTGGATTAAAAACACGCTCAGAAAGTTAAAACGAAGAGAGGTACAGAAAAGCGTGCTATCCTTCTCAGCGCAAGTACTACCCCGCTCTTCTTGTCAATTTCACTTCCTTTGCCGTGCGCGGTGGACTGACGATGCTACGGTCTTGCTGCGTTGCATTGCGTTCAGTTTCATTCTGTGAGTTCGACAGCTACTTGACTAAATATTGTATTTTCGCCTTACGCGACTTGTTTTAAATGTACCTCTCCTTACCTTCATGTACCTCTACTTATATTTAAAGGCACAGTAAGCCTCCCGTAAACCATCACAGAGCTCCCCGAGCGTCTAAATACAGTACAAGCATACTTCCATTTGAACGCTCACCGAACGGGAACATCCTGGCTGCTTTCTGTCGAGCGTGAGACATTTTCAAAGAATTTATTTTCGTAGACTTGTTCCGTTAACAACAACGGCGCCTCGTTTTGCGCTAGACCTAACTTTTAAAATCTAAATAATAAATTGACAGCTTGTTACACAAACATTCTTTAATCATAAAAGAATTCGTTTTTCATCAAGACAAGATCAGAACAATTCGAAGTTGTGGAAGTTTAAAACAAGTCGCGTAAAGCGAAAATACAATATTTAGTCAAGTAGCTGTCGAACTCACAGAATGAAACTGAACGCAATGCCATTTTTCAGCAAGACCGTATACTCGTAGCATCGTCAGTCCACCGCTCATGGCAAAGGCAGTGAAATTGACAAGAAGAGCGGGGTTGCGCTAAGAAGGATAGCACGCTTTTCTGTACCTCTCTTTGTTTTAACTTTCTGAGCGTGTTTTTAATCCAAACATATCATATCTATATGTTTTTGGAATCAGGAACCGACAAGGAATAAGATGAAAGTGTTTTTAAATTGATTTGGACAATTTAATTTTGATAATAATTTTTATATATTTAATTTTCAGAGCTTGTTTTTAATCCGAATATAACATATTTATATGTTTTTGGAATCAGCAAATGATGGAGAATAAGATGAACGTAAATTTGGATCGTTTTATAAATTTGTATTTTTTTTTACAATTTTCAGATTTTTAATGACCAAAGTCATTAATTAATTTTTAAGCCACCAAGCTGAAATGCAATACCGAAGTCCGGGCTTCGTCGAAGATTACTTGACCAAAATTTCAACCAATTTGGTTGAAAAATGAGGGCGTGACAGTGCCGCCTCAACTTTCACGAAAAGCCGGATATGACGTCATCAAAGACATTTATCAAAAAAATGAAAAAAACGTTCGGGGATTTCATACCCAGGAACTCTCATGTCAAATTTCATAAAGATCGGTCCAGTAGTTTAGTCTGAATCGCTCTACACACACACACACACACACACACGCACAGACAGACAGACACACATACACCACGACCCTCGTCTCGATTCCCCCTCGATGTTAAAATATTTAGTCAAAACTTGACTAAATATAAAAAGAAAAGCCCGGAAGCAGGGTCACGCAAGGGTCGTAGCAGACGACGGCCGGTTTATCAGTGCAAATCGCCGTTCCTCTCAACAGTCAAAAGCCATCGCTAGAGTTCTTGTGAACCACAGCCGTTGTTTCGTGCATAAAAAAAACGTGCTATTGTAGATAAGCTCACGTCGAGTCGCATTCAAATGACTAACTATGACGACTGCATTGTGAAAAGGGAAAACTGGATCACACGGGTTCACGATGGCTCAGGGGTAAGATAAACCACGCAAAAATAAATTCTTTGAAAATTGTTCGCTCTTTACGGAGGGCACCTAGGATGTTCTCAATTGGTGAGTGTTTAAATGAAATGGTGTTTGTACTGTGTGTAAAAGCCTGACCGTATCTGTGATGGTTTACGGGAGGCTTACTCTGCCTTTAAGCAAGCCAGTCTTATGTTTATTATGTATATTATGTATATTATAAATATTCAATTTTTAAACTGCTGCGGCAGAACAGATGCTTTGCATACTGAACGTTTTTAAAACCGGTGGTCCTGATTTTATCACTTTTTAAAAAATTATTGAATAAAAATTGAATTATGTTATACCCCCCCTCAGCCCCTGACACAATATAGACACAGCAATAATAGTGACCACGGGCGAAACTGATACGTGCCCAGAATGAAACTCTTATAATTTTTATCAACGCAACTTTTAACTTTTACAGTCCCTCTCCCGTCATCCTCCCGGCCCCACCCCCACACACCCAAACTTTTTCTTAGCGTACAACCACCTCATGTCCCAAATAGATTCTTATTCTGGGGACAAAAATAGAAATTTAGCATAGCATACATAGCACAATAGGGGTGAAGTTGCGTTGCACTGTAGTGTTGCGCTCATCCTCAAGCTTCGCGCATGGCCTGTGAGAGGTTCCCGTGGGAATGCAGAATGGCTTCAGGAAATCTAGTCCCTCCCTGCAAGGTAAGCAGCTTCAGAATTTCATATATATTGTATTACGTCACACCATTCTCTTGGTGGCACAATCTGAATCATCCTTCTATCACCCTGAAGAAGCCTCCCGTGGGGGGTGAACATTTGGATCATCATTAATAAACATATTCCATATTCATCACAAAAACTTTTGAGGAGATTGTTTTTAAATATTTGCCTATACAGTACATATGTGAACAGCTCAGATCATGGGTAATTTTAACACCTTCACATTTAAATGCTTATTTTATAGCCATCCATTGAATTGAGAAGAAAACAACGCATACTAAACTGCAAAGCATGAATCAAACAATAAGAAAATAAAAAGAACCAACAACATCGTTTTGTATGTGTGGGTAGTAAACACATTTTTTTTACAAAACAAGGCGGAAAATGGCGACAAATTTGTTGCACAGCGACAGGTCACTTTCTTCAACCAAGGCCAGTACTTTCATACATGACAAAGGAAAGCAAATATGGCCTGAATAATAAAGTTATAGTGTTCCTTTGCGTGTCTGAGTGATAAACTGTTTTAACCAACTCTATTCTGAAACGTAATTGCACTCAGCAGATTTGTCTTCCGCTCATAACTTTCGTGTCACACGGTCTTTGCGACTGACAAACAGATAGATCGCATTCTCGCAGAAAATCATTGACAACACAGACCAGTCATTTTTAGCATTGCATTTGGGAAGGGCTACTATCATAGTGTGTTTTAAGAAAGAAAAACATTATAGTATCGGCAGAACACGACCAAATGAGTTTTCGTGTCACAGCGTTATGGGCGTGAGATTTGTTAGACTTTTTGTTCTCACACTGTAGCAAAATCATTGACAACACAGACAAGTCAGTTTTAGCATAGACATTGGGAAGGGCTACTATTATAGTGTGTTTTAGGAAAGAAAAACATTATAGTATCGGCAGAACACGACCAAATGAGTTTGCGTTATGGGCGTGAGATTGGTTTTTTTCACACTGCAGATCATATCTCAAAACCTACTGAGTGGATCTTTATGAAATTTGATATGGATATTTTTGACTGGATTTTCTCATAGAAGGTTTTTCCGTTTATTGATAGGACAATTTGATGACGTCATTTTTTACCGTTTGCCAAAAGGTCGAGGCAGCACTTTCACAGTTACAGTTTTTCATCAATTTGATCGAATTTCTTATCACACAATCTCAGATCTAGGCCGAATTATGGGATTGCATTTCAGCTTGGTCACTTAAAGTTTTGTTATTGAAATGTTTGTTCAAAATATGTCATTTTTTCAAATTTTTAAAAACTAATATTTGAAAAAGAAAATTTATATTGGTGTATTCCCTATTGCGTCCTGTATCTAAAACTATTTAGTTTTGTTGTTTTGTATTGATAATTATGCTTTAAAAATGAAGAAAACCGATAAAAAAAACCACTATCTTTATTTATGAAAAAAGACACTTAAAAACAACTTCTATCTATTCCTTATCATTTTCTGATTCCAAATATATATAGTTGCATGGTGTTTGACGTTGAAAATATGCTCAAACTTAACAAACTCGGATCGTTGAATGGAAATTATACTTCCAAGCTCCAAAAGCACGTCATTTCAAGTGTGGAACACGCTCATGACGTCATACTGAAAGGTGATGAATTATGGCTTCACCTTGCGATGTTTCATTTCAAACATGGTAACATTTTTAAAGGGGTTTCTTTCTCAGATTTGTGTTTGCCCTTTGTCTGTCTCTCTATGTCTCCGTCTGTCTGACTGATTCAATTAAATGTGTAATTACTTAGTTTTGCAAAAGTCAAACTAAGTATGATATACCTAATTGATTCAGGTCTCTAAATTCTTATTGTAAAATTGTGAGTTTTATTCAAAACAAATTTAATTGGTGTTTTAAACTCAATAATGGGGCATGCTGTGATGAGTAGAAGAATGTGTGTTTACGAGCAGAAAAAGCCCATCAAAGTCAAGAATCGTGTTTTTCTTTTTCTATTTTCACCTTGTAGCTTCATACAGACACTAAGCAACAGTGTAGTACCACTTCCAGTGCAATATCTTGTACTTTAATTTTGACCATCTGTGTAACACTTTATTGACCCATGATCTGAGCTGTTCACATATTTATCCAGGCATCTTAGCCACTTTAGTGAAGGGAACGTTGAAGTGACAATGACTAGGTTTAAAATGTCCCTTATCAGAAAGTTCAACCTCAGTCCTTTGATGTTTCTTGAACACATTTTCATATAAAGTTGGCGCTTCATACGGAAAAATGGCTTTGAAATTGACCCTAATCCTTCTTTGGGCTCTGTAAATGTCGTTTGGGGCTATGGTTGTAAAATGGTATAGATACTGGTCACCCCAATGTATAAACTGAAAACTCTTTCTGCACCAGAACACGCAGAAAGGATTGTATCTGCCTGATGTCTGATGCTTTTCAAAATCCCCAACCACAAACACCTTCAAAACGGACTTTACCTGACACTGTTGTTTTTCCCTATATAATCCTTACTATTTTTCCGAGACGTCGTCGTGTTGTGTATTTAGCTTGCCACAACCTCATACATGGTCCTAAAAGTTAAAGTTGAAGAAAATACTAAAGATAAATGAACAAGCTGACGCAGTGTCATTCGCACCGTGAATCCCCCCATGGGAACATACTAAAGTCTGGTTCCAAATAGGCTCAATTTCCTTCTATTTCTTTGTATTTCTCCCTCGTAGGGGTGGGGGTGTTCAAACCAAAGGCACCTTTAAACCAAAACTCATATAACACATCTTACAAAACTAAGACACTCAGCAGTGAAAGGGTGTCTGCTGGTAAAAAATTCCAAACAATCCTAAAAGTACTTCACTACTAAACGTGCTTTTAAAAAGAGCCGTTATTTTCCCCTCTATAATCAGTATTGTGTTTTCTGCGAACATGTGGTCTATTTAGATGGTTGTCATGTGCACATGAGTTGCTAAAGCGTTTTCAGTTGGGCATATGTCGAAAAGCAAAGAATTAGCCCTTTGAAAACCATCAGAACTGTCACACAAAAATAACATTTACCTATCTCACCAACTGACCAAACATAGGGCTTTTCCTTATGTATTATGTATTGTCGTGTTTTTTTGTAGCATACTTGTGAAAACAGCCACCACTGTTGTAAATGATACTTTAAAGAGCATTATTTCATTTTTACAGTTGAAGGACAACCTGGACTGCCTGGACTGCCGTATATTACAGCTGTTTTACAATCAGCCAAAATTTTCTTAACAAACGTATGTTTAAGAACAACTCCCATAGTGAAATTGAAGGAAAACAAAGTGAAAACCCCCCTGCCATAGAGGAGCTAAAGAATCAACAATAAACGACTGCATGGATAGCTTGATGCACGAATGCATTGCGGACATGTTTGTCTCCAACCAAGAGAAAGTTCCAAAAAATCCCTTTTGTGCTTCTTATTATACAGTGACGTCAAAGACAGCCTTTTCTGCTGTTCATACATTCAGGGGTTATGGTTACACTAAACGACGTAGTTGTAGCCATACTGCCATCCAGATTTATTTTTTCCTTGCGAGCAGTCACAGGGTGTTTGTGCTGTCTGCCAACCGTTAGACGACCCCGCCCAAGTCTGTTAAGGGACCGTTTGACCGTTATAGAACGCGTCTTTTTGATTTTTTAGCACAGTTGGAAACGGTTGATTTTTATCCCTACCATTGTTTCCAAACATTATATAGGAATGTTTTGTGAACAACGGATAATAGCCGCTACTCGCATGTGTAGCAAAAGTGAGCGTACATACCCTGGTCGTCCAGCCGTTGTCCGTTGCCCGTCTTCATCTGTCTGTACTGAACATTACCTTTGGATATTTCTCCAACGCTATGAAGTGAAGAAACACCAAATGTTGCAAAATGTTGTATGACCCCAAGAGCTCAAAAAAGATACTTGAGAACCTTGACCTTACCTTAAGGTCAAGGTCACAGGGAGAATGAATGTGGTCTAAAAACTGCAAAATTTCACATTGTGCCAGTTTTCTGGAAAACAAATTAAAAACAGCGGGCTTAGTTTTGTATGGTATACAAGAAAAAGAAAGCCTTATCTTCTGATACCAGTTTGGTTGACCTTGCTTCAAGGTCAAGGTCACAGGGGACCTTCAAAGTTGGATTGTATACATGTTTTGAAGTGACCTTGACCCTGAACTATGAAAAAAATCTTTCAAACTTCATAATTGTGTGGGGCACATGTTATATACTGATATTGAGCCACATTTAGTCACATATCATCAAGGTCAAGGTCACTTTGCCCCTTATGAAATGTGACTGAAACGGGCAATTGAATCACTAAAAGTGACAATGTCTCTTTGTAGAAAGTGCCAATAAGTATGTTTATGCTTCCTATGTCTTGAATTGATAGCCTTGTGATGTGTGACCTTTGATGATCTTGACCTTGGCCAAAGGTCATGTGTAATTTGGTAGGAAAAATCTGTAAACCAGTTCTAATAGTGTACAATGTCCTTGCCAGCTTCAGTTGTTAGACCTTCACCTTCAAGGTCACCTGAAGGTCAAGGTCACTTTAAGACAAAGGTCAAGCATGAGAGTCGCATGGGCTTTGCTTTGTTAAGATCTTTTACCAAGAGTGAAGACACATGGATATCTTTACCCGGCTTGGTCACATTTTTCATAGGGGTCAATGTGACCTTGACCCTAACGATATGTGACCAGATGTGGCTCACTATGAAATTCTAACAAACGCCCCACTCAGTGTTTAAGTTTGTAAGAGATATCGTCCATAGTAAAGTTAAAGGGGCAAGCTCACATCAAAATATGTCTACAATTCAACTTTGAAGGGCTCCTCTGACCTTGACATTGAAGCGAGGTCAACCAAAATGGTATCAGAAGATAAGGCTTTCTTTTTCTTGTATACCATACAAAACTAAGCCCGCTGTTTTTAATTTGTTTTCCAGAAAACTGGCACAATGTGAAATTTTGCAGTTTTTAGACCACATTAATTCTCCCTGTGACCTTGACCTTATGGTAAGGTCAAGGTTCTCAAGTATCTTTTTTGAGCTCTTGGGGTCATACAACATTTTGCAACATTTGGTGTTTCTTCACTTCATAGCGTTGGAGAAATATCCAAAGGTAATGTTCAGTTCAGACAGATAAAGACGGGCAACGGACAACGGCTGGACGACCAGGGTGAGTATGTACGCTCACTTTTGCTACAAATGCGAGTAGCGGCTATTATCCGTTGTTCACAAAACATTCCTATATAATGTTTGGAAACAATGGTAGGGATAAAAATCAACCGTTTCCAACTGTGCCAAAAAATCAAAAAGACGCGTTCTATAACGGTCAAACGGTCCCTTAACAGACTTGGGCGGGGTCATCTAACGGTTGGCAGACAGCACAAACACCCTGTGACTGCTCGCAAGGAAAATATAAATCTGGATGGCAGTATGGCTACAACTACGTCGTTTAGTGTAACCATAACCCCTGAATGTATGAACAGCAGAAAAGGCTGTCTTTGACGTCACTGTATAATAAGAAGCACAAAAGGGATTTTTTGGAACTTTCTCTTGGTTGGAGACAAACATGTCCGCAATGCATTCGTGCATCAAGCTATCCATGCAGTCGTTTATTGTTGATTCTTTAGCTCCTCTATGGCAGGGGGGTTTTCACTTTGTTTTCCTTCAATTTCACTATGGGAGTTGTTCTTAAACATACGTTTGTTAAGAAAATTTTGGCTGATTGTAAAACAGCTGTAATATACGGCAGTCCAGGTTGTCCTTCAACTGTAAAAATGAAATAATGCTCTAGTATCATTTACAACAGTGGTGGCTGTTTTCACAAGTATGCTACAAAAAACACGATAATACATTAAGGAAAAGACCTAGTTGGTTAGATAGGTAAATGTTATTTTTGTGTGACAGTTCTGATGGTTTTCAACCATCTAAATAAACTACATGTTCGCAGAAAACACAATACTGAATATAGAGGGGAAAATAACGGCTCTTTTTAAAAGCACTTTTAGTAGTGAAGTACTTTTAGGATTGTTTGGAATTTTTTACCAGCAGACACCCTTTCACTGCTGAGTGTCTTAGTATTGTAAGATGTGTGATTTGAATTTTGGTTTAAAGGTGCCTTTGGTTTGAACACCCCTACCCCTACGAGGCAGAAATACAAAGAAATAGAAGGAAATTGAGCCTATTTGGAACCAGACTTTAGTATGTTCCCATGGGGGGATTCACGGTGCGAATGACACTGCGTCAGCTTGTTCATTTATCTTTAGTATTTTCTTCAACTTTAACTTTTAGGACCATGTATGAGGTTGTGGCAAGCTAAATACACAACACGACGACGTCTCGGAAAAATAGTAAGAATTATATAGGGGAAAAAAACAGTGTCAGTTAATGTCCGTTTTGAAGGTGTTAGTGGTTGGGGATTTTGAAAAGCATCAGACATCAGGCAGATACAATCCTTTCTGCGTGTTCTGGTGCAGAAAGAGTTTTCAGTTTATACATTGGGGTGACCAGTAGATACCGTTTTACAACCATAGCCCCAAACGACATTTACAGAGCCCAAAGAAGGATTAGGGTCAATTTCAAAGCCACTTTTCCATATGAAGCGCCAACTTTATATGAAAATGTGTTTAATAAACATCAAAGGACTAGGGTTGAACTTTCTGATAAGGGACATTTTAAACCTAGTCATTGTCACTTCAACGTTGTTCTCTTATTTGCTTGGATCATATATGTAACCGGAGCCCTAGAGAGGGTCCGTATCCTCATTAATTGTTCTCAGGGGGAGGCTGAAGATTGCCGAGGAGAGCAACTATTTATCTTCCTTTACTCTAGCCCTATGTAATGTAGCTGCACAATCAGTTTAGTCTATGCCTCGCGTTGTGTTCAATACATGTGCCTACAATACTAGCCGACCTCGGTATTCAGAGGAAACCCTGTGTGTTTCTTAGTAATCTAGACTGTGTGTTACATAAATATTGTGATATGTGTTTTGGATGTTAGAGTTTGCCTAGTAGGCCTACAGTACAGTTTTAACAACACATGTTTACAGGACAACAGTCAAGGAGAGGCAGAAGTTACAATACATGACACGAAAGCAAGCTCACACACTTACGTTCGTTCACCGACACACGCATGTTCACGCTCACCTCTCGTACGTACAGTGATGTTCACCATAACTCATAGGAAACAGTTACAAGGTTTTATTTTACACTATATTGCATGAAAAGCAAGTAAACAAACCCATCAGACAAAGCACCAAACAATCCTTAACTTTACCTAGCGTTTACCCTAACTCCGATTAATAACTAACACCTACGGCTCCTTTCTTATGCATGCCTATCTCGTGCCTGCTGGCTCTGTTTCACACACAAGACAGACACGGCAACAATACGTATACTCAACACTTAAAGACGGAACGAACATGCAAACGTTCAGCATTTAAATGCAACGCTGAGAGACAACGATCAAGCAAAACACACAGCATTTGTTCAACGCTGAGAGACAACGATCAAGCAAAACACACAGCATTTGTTCAACGCTGAGAGACAACGATCAAGCAAAACACACAGCATTTGTTCAACGCTGAGAGACAACGATCAAGCAAAACACACAGTTTTAAGATGTAATTTACATGTCATTGTGAATGTGTCATTGTGAATGTGCGTTAGTTTTAGTTGAATAGTTTTTACAAGTTGAACAAGTTACATATTTGTGTCAGTGTGTCAAAACTTGACTAAATGTAAAAACCAGAGACCTTCGCCGAATTGTTTCCTCTTGTGAGAGACTTGTAACAGAAGGAAGACCACAAATTTAGCAACCATGAAATTGTAAGGATTCTTATCAGTCCCTTTTTGTGTTCAGATGGAAACCCTATTTTCTTGTTTGGAGGGTCCAAAGAGGTTCATATTCTTGCTTCTTCAAGGCACTTTCCTGGTAAAACAGAACCTCTGCAGGGGGGGGGGGGGGGGGGGGGCAAGTAAAGGGAGCGAGGCGACCTAGACGAATGAGCGGAGGCGGAGCGACCGAGATTCATAGGGGGTCCGGGTCCAAAGAAGCCAAATGGGGCTATCTGAGGTTTGAAATTGCTCAATCTGTCTTTTTTTTTCTCCCCCATTTTTGGGGAAGCAAGTTTAAGTTTTTTATGTTACCATTCTCCGGCATGAAAATAACGTTTCAATTTGGAATTTCACCGTACTGACTGCTTTGCCACCAGAACTTGACCATATTAATTTAGACTTTATGCAAATTCCGGCATAATGTGAACTTTCTAATTTAATTTTTGTTTAATGGGCTGGGGGGGGGGGGGGCGGTTGAGCCCCTAACCCCCCCCCCCCTCCCTCGTCCAGCCCTGCTCTGGGGAGTTCATGTCAGAGTTACCGACTTTTTGAAACGCCATGGTCATATGGGTTAGATTAACTCTGTAAACTTGGATCAGAACAGGTGTGGCAGAACGTTTTCTGGAAACAGTACCGATGGTACGCATGGTAACGAATGACAATGCGTCCCGTAACCCGCTCTTAGGCCCCCAAAAAATAGGTCTGTTTACGGTAACATAGGCCAAAAAAATAGGGTCGGTAGGTCGGGAATTTTTTTTTCTCTCCAAAAAACCATATTTTTACGTTATTTTGCAAAAAAAAACAAGATTTTTTTTTCCCCCCAAATGCCAAAAAAAGTCTAGGGTCGCGCGAAAAAAATAGGGTCGGTCGCGTTACCGTAAACAGACCTATTTTTTTTTTGGCCTTATCAATTTTAGTGCGACGTGTGTGTGCAGAAACCTCGTTGTACGGTGAAGGTGTGCACAACAATCCTGCTATGTTCAACACTAACAGTACTATTCGTGATGAGTCAAGTCTTGGATGTCACCCCAAGTCCTCTCTACCTTGTGGGACTTTTCAAGATCCAAGATCTCAATCGACTGTTTGCAGCTCCTCCGGAAACAGGTGTTTTGCTCTCCTGCCTACTACTTTTACAGAATATTATAAGTAGAATAGGTAGACAGAAGTAGAACTCCCGCCCCGCCGCCACCAGCCCCACCACGTGACCACCAACTGACAGCGTCATGTGCCCGTGGTTGGTGCGATCACGAATTATCAGTTTGGTAGCTCAGGGCCGGACTACCGGGGGGGTTATGGGGGTTGCGCAACCCCCCCCCTAGCCTAAACATGTACCTTACTTATTTAATTTTTTTTTTATTATTGCTTATTTTATGCCGTTTCATGCAAGGAGCGACCATTTTCCTATCTCAGAATATGACCTACCCGTCAGCTTCAGGGGGCTTCGCCCCCTGACCCCCACAACGAGGGGGGTGGGGGGTGGGTGTGTTCTAGGGTTTCCGGACCCCCCCCAGCCAAAAAATAAAAATATTGAATGAGGTATGCATTTCTTTATTTTACATTGAGTTTCAATTTTTGGGGTATTAATCAGTGACAAAATCTGCTGCCTGAAACTGGTAATGATCATCCTCAGAATGCACCAGATTGCACCATTTTGCATCCTTTTTTTCAAAATTTTCCGGGGGGGCATGCCCCCGGACCCCCCTAGCAAGCTAGGCGCTTCGCGCCGTCGGCTCGGCGCTTCGCGCCTTCACACCCATATCTTCACAATATACTTTTGAAAAAAAACAGTCATAAAATGAACTGATCCGCCCCTGCCGCCAGGGGGGACATCCCCCTGGGCCACCACTGGCAACCCCCCCCCTCCTCTTTGCCTAGTCCGGCCCTGTAGCTTCATGTGGACAGATGTATTTTTTCAATTATATACAGTGATGGTGTATCACTCTGACTGAAAGCATGTGTAGAATACTCTTGCATCACTGTACATTCAGATTTTAGAGGTTGTCTTGTTCACTGACAAGGCTATTTATGGCTGCCGTTTGCAATCATGGCATCCCACCCAGTGTCTCTTTACATAAAACTCCGAAAGGGGAATAACTCTACAGCATGCGGACTTTCACAATGTCTGCCTGACAATTCTGCTCGTAAGCTCATGCTGGTAATACACTCTAGATTGTGCTTGATTATATGACCCAACACTTAAATCATCAGACAGACCCGATTTCAAAAGAAAGTTATCCATACCAGTGTTGTTGATCATAGTGTTAAACGTATCACTCTATTGCGACTCCATAATATTTCAGTCGACAAACGACTATCATTACGAGCAAACCGGCACTTGGTCCATTTTGCAAAGCTTACCGTGCAGAACATTTAGTCCGGATTGCTCATCTTGAACATCTATAGAATGCTCAATGACCCATGCCCTACATTTCTCGAAACCCTCAGGTTAAGGGGGTAAACCTACCTGGAGTTGCAAAAAAAAGCTTTTTTTTGGAGAACCTACTAGTGTGTGGCATCATTAGAAAGCGAAATCTCTCTATTTTTATTTACAGCCTGAATTTTCAATCAATTCCAATCCAAGCTAGAGCTATGAGGGTTCTAAGCGGGTGTGTTTCACACTGAAAACCCAAAATCCGGTCTCATTTTACTCTTTATTTCAATGCACTCTAAAACTAACTAATTTTAGCATGCAGATTTTCTCCGAAAACGCCACTTGTCAGGGTGTTTTTACACCACAGTTTTCATGCTAGAGCCTGGTAATTTGTACTGGAAATAGATTTTAGCCATAGCTGGATCCTAAACTAGCCAAACTGTAATCAAACAGACAGATCAAAAATATCATAATTTATACTAAGGGGAGATGTTTTTGATTTTTGTTATTAAATTGTGTACATGGCGTTTACTGGTAATAAGCCACATACCTGCTTTTCCCTAGTTCAGGCTCCAGGTAAACTTGTTTTTCATCACTTTTCCAAAGTACAGCTTTCAGGGATAAAAAGTGTAAGAAATATTGTGTAAAAAGTGATACCAACATTTTTTTGTTCGCAAAATGTTATTATTATCTTTTCCTTTTTTTCCCTCATGTTTGTGAAAATCTATCAGCTAACCAATTATTTTCCTGAAAAGCTACATAACTGACATAGATGCCCACCAAATCCCATCAAAATCCACTGAGATGTTACTATGTAGCAAAAATAAACAACAATACACCCAACTTTAGAGTTTATACCCCCTTAAAGTTGTCTCCTAAACTGTTTGATGCAGAAGAGTGCAAACCACACTTCCACGATCCGTTCCACAAATCTGCGATGAAGTACACCCGCATACATCCGCCATTTTCTTGCCACCACAACGAGTCTGGTCTCACCAGAGTGGAAAGGGGAGCAACTCTCATCGTCAACTCAACACTTGTGACGTCACTGAAGGCAACACTGATCAACTGCAGTTATCAGGCAATCTACAGGCTGTCGGAAAACTCCTATAATTTTTCTGCACCACAGGTGTTTGAGGATGAGGTGAAAATTCGGCTAGTGACTGACGGGGTTCGAGTCTGCTGTTATTTGAAAAATGCGACATCTCAGGTAGGAACTGGCACTTTGGCCTGATGTCACTTTTTCAACTTCTTTTTAATGATGATAATAATAATAATACGAGAATTTATAATGCGCACATATCTCACCACAAGGCGACTCAAGGCGACTTAAACGCTTATCTCTAATCATTATTTTTGTTCATTTCATTTTTGTTCCCTTTTTTCAGGGAGCGGGGCGATGACCGTGGGGAAGAGAAACTATGGTTGTCTTCCCCAGGGGGGGGGGGGGGGGGACAACCATTGGGAGCACCTCCCCCCTCCCCACCCCCGTGTTTATAATTGGCTTATTGTCAAGTGAGCAGAAAGACAGACAGACAGACTGGTTAAACCATCTCTGTGTGAATTCGACGCATCAGTTCCATTCAAAATTGCCTGACAGTCGATGCGACAAAAACACTAATGTACAGGGCTCCCCACGAACGCCCGTCCTAGAGGGTCCCGGGACCCCCACTTGTAATGTTTAGAGGGTCCAAGGACCCCCTTAGCAGAGTTTTAGAGGGTCCAAGGACCCCCTTAGCAGAGTTTTAGAGGGTCCAAGAACCCCCTTAGCAGAGTTTTAGAGGGTCCAAGGACCCCCTTAGCAGAGTTTTAGAGGGTCCAAGGACCCCCTTAGCAGAGTTTTAGAGGGTCCATGGACCCCATTAGCAGAGTTTTAGAGGGTCCAAGGACCCCCTTAGCAGATTATTAGAGGGTCCATGGACCCCTTTAGCAGAGTTTTAGAGGGTCCAAGGACCCCTTTAGCAGAGTTTTAGAAGGTCCATGGACCCCCTTAGCAGAGTTTTAGAGGGTCCAAGGACCCCCTTAGCAGAGTTTTAGAGGGTCCATGGACCCCCTTAGCAGAGTTTTAGAGGGTCCATGGACCCCCTTAGCAGAGTTTTAGAGGGTCCATGGACCCCCTTAGCAGAGTTTTAGAGGGTCCATGGACCCCCTTAGCAGAGTTTTAGAAGGTCCATGGACCCCCTTAGCAGAGTTTTAGAGGGTCCATGGACCCCCTTAGCAGAGTTTTAGAGGGTCCATGGACCCCCTTAGCAGAGTTTTAGAGGGTCCAAGGACCCCCTTAGCAGAGTTTTAGAAGGTCCCAAGAGTCCCGGGCCCCCAAACTCCCTATTTACATATAACGCATTGTGATCGCAAATAATGTGATATGAGCTTTGTTTTTTTTTTACTTACCAGAATATTCGAGGAGGCACTTCAACTTTACCAAGTCAAATGCAACACACCTGAACACTTTGTTGTGCGTAAAAAAATGGGATAATTTGTGTTTGCACTTTGACTTAGCTGACGCCTAAAGTCTTAAGAGAATACGGGACGCACGACAGAGGAAATTGAGTTCTTTCTTTTCTTTATTTGGTGTTTAACGTCGTTTTCAACCACGAAGGTTATATCGCCACGGAGGAAATTGAGTGCGTCCCGGGACCCGCTCTTTGTAGGTTTAGTGCGTCCCGGGACCCGCTCTTTGTAGGTATAGTGCGTCCCGGGACCCGCTCTTTGTAGGTTTAGTGCGTCCCGGGACCACCTCCATGAATTTCTAGTACGTGATTTCGGCTTCTAGTGCGTATAGGACGCAGGGACGCGCTCTATGGGGAGCCCTGATGTACGACTTGGTTTTGTCGAAGTGTAATTACTGCTAGTGCTATACTCTTTTGTATGAATGTCCCATTGACATCACTGACACACTCCAGTAAGTGCAAAATGCAGCAGCTAGACGGGTTCTCAAAACACGCATGGATGATCATGCAAAACCACTCATCCGCTCTCCCCAGGTCTTCACAATGGTTAGTACATGTACTTTTATTATTCATGTACCCAATGTGGTTTTGTGTAATAAACATTTGCCTTGCCTTGCCATTACCTTTTTTTTTTTTTTTTTTTTTTCCTTCTTTCTTATTCTTTCTTTCTTTTTCTTTTTCTTTCACTCTCTCTCTCTCTCTCTCTCTCTCTCTCTCTCTCTCTCTCTCTCTCTCTCTCTCTCTCTCTCTCTCTCTCTCTCTCTCTCTCTCTCTCTCTCTCTCACTCACTCCCTAGTCTGTCTTTCTCTGCATCCACTTTCTTTCTCTTCGACTTGTCTGTTTTTTCTGAATTTTGTTCTTCGGAATTTTCTGTCTTCTTCTTTGTTCTTCTTTTTTGCTTCGTCTCTCTCTCTCTCTCTCTCTCTCTCTCTGTCTCTGTCTCTCTCTCTCTCTCTCTCTCTCTCTCTCTCTCTCCTCTCCCCCATACTCTGTCGGTCTCTCTCTCCCCCTCTCTCCCATAGTCTGCCAATCTCTCTCTCTCTCTCTCTCTCTCTCTCTCTCTCTCTCTCTCTCTCTCTCTCTCTCTCTCTCTCTTTCTCTCTCTCTCTCACTGTCTCCTCTCGTTCTATCTTCTCTCTCTCCACCTATTTTTTTTATTTTTATACATTTTGTCCTATATTTTCTTCCGTCATCATTTCTCCTTTTGTTACCTAACGTTTCTTTATTTCAATTTCACAGATAGCAACATATATGCGAGTCACAAGTCAATTATTTTTCTTAAACTTAACTCTTTTTCAAAAATACATCCGATCTCTAAAGGGGTACCGTATCTATAAATACCTATGCACATTTTTGCAATCAAGATCAGCAAATTGACATAGTTTGCTTCAGCGGATGAAATAGAATTCCTTTTAACTAGGCCAAATAGGGCATCCCGCACATCAACATGAATTATTTTTGAACAAGCGGTGAAGAAGGCTTGCCATTACTTGTTACCTATCCAAGCCTGCATTGACTAAAAACAGTACTCTGTCATATTTGTCTCTCTTTAATGGTGTATGTCTATATCTGTACACTATGTTTATACCCCCCACCCCCCACCCTTTATCCGACAGATTCGCTTCCTTGCCGATTCCCGGCTATTTCGCATTCCCCATGTTAGAACTAAAACCTTCGGTCACAGGTCCTTCCTTCCATTCTGCCCTTCAAAACTGGAACTCCTTCCGCATAACATTCGCTACATTGAGTCAACCACTTCTTATAAATCAGCTTTAAAGACCCATCTGTTCAAACTTTATTTATATTCATCAACAAATCTCTGCCTGTCCTAACTGTCTGGAGAAATGGCGAGTGTGTGTGTGTGTGTGTGTGTGTGTGTGTGTATGTGTGTGTGTGTGTGTGTGTGTGTGTGATGTATTTTATGTCAGTAGTAACCGCCCAACACCGCTGAGCAACTGTTCTTGTTTTGATAAGGACCTAACAGTTTGAGTCTTTGAGTGGGGTCATGCCAATACGTCCCAGTACCATTGTGTCCCAGTACCATTGGTTGGAATAGGTCCATATCTGTTGGCCTTTAATTTTCAAATCTATCTAGTTGAGTTTTGTGTACACAAAAATAGCTACACCATTTATAACATTGTGGTGAAAATAAAATGTTCCACCGCTTCTTTTCATTTGCAAGAGAAAAGATCGCAAAATGATTCCAAACAGTCATTGGCTGGGTGAGTGTGACATAATGTGTGTGTGTGTGTGAGTGTGTGTGTGTGTGTCACTGTGTGTGTGTGTGTGGCATGGATATTGTACGACAGAGTAGGTCAGCGAAAGGATGAAAATGAACAGTGGATTTTATAAGTACGGAGTATCTTACCTTATATTATCCGAGTAATTTCAAGCTTCAAGATTGTATAAATTTACGTAGCAATAATGTTGAAGCCTGTATACCTTATGCACTTACTTGACACATTTATTTTTTTCTCTTTTCTATTGTGTTTTGTAAAAAAAAAAAAATTGTTGTTGTTGTTGGTTGTTGTTGTTGATGTTGATGATGATGATGATGACGACGACGAGATGATGATAATGATGATGATTGTGGAGATGATGATAATGATGATGATCGTGGAGAAGAAAAGAAGAACAGCTAGTTGAAGGCCTTTATAATGTTCCTTTTTTTTTTTTAGGCGTGTGTTACTTACAGTACCTGTTTATGTAAAGTAACATAACAGTTTCTCGCTCAATAATATTTAATTCAAGTGTCTTCGATTTATGAATCCAAAAGGAATTTTGATCGCAGGAGGGTTGCAGAGTAATATGTTAAATGTTAAACATGTACATACGAACCAGGATTTTACCAGAATATGCAGTTGTTGATTTTTAAAGATACGGTTGTGTTTGTTCAGTCATTAAACAGGAAGAAAAATGAAATGATTTGTTATTGAAACATCGTCCCATGTAGAACTAGTCTATGTCACTGATTGTGCATGTATGTATATTCTTGCGCGCGCGCGCGCGCGCGCGCGTGTGTGTGTGTGTGTGTGTGTGTGTGTGTGTGTGTGTGTGTGTGTGTGTGTGTGTGTGTGTGTTATGTACGTATGTATGTAGGTGTCTGTGTCTACATTTGTGCGTGTATGGGTTTCGCTATCTGTGTGTCTCGGTGTCTATGTGCTGAAGGTTCGATGACTGGACAGTCAGCCTAGCTTTTCTCAGAAACGGGTTTAAACATCGTCTACTCAGTAAATAAGCCTACAGTCATGTCATGCTCGATTACATACAGTGGAATACAAAGCGGTGTACTGTACTGTTTCGGTATTTTTCTTTGTGTCGAGCACCGCTAAAGCATATATTAATTTTACACTTCGGTTTAGGTTAGCGTGCTTCAGTTCATTTTAAAAGAAAGAACATGGTTACCTCAGAAAACCTGTAAGGAAAGCAAGGAGCGCCTCAAAACAAACAAACTGACATGCAATATCCTTTACAGTTTCTGATTATATCGTGAAGGATTTTTTTCTCCCATGAACAAACATTTATTTATTTATTTATTTATTTTTATTTTTTTCCACTTCACCTCATCTCGACTAACCGGTACACATCTTTTTATTTTATTTTTATTTGTGAAATACTGCTATGTACCGACACAATTTTTATTACAAATCGTGTTGAACGCGTTTTGTAATACAAATTGTGTAATCCGAACACGATTTGTAATAAATTTATTACAAAACGCACTTTTATTACAAAACGTGTCGCTACACTGCTACAGTAACATCTCAGAAATTAAATTCACTAGTATTGGGACCTAATGGTACGGGGACGCAATGGCACGTAATTGTATTGGGACGTAATGGTACTGGGACGCAATGGTACTGGGACCCAATGGTATTGGGACGCAATGGTACTGGGACGCAATGGTACTGGGACGTAATGGTACTGGGACGTAATGGTATTGGGACGTATTGACATGTCTTTGAAGCCCAAAGAAGCTGACAAAGCCTAATTTGCAAACAACTGATTTTCTTGATTTGTGAGCTTCTTTTTAATCCAAACACGTGATATGCATACATTTTTGTTTTATGTCGAGACACCACTTATCACATATTTACACATATGCACACAACTTCCATCCTCATTGCGCACACTCTAAAACTTAACCCTGGTAGTAACAGTTCCAACATGTATTGAACTGATATATATACTCATGTGTATCCACACATCAACAAACTCCCCTGACTGGGGTTCAAAATTCCACTAGCAACAAACTTGCTGCTGTACATTCCCCTTAAGCAAAAAACCCTGACCAGGGTAAAAATGTCCATACATGTAGTACAGCCAAACATTTAGCTGTTCTTTCACACTGAAGCAAAATTCCTCTGACACAGATACAGAGGTTCAAACACAAAACATATTGCTGTTCTGTCAGATTAATACTTTTTGGCATAATCGGGCGCAGAGTGGGGAGATAGACATAACCACAGGCAGTAATTATCCAATTTTGTAAAATCATATTTTAGAAATGCACCCCCTCCGCTTCCCTGTATCCAATTGCCCTCATCTGTACCAGCAAATCAGCAGGCCCCTGGCTGTCTCAGCACTGTTTTGCCCAT
The DNA here is from genome assembly GCF_037325665.1 of Littorina saxatilis. NCBI lineage: Eukaryota > Metazoa > Mollusca > Gastropoda > Littorinimorpha > Littorinidae > Littorina > Littorina saxatilis. The sequence goes on along the minus strand of NC_090245.1, from coordinate 8,415,106 downwards.
TACGTACCATACTTACAGAAGTAATCTGGGGGTGTACACCAACCAAATTACTCTGTTTAGCACGCCAACCCCTGGCTCTCACACAGTGAGAAAGACTAGCAATTGATACAGGTGGGTTGATGGTGCAGCCACAGGACCCTCCTCCACTGAACCAGACCACAACAACATGGCCTTTTGTAACGGGCTCAATCCTGGGAGGATCCTGCAGATATCCTTAAAGTTACAGAATAGTGTGTGCTTCTAAGCAGAATAACTTTCGTCTGTGGCCATGTCTATCTTATGCCAACAAATTGCTAGCAATTTACCCCACTTCTGCCCGCACTAATTATACAGTTGAGCTGTCTCTCTAAGGCCTAAAAAAAATAGGTGTGGTTACGGTAACCCGACCTATCCTATTTTTTTGGGCCGACCCTATAACTTTTTATTACATTTGTCAAAAAAAAAAAAAAAAACCCCAAACAAGTAAACGAGTGCAGAAAACGCAATGAAAGCGAAAGCGCCCGAGTCGCACACTTATTTCCCTGTCAAGTAGGTTTAATTTGTACACATTAGAAAAAAAAGTTTAAAAAAAAGTGATTGCCTACCTTCCTACCCTATTTATTTTGGCTATGTTACCGTAACCACACCCATTATTTGTTTTGGCCTAAGTCGGCAACAAAGAGTTTGTTGCTCCACTCGCTGAGGTGTACACCATCGGGGGTGAGGCACCAGCCATCATTGCATATCCCATACTGTATATATATATATATATATGCCACTGGGTCCCCTAAGTTATTTTCTTACGTATACCCGTACGGCTTGTGATTTCCACCTTCCCAGTGTTTGTACCTCCTCCATTGGCATACCATTTATGACAGCTGTAGTGCAGCTCCAATACTGAACGAATGAGAAGAACATCGGCTTAACCCAAATAGGTTGCACCAATTCCAGACAAAATGTTGACACAGTAACATGCTGAATAGGAATAAACCAATTCATAATACAGGAGTACATCGTTCGCCCGACATAACAACATTTAAGATTGAAGCTTAAATGTCTTTATTCAGGGGAAGCTTAAATGTCTTTATTGCACAATGCAATCATGTTTAAATAGGTTAGGGAAAATTCAATTTTAATCACCACTGTAATGATTAAGCTAATCAATAAATTGGAAAGCTTCCAAGCACAAATGAAATCCAATAGTCCGGAGTTAGTCAAAGATTGCTTGACCAAACTTTCAGTTTCAATCTGTTTACCTGAAAAATGCGGGCGTGACAGTGCGCCTCCACTTTCACAACAGTTACAAATCAGAAGTATGTTTGTGTAAGTGGTGGTTACATTATGACTGTGTCATTTTTGTTTGAAAAACATAGGTATTGGTATTATTTATTGATTGTTTGTTTGTTTATTTGTTGCTTAACGTCCAGCCGACTACGCAGAGCCATATCAGGACGAGGAAGGGGTAATGAAGGGGGCCACTTGTCAAGCGATTCCTGTTTACAAATGCACTAACCCATTACTTGTGTCCCAGCAGGCTTTAGTAAAACTAAATTAATACCTACTGGAAGATTACCAGTTTCCAGTATGTTAAAATAGGCTTAACCTATCTACTGCTGGACTTACATCAGAACACTAACAGATTAAACTATACATGAATCGCGAGACAAGCGGAAAGAGAAGAGATTTTTGGAAAAAATACAGGTGAATGAGCAAGAAGGCAGAAAAAAGAAAAGAATTCATGAAGAAAAAGAGAGCATGACAGGAAAGAGGAACCAAAAATCTACCTAACAGCAAACTAGAAAGCTCCTGCGGTTCCAAAAACAGGAGGGGCCTTTAATTTCATAACCGCAGTGCCCCACTGCGGGAATTATTTATTGAGAATGACCCCGTCGCGATATAACCTTGAACGGTTGAAAACGACGTTAAACACCAAATAAAGAAAGAAAGATTGAGAATGAAATTTTGTAATTAGGTAAAAAGAAACACGTTTCTATGATTTTAGTAACCTGGAAGTCAGTCATTTTTTTTAATAAAAGTATATATCATAGAGAAAAAACGTGAAAGAGGTAACAAAATTAAGCACATCTTCTGATAAACAAAAAACAACAACAACAACAACCTAACAGCCGGATATGACGTCATCAAAGGAGGAAAAATGATCTGGGGATATCATCTGGAAGAATGTGCATGTAAAGTTTTATTAAAATCAGTCTGTTTTGGAATCGCTTCACACACACACACACACACACACACACACACACACACACACACACACACACACACACACACACACACACACACACACACACACACACACACAAACACTAACACTAACACTAACACTAACAATAACATGCATTGACACAATTAATCATGTAATGTACCTTTCGCGCTTCGCTGGAGATCCCGCTAAGTACAAATTTCGTGTTGCTTTTCCAGATACAGTTATACGAAAATGTCCACTACATCATGACGGAGAAACCGGAAATCGAAAAGAAACTACAACAGCGCATGCTTGGGCGTCAACAACGTTCAACTTCCGACACAGAGAAATATGTACTTTGTTTTTAACTTTCCGGCTGAATAAAGAATTCTTTGAACAGATATTTTTTCTTTCGAACCATTGCCTTTTTCTGATTTAAATTGTACTGAACCTCACCTACAGTCGTGTTTTTACATTTAGTCAAGTTTTGACTAAATGTTTTAACATAGAGGGGGAATCGAGACGAGGGTCATGGTGTATGTGTGTGTGTGTGTGTGTGTGTGTGTGCGTGTGTGTGTGTAGAGCGATTCAGAGTAAACTACTGGACCGATCTTTATGAAATTTGACATGAGAGTTCCGGGGTATGATGTCCCCGGACGTTTTTTTTCATTTTTTCGATAAATGTCTTTGATGACGTCATATCCGGCTTTTTGTAAAACTTGAGGCGGCACTGTCACACCCTCATTTTTTAATCAAATTGATTGAAAATTTGGCCAAGCAATCTTCGACGAAGGCCGGACTTCGGTATTGCATTTCAGCTTGGTGGCTTAAAATTTAATTAATGACTTTGGTCATTAAAAATCTGAAAATTGTAAAAAAATAAAAAATTCTAAAACGATCCCAATTTACGTTTATCTTATTTTTCATCATTTTCTGATTCCAAAAACATATAAATATGTTATATTTGGATTAAAAACAAGCTCTGAAAATTAAATAAATTAAAAATTATGATCAAAATTAAATTTTCGAAATCAATTTAAAAACATTTTCATCTTATTCCTGGTCGGTTCCTGATTCCAAAAACATATAGATATGATATGTTTGGATTAAAACACGCTCAGAAAGTTAAAACGAAGAGAGGTACAGTAAAGGTGCTATGAAGCACAGCGCAATCGCTACCGCGCCAAACAGGCTCGTCACTTTCACTGCCTTTTGCACGAGCGGCGGACTACGTTCAATTTCATTCTGTGAGTTCCACAACTTGACTAGATGTAGTAATTTCGCCTTACGCGACTTGTTTCGTCTTCAAACAAACCTAAAGTGTACTTCTGTTATATTCTATTTCAATATTAGAAGACATTTTCTTTTCAAAACACAAGTGTTGAAGGGATATGTCGCGAGATACTTTTTCATATACACATGAAGAAAAGAGAGAAGAAGACAAAGAAACAAGTCGCGAAAGGCGAAAATACAATATTTAGTCAAGTAGCTGTCGAACTCACAGAATGAAACTGAACGCAATGCCATTTAGCGCGGTAGTGGTTACGCTATGCTGCATAGCACGCTTTTCTGTACCTCTCTTCGTTTTAGCTTTCTGAGCGTGTTTTTAATCCAAACATATCATATCTATATGTTTTTGGAATCAGGAACCGACAAGGAATAAGATGAAAGTGTTTTTAAATTGATTTGGACAATTTAATTTTGATAATAATTTTTATATATTTAATTTTCAGAGCTTGTTTTTAATCCGAATATAACATATTTATATGTTTTTGGAATCAGCAAATGATGGAGAATAAGATAAACGTAAATTTAGATCGTTTTATAAATTTTTATTTTTTTTTACAACTTTCAGATTTTTAATGACCAAAGTCATCAATTAATTTTTAAGCCACCACGCTGAAATGCAATACCGAAGTCCGGGCTTCGTCGAACATTACTTGACCAAAATTTCAACCAATTTGATTGAAAAATGAGGGCGTGACAGTGCTGCCTCAACTTTCACGAAAAGCCGGATATGACGTCATCAAAGACATTTATCAAAAAAATGAAAAAAACGTTCGGGGATTTCATACCCAGGAACTCTCATGTCAAATTTCATAAAGATCAGTCCAGTAGTTTAGTCTGAATCGCTCTACACACACACACACACACACACAGACACACAGACACACAGACACACGCACATACACCACGACCCTCGTTTCGATTCCCCCTCGATGTTAAAATATTTAGTCAAAACTTGACTAAATATAAAAACAAAAGAAAACAAGTCGCGTAAGGCGAAAATACAACATTTAGTCAAGTAGCTGTCGAACTCACAGAATGAAACTGAACGCAACGCAACACAGCAAGACCGTATACTCGCAGCATCGTCAATCCACCGCCCGTGGCAAAGGCAGTGCCAGTGGAATTGACAAGAAGAGCGGGGTATTCGTTGCGCTGAGAAGGATAGCACGCTTTTCTGTACCTCTCTTCGTTTTAACTTTCTGAGCGTGTTTTTAATCCAAACATATCATATCTATATGTTTTTGGAATCAGGAACCGACAAGGAATAAGATAAAAGTGTTTTTAAATTGATTTGGAAAATTTAATTTTGATAATAATGTTTATATATTTAATTTTCAGAGCTCGTTTTTAATCCTAATATAACATATTTATATGTTTTTGGAATCAGCAAATGATGGAGAATAAGATAAACGTAAATTTGGATCGTTTTATAATTTTTTATTTTTTTTTTACAATTTTCCGATTTTTAATGACCAAAGTCATAAATTAATTTTTAAGCCACCAAGCTGAAATGCAATACCGAAGTCCGGGCTTCGTCGAACATTACTTGACCAAAATTTCAACCAATTTGGTTGAAAAATGAGGGCGTGACAGTGCCGCCTCAACTTTCACGAAAAGCCGGATATGACGTCATCAAAGACATTTATCAAAAAAAAGAAAAAAACGTTCGGGGATTTCATACTCAGGAACTCTCATGTCAAATTTCATAAAGATCGGTCCAGTAGTTTAGTCTGAATCGCTCTACACACACACAAACACACACACACAGACACACACACGCACATACACCACGACCCTCGTCTCGATTCCCCCCTCTACGTTAAAATATTTAGTCAAAACTTGACTAAATATAAAAAGAACAAGTCGCGTAAGGCGAAATTACTACATTTAGTCAAGCTGTCGAACTCACGGGATGAAACTGAACGCACTATATTTTTTCACCAAGACAGTACAGCTTCGTCAATCCCCGCGAGAAGGATATCGCTCACTTCCCAGTGCAAAACGTAGTGATATTGACACGCCAGATTAGTGCGGTAGCGTATTGCGCTAAGCAGGAAAGCGCGCTTTTCTGTATTCTTGTTAACTTTCTGAGCTGGTTTTGAATACAACCTATCATATCTATATGTTTTTGGAATCAGGAAATGATAAAAAATAAGATGAAATCATTTTTGGATCGATTTCTTAAATTTTAATCGTAAGACTAATTAATCTATTTTTGTTAATTGTGATCACATTTTAAGAGTAAACATGACATATATGTATATATTTTTAGATTCAGAATGTGATGAAGAATACGATGTAATCAATTTTAAATCTGTTTGCGAAAAATCGATTTTAATGACAACTTTAATGAGCAAACTCATAAATTAAATTTTAAGCTCCCAAGCTGAAATGCAATACCAAAGTCCGGGCTTTGTCGAAAATTACTTGACCAAAATTTCAACCAATTTAGTTGAACAATGAGAGCGTGACAGTGCCGCCTCAACTTTCACGAAAAGCCGAATATGACGTCATAAAAAACATTTATCAAAAATATGAAAAAAACGTCTGGAGATACCATACTCAGGATCTCTCATGTCAAGTTTCATGAAGATCGGTCCAGTAGTTTTCTCTGAATCGCTCTACACACACACACACACACACACACACACACACACACACACACATACACCACGACCCTCGTCTCGATTCCCCCCTCTATGTTAAAACTTGACTAAATGTAAAAAGAAAGATAACGAAAGAAAAAACAAGTCGCGCAAGGCGAAAATACAATATTTAGTCAAGTAGCTGTCGAACTCACAGAATGAAACTGAACGCAATGCAACGCAGCAAGACCGTATACTCGTAGTCCACCGCTCACGGCATAGGCAGTGAAATTGACAAGAAGAGCGGGGTAGTAGTTGCGCTAAGAAGGATAGCACGCTTTTCTGTACCTCTCTTTGTTTTAACTTTCTGAGCGTGTTTTTAATCCAAACATATCATATCTATATGTTTTTGGAATCAGGAACCGACAAGGAATAAGATGAAAGTGTTTTTAAATTGATTTGGACAATTTAATTTTGATAATAATTTTTATATATTTAATTTTCAGAGCTTGTTTTTAATCCGAATATAACATATTTATATGTTTTTGGAATCAGCAAATGATGGAGAATAAGATAAACGTAAATTTGGATCGTTTTATAAATTTTTATTTTTTTTTACAATTTTCCGATTTTTAATGACCAAAGTCATTAATTAATTTTTAAGCCACCAAGCTGAAATGCGATACCGAACCCCGGGCTTCGTCGAAGATTACTTGACCAAAATTTCAACCAATTTGGTTGAAAAATGAGGGCGTGACAGTGCCGCCTCAACTTTCACGAAAAGCCGGATATGACGTCATCAAAGACATTTATCAAAAAACTGAAAAAAACGTCTGGGGATTTCATACCCAGGAACTCTCATGTCAAATTTCATAAAGATCGGTCCAGTAGTTTAGTCTGAATCGCTCTACACACACACACACACACACACACACACACACGCACACACATACACCATACCCTCGTTTCGATTCCCCCTCGATGTTAAAATATTTAGTCAAAACTTGACTAAATATAAAAAAGAGAAAAGGGACGAAAGAAAGAAAGAAAGAACAAAGGGCTATCTTGACGGAGGATTTACCTCAGCTCTCTTTTTGCATTCTGTCTCTCTCCTTTATCTATGCATTAATCAGTTTATTCTGTTCTTTCTCCCAGAGAACGGGAAAAGCCATCCCGAGCTACATGAACGTATTGATAGTGGGGATTGACAGTGTCTCTCGGTTCAACATGATACGAACCATGAACCGCACACGGCGCTTCCTTCTGACACGACTTCACGCTGTGGATTTTGTCCACTATAATAAGGTACCATGCAAATATTATATGCCTGTATATGAAATTAACTGTTTGGTGTGAACACCTTTCGCTACGTCCACCCATTACTATTCTTGTATTGTTGAGATGGTTAAAAAAAAAAAGAAGCAGACAGATGTTCAATTAACTGTTTTGTGACTTCAGGAGCCTCAGATGATACGTCACGCGGTAATGTCCAAGAACAGTGTCCCAAATTCAAGGAAGCTGTGGCAATTTACCACACTTTGTGTTGAAACTGAAGGAAAATCACTTAAAAGCCCCAGTATGTCTCAAATGGTTTACAAAACGATTTAAATCTTTTAATAAAAAAAGCAGTTCTAACCTTATGGAACACACCTACAATAGCATTTAATAGCATTAAATGAAACAGTTCGTTTGAATTGCTATTTCGCTCGCGTGAACCACACACCAGATTTCGTGGTTTATATAACCCCTGAGCCATCGTGAACCCGTGTGATCCAGTTTCCTTTTTTCCCACAATTTAGTCGTCAGTTTGTGATTTCAATGCGACTGGCTGTATCTGCAATAGCACGTTATTGTGTACCTCTGATTCTAAACCGCAACAAACGGCTACGAGTCACACGAATTTGTCGGCGGCGCCTGGCTTCAAAGAAAGCGAGCGCTATGCAGAAAAATCGTCTGCTTTGAGACACGACCTTTCGTGACCCTGCTTCCGGGCTATCTTTTTTAAAACTTTCAAAACTTCAAATTGTGCTGATCTTGTCTTGATGAAAAAATAAATCTTTTATGATTTAAGAATGTTTGTGTTACAAGCTGTCAAATCATTATTTAGATTTTAAAAGTTAGTTCTAGCGCCAAAACGAGGAGCCTGATTGTAGATCAGACGGTCCACGAAAATAAATTCTTTGAAAATGTCTCACTCTCGACGGAAAGCAGCCAGGATGTTCCCGTTCGGTGAGCGTTCAAATGGAAGGGTGTTTGTACTGTGTGTAAAAGCCGGACAGTATCTGTGATGGTTTTTGGGAGGCTTACTGTGCCTTTAACCTCGTGGATTTTTCCTTTTAGAAAAAAATCTCCTTTTGCTCGCATTTAAATATCTTCCAAAAAAGCAGCTCCTGTAAACCTCGTACGACACAGCAAGCCATGTAATATTGTCTATTTATTTTTGCGTGATGTGGATTCTGAGTATTCTTGTTTATTGCAACTGAGTGTGATGTAATGAGTTAATTTTGCTACCTTAAATAAGTTCTGTCATGGACGGGGGCTGGTTAAAAAAAACCACGCCATTGCTAACATTATTGCCCTCGTCAATAAAAATAATCTTCTTTTATTTTATTTTATTTTATTTTTTCTCTCTCTCTCTCCATTATCATCATCATCATCATCATCATCATCATCATCATCATCATCATCATCATCATCATCAAAAACAGCAGCAGCAGCGACAGCAGTGTCATCTTTTTTCTTTGCTTCGCTTGTTTGTTCGTCTCAATGACAGATTGAAAGAAAAGGCCTAACCTTAGATATCAATCCTTGTAAAATAAAGTTAATTTCAGTACAGTACAGTTCAGTTCAGTTCAGCTCTCTCTCTCTCTCTCTCTCTCTCTCTCTCTCTCTCTCTCTCTCTCTCTCTCTCTCTCTCTCTCTCTCTCGCTATGCGACACCTGGTTGTCTGCAACAAACCGATCTGAAATCAGTGGTGCTGTGTTTCTCGACTTTAAAAAAGCGTTTGATCTTGTTGATCATTCAATTCTATTGAAGAAATTACAGTTGTAAGTCAGAAACAGTTCAGTGTGTAACTTCTTTGCTTCCTATTTACATGACAGATCTCAATATACTGTAAAATATCTACTGAGGAGACTGTGAAATGCGGGGTGCCTCAAGGTTCAGTGCTTGGGCCGATCTTGTTCTGTCTGTATATCAATGATCTGCCACTGCACATATCTGATAGTAATGTAAGAAGTGATTTTTTTGCTGACGATTCTTTTCTTCATGCAAGTGGAAAGTCTGTTCCAGTAATAGAGTCCTCCCTTCAAACAGCTTTAAACGATGTAAATAACTGGTGTAGTGCTAATTCTATGCTTGTCCATCCAATAAAAACTAAAAATATGGTAATTGCAACCAGACAAAAACACCAGATTTCACCACTCAAACTAAATCTCACTATTGGTACGCAATCAATTGAACAAGTTCAACAGCATCGCGTTTTAGGGGTAATTATTGATTGTGAATTCAAGTGGCAGGCACAATTACAGCATATTTGCAAGAAAGTAGCCAAGAACGTTTTTCTCCTATCCAAGTTGAAGCAATTTACGGACAGAAGGACTCTGGAAATGTTCCACCATGCTCATGTAATGCCTCACATTAATTATGTTTCGACGCTCTGGGATGGCAGCAGTGATGTCCACTTGAAAAAGTTAGACTCTCTCTATCGTCGCTCGGCCAAACTCATCGTAAAGGACAATGCCTCAACAGATATGAAATTAAAAATGCTTAACTTTCTTCCACTGGAAAAGCATCTCAAGTTAAACAAAGCCATTTTCATGCATAAATTGTATTACGGTAAAGTGCCGATTTACATTACATCATTATTTAATAAAGCTACCCACAGATATGGGTCGGTCAACTTGATCCCACCGATTCCACGAATTGTCCTGTTTAATACCAGTCTTGCCTTTTCGGGTACTTCAGTTTGGAATTCACTTCCATCATCCTTTAAGCACTTAAAGTCATTAAAAAGTTTTAAAAAATGCGTTGAAAACCACTTAATGTCTGAGTAGTTTAACGCCTTTTGATTTACCACACTTAGTATTACGTCAAAGATATGCTGTGCATTGTATATTTTGAACATATTTTTGCTGTACTATTGCTACATGTTCGATTGCTACCAGCTTGTATTTATAATTACCTGCATAGTATGCATTTGATTTTATAAATAACCACATATGTATGCTCTTCATGCCTTATCTTCATCATCATCATCATCATCATCATCATCATCATTATCATCATCATCATCATCGTCATCATCATCATCATCGTCATCTTTATTATCACGTGCTGAAGTTTTCCGACCTCCTTTTGTTGGTTAACTTTTTAACTTTTAAATTTTTTAATTATATAATTGTGTGTCTATGCGTCCCAAGGACAGATTGTAAGAAAAGGCGTAGCCTTAAATCTTAATCCTTGTTAAATAAAGTTCAATTCAATTCAATTCTCTCTCCCTCTCTCTCTCTCTGCTGTTCAAACTAGTCAAGCCTTCTCTGGCTCTATGGTGTGGAACTCCATTCCGTCTGTAATAAGATCATTAACCTCACTAAAGAGTTTTAAACAAGCTCTGCATAATCATTATATGTCTACCTAGATGGCTATATCTAGTCTTAACATGTGCAAGTAGCTGTCAACAATTGGCAAAGCTTTATGAATTTCAAAAATATGTTCTTTATTACATGTATTATGTGGAATTTATGTTTCGATTTTCCATCATCATCATCAACATCATCATCATCATCATCATCATCATCATCATCATCATCATCATCATCATCTTCATCATCATCATTTACACCATATAATCATTGTAAGCATTAGTGTAAAGTGTAAAGGGTACATCACGAAGCGTCCCGGTACCGAAGCGTCCCGGTACCGAAACGTCCCGGTACCGAAGCGTCCCGGTGCCGAAGCGTCCCACTATAACGCGTCACAGGGGTACCGGGACGCTTTGGTACCGGGACGCTTCGGGACGCTCCCGCGCAGTAGGGCACGAAGCGTCCCGGTACCGAAGCGTCCCGGTGCCGAAGCGTCCCGGTACCAGTCACCACGCACATCCTCGGCTCGCATGCCAATGTATTATATAGTAAAGGGAATGCCTGTAATTCACACAGAGCAATCACTTGGTCTTAAACGTGCACAAGACAAAAACTTTCATACTGGGGGAGCGAGCCAGTCTGAAGAGTACTCGGGTCCAGCGCGAGCGTTCTTTATTACCCAAATGAACCCAAACAAACCCAAATTAACCCAAATGATACAATTTAAAAGTCGGAGGTAGAACTGAAAAGACTTTTTTTCGACGCTCACGCTTAGTGAAGCCAGAAAGCGTGTGTGATAACAGAACGGAAGCCTACGGACTTTTCCCCCGAACTTGTCCACACGGGTACAGTATTTCCAAATTGGTGTGTTGTGAGTACAGATGGGGAAAAGTTGGACAAAAAGTGATTTTTTTTACCGAAAGCAAATCAAGGTCTGTGCAAAATTAAAAAAATCAGTAAAGTCAAGGTCAAATCAAGGTCAAGATTAAATTAAAAAAAAATAAATATGGTTAGTCAAGTCAAGGTCAAATCAAGGTCAACAAGGGCGGATCTGGGGGGGGGGTTACACGGGTTACGTAACCCCCCCCACCCCCCCAAAAAAGAGGTAATTTATTGGCTCAGGATGCACCAGATAGCTCTATTTTGCTTCTTTGGATAAAAACAAATTCCGGGGGGGGGGGGGGCATGCCCCCCGGACCTCCCTAGAGGCTTAGGCGCCTTCGGCGCCGTCAACTTGTATCTTCGCAGTCATGTTGTAACCCCCCCTCCAAAGTGAATTGATCCGCCCTTGGTTTAAATAAAAAAAAAAGTCTAAGTCCTGTGACGCGTTATAGTGGGACGCTTCGGTACCGGGACGCTTTGGTACCGGGACGCTTCGGTACCGGGACGCTTTGGTACCGGGACGCTTCGGTACCGGGACGCTTCGGTACCGGGACGCTTTGGTACCGGGACGCTTCGGGGTGTCCCCAAGTGTAAACGTTGGTATTGTGTGAATTTTACCGTCGATCACTTTACATGTAAAACCTCAATTAACATGTTGCATGTTTCGCTTTTGATTTGTATGTTGCTTACTTTGTCATTTTGTGCTTACTTGTCGATTGTTTGCTGGGTCGTTCGTTTAATTTGTTTATTTGTCATGTTGCTTTATTTACTTGTTTATCATTTATTAGACATTTGTATTAGAAGTAAGGACCGGTTGTAAGAAAAGGCGTCGCCTTAAACCTCTATCCTTGAAAAAAAAGTTCCATCATCATCATCATCATCTCTCTCTCTCTCTCTCTCTCTCTCTCTCTCTCTCTCTCTCTCTCTCTCTCTCTCTCTCTCTCTCTGTCGAAAGTTGCCAATAACTCGTCAGAATGACAGTCGTTGGTTTACCAACTGCTGCAAGTACATCTCTACAAGCCCTACTCCACGACCACCACGTCACATCATGGAAAATCGCCGGCAATGGGGACAACTTGACGTTTGTTGTCAGACTTGCACCGGCGGCCACTGATGGCGACCCAGCTACACGCTACGCTCACAGTGACACACATGACAACAAGGTTCAATGTTATCGCAGAAAACCACCAAGCCAGATGCGAAGAGATAAGAAGAGAGCCGAGGATAGGAAAGCAAAACGAGAGGATAAGGCAAGTGAACTTTTAATGTGCCACTTTTTGAAGCTACACCCAAAAAACAACTGAGTAATTGCCATACCGAAGAAGATAACACACCTGACACAGACCTCAACACGATGACCGCTGGAAAGTCACGTGCAAACAGTCGTGACTCTACTGTGTTGGCAAGTGGCGACCCATTTTCTGTTTATTCAACGACATTGCACGCAGAAGAGCACGGCCTTGAAACAGCTGAACACATGACAACAGAAAGCGTGCCTGTAGAGTGCTGCTGCACTATTACCTCGTGATTGATCATTGCGGCATTTTGCAATCGAGATTCATCTACGATTTTGAGATAAGTTCATTATTTGTATCATACGTGTTTGTCTGTCTGTCTACTTAAAGGCACAGTAAGCCTCCCGTAAACCATCACAGAGCTCCCCGAGCGTCTACATATAGTACACTAGAATGAATACCCGCTTCGCCGGGTACCCGGCTTCGCCGGAAAGAAGTAGAGCCGAATGATACCCGGCTTTGCCGGGAAGAAGTAGAGCCAAATACCCGGCTTCGCCGGGAAGAAGTAGAGGAATACCCGGCTTCGCCGGGTTGCCGGAAAGCGTTGTGGACAGTAACCTTCTAAAAATAGTAACGGGAATATCCGGCTTCGCCGGGATGAAAGCGTTGTGGACAGTGACCTTCTAAAAATAGTAACGGGAATATGGATTGACGCCACACGAAGGAAGGGAGATGAACGCAAAACACTGGAGGAGATAAGGAAGAGTTACTGGGAATGGATCTGGGAAGATGAACAGAAAAACCAAAATCGGTTCAGCGCTGCGCGCTGAGAGCACGTGTTGAAAATTCTCATCGACCAGGTTGTGTCCGGGGTCTACCTGAATATGCCCACCAAATTTGAAGCAGATCCATCGAGAACTTTGGCCGTGCATCGCGAACACACACACACACACACACACACAGAGACACACAGAGACAGACAGACACAAGTCGTATATATATATATATAGATATATATATATAAATATATGTCGTGCCGAATTCACGGAATTGCCGAATTCGCGGAATCGGCAACATTTTTGCCCATTTCGCGTAATCGGCAAAACGCTTCCCATTACGTGAAATCGGCAGCGTTTTGCCGAAAATGCGGAAAGGCCTCTAAAATTTGCCCATTTCGCAAAAGCGACAGCCAGTCTGTTACTTTTTGTGTCACCAGAACATTGCATTAACATTGTTTTACCTCCCTACTATGTTTTGTATGGTCTATGTTAGTCTGTGTCGAGCATGACTCCGGAAATGCACGAAAACTACATTTTTTGCAATAACTTGCCATAACTGATCGATTATTGCAATATCTATCCATTCGAGTATCTAGTTGTCTAAGTGTGATGATATCTCAGGCATTTGAGAACTTTAAAACCAAAAAGTGGCTGCTGATTTCTCAAAATGGGCAAATTTTAGAAGCCTTTACGCGTTTTCGGCAAAACGCTGCCGATTTCGCGTAATGGGCAGCGTTTTGCCGATTACGCGAAATGGGCAAAAATGTTGCCGATTCCGCGAAGTCGGCAATTACGTGAATTCGGCACGACATATATATATATTTAGAAGCATACTTCCATTTGAACGCTCACCGAACGGGAACATCCTGGCTGCTTTCTGTCGAGCGTGAGAAATTGTCAAAGAATTTAATTTTGTGGACTTGCTCCTCTACAACAATGGCGCCTCGTTTTGGTGCTGGACGGCTGTTATGAATACCGGAAATCACGCCCGGACAGTAAGCCTCCCGTAAACCATCACAGATACTGTCAGGCTTTTACACACAGTACAAACACCCTTCCATTTGAACGCTCATCAAACGGGAACATCCTAGGTGCCCTACGTAGAGAGCGAGCAATTTTTAAAGAATTAATTTTGCAGATTGTCTCGAACACTTTTTGGACCCATCCTGAACTCAGGTCAAACATGAGTTACTTCCCTTCGGGTCTCATTCTATCGATGTAAACTGGCGATAGCCGTGAATCGATGATTATCAAAATGTTTTTGGACCGTGGTACGTTTTTGCGCTCGACCTAACTTTTAAAATCTAAATAATAAATTGACAGCTTGTTACACAAACATTCTTTAATCATAAAAGAATTCTTTTTTCATCAAGACAAGATCAGTACAATTCGAAGTTGTGAAAGTTTGAAAAAAGAAAAGCCCGGAAGCAGGGTCACGCATGGGTCGTAGCAGACGACGGTTTAAGCATATCGCCGTTCCTCTGAACAGTCAAAAGCCATCGCTAGAGTTTTTGTGAACCACAGCCGTTTGTTTCGTGCATAAAAACGTGCTATTGTAAATAAGCTCACATCGAGTCGTATTCAAATGACTAACTGACGACTACATTGTGAAAAAGGGAAACTGGATCACACGGGTTGACGATGGCTCAGGGGTAAGATAAACCACGCAAAAATAAATTCTTTGAAAATTGTTCGCTCTTTACGGAGGGCACCTAGGATGTTCTCAATCGGTGAGTGTTTAAATGAAAGGGTGTTTGTACTGTGTGTAAAAGCCTGACCGTACCTGTGATGGTTTACGGGAGGCTTACTGTGCCTTTAAAAAGACCACTGGGTCGACGTACTGTAAATATAACATTTTGTTCGGTCAATAAGTGATCATTCCAATAACCTAAAATTCTTGTTTTTTTTTTGGGGGGGGGATGTTTTAGAGTGCACTTCTTGTTAAAATGTGATAAAAAATAAATTTAAAAGCAAGTCACTGAACGGCTGGAAAAACGTTGTACCAAGGTGCCTCAAGTTAACCAATCTTCCTATAATTAAATCAATCAAATCAAATCAAATTAATTTTATTATCTTAATCTGAGAAATAACATTGGTGGCGCATAAACATGACGACAAGCGGACGACCAAAACATAAGGCCAAAAAAAAAATAGGTCTGTTTACGGTAACATAGGCCAAAAAAATAGGGTCGGTAGGTCGGGATTTTTTTTTCTTTCCAAAAAACCATATTTTTACGTTATTTTGCAAAAAAAAAAAAAAAGATTTTTTTTTCCCCCTCAAATGCCAAAAAAAAAGTCTAGGGCCGCGCGAAAAAAATAGGGTCGGTCGGGTTACCGTAAACAGACCTTTTTTTTTTTTGGCCTAACATTAAAATCAATGTACAATTCTTATATATAACCAACAGTCTCGACGAATACAAATAATCTTCCCGAGAAGATGTAAAAGATTCATTTAAACACACACCTACACACGTACGCACGCACGCACGCACGTGCGTACACACACACACACACACACACACACACACACACACACACACACATATACACACACACGCAGGTGCAGGTATTGGTAGAAGTAGTTGTTTCCTGGTCAAGGTTCATCGATGATTTTACACATTCTTTTGTGAAATGTAAACAAAATCATTATGCTAAGATGTATAAGTAGAGGTTACATGCCGAGTCTCAGTGATTATTAAAAACTAGATGATTACCCGCTTCGCCGGGTATCGGCTTCGCCGGGATGATCGCGTTCGCCGGCTTCTATGAATACCCGGCGAAGGTGAGTGGCACACCGTATACGCCGGGTACCCGGGAGTGGCGCACCGTACGCGATTGACGCCACACGAAGGAAGGGAGATAAAAGCGCAAAACACTGGAGAAGATAATGCCTGGGTCTCACATATACGATTTTTCAGAAGTGTCGGGGATAGTTTAAGTCGGCTAGGTCGGAAGTGTCGGATGCAAATTCGGCTCCAAATTTCACTCCCGACCTGTCCTTACGACTGATCCGACCATGTAGCCGACAAGCAGACGACAACCACCCGACTTTAGGGCCGACAAATCCGTCATGTGTCCAGACACTTCCGACTGCAGTAACGACAATTCAGACTGCAGTTACGACAGGCCCGATTATTAGCTGAAAAACTTCCGAACAATAGCCGACTCTCACGACCAGTGTTACGACTAAACCGACTAGCTAACGACTGTCCTAACGACAAATCAGACTGCCCTAACGACAAATCAGACACCATTACGACTAATCCGAACGACACTATGCTACCGACAAATCCGACCACCCTTATATTACGAGTCTTCCGACTACCGTTACGACTAATCAGAATCGCCTTACGACTAAACCGACACGCTTACGACAACCACCCGACAAATTTCTATTCGTCTGAGTCGGGAGGCTCTTCCGACTGTTTTGAACATGTTCAAAACAGTCTGAAGGGCCTTCCGAACTAACCGACTTTTCAAAAACAAAATTGCTAATTCTCACGAACTCTCCGACCTCTTCCGACTTCCAGCCGACTACCTAAAGTCGGGTGACATTCGTAGATGTGAGACCGGGGCATTAGGAAGAGTTACTGGAAATGGATGTACAGAAAAACCATAAAAACCAAAATCGGTTCAGCGCTGCGCGCCGAGAGCACGTGTTGAAAATTTTCATCGACCAGATTGTGTCCGGCGTCTACCTGAATATGCCTACCAAATTTGAAGCAGATCCATCGAGAACTTTGGCCGTGCATAGCGAACACACAGACAGACAGACAGACACACACAAGACGTATATAGATATAGATAATGGTCGAAGTTATCGGATCATGAAAAATGCGAGCTTCAGCGAGCTTTTTCATGACCGCGAACTGAGACCATCATTTTTAATAATCACTGAGACGAGGTGTGTAACCTCTTTATTCCTCCTTTCTTCAGTTATTCAAAGAAAACAGGAGTTTTTGTGCGAAAGTTTGATCTAATCATATTCACTCAACCAGTCAACCTGCGCAGGCGATCGATTAATGCGCGGTTGTATAGTTCCGTGCAAATCATTCCATTGATTCTGTTAACACTTCTTGTCAGTTTCCCTGTTTTGGACTAAAATCAAGAACACAGATATGTTGTTATGCTGCTGTGGCGGTAAAGGCAGATATTGTGTGTTCTATTCATGTTTTGGTATCACTTAGGATAATGTTCTTTCGTCAAATGGGACTTGCAGACGAACTTTTGCACCCGTGTTCCAACGTTAAAAACTTCAGTATTCTGGGGAAAATAGTGTATGCAACCGCTTTATGGTTTTTTTAAATTGATGAGATGTGTGCATTTGGTTGCGTGTGATCTGTTTATAAAATGAAACATTGTTGAAAACTGACTGTCGGATTGCAATCTGTTGTCGAAGAAACTGAGTGAAAAGAAATTTGAAAGGGGAACAGTCTTGTCGCAAGACAAAGTATGAGAGTTACTTGCCTTGGGAATTTGCTTGTGTTCAACGCTTGTGCACGGCAGATCTAGATTCAGAAAACAACCGCACTCATAGATTTTATATGGAGATTCATGTGCTCAAGCCTGTTGTTATTAATTTGAATGCGGTATGTTTGTATTATTTGCTCCAGAAATGTATACTTCGTACATCAGAGCGTTCGGAACTTTTCAGTCGCGAAAGTAGTACCGACACAGAACAGCTTCTCAACCCATTGCGCTATTGAGGATTCAGGCTGTTGCTTATGGAAGGCGAAAAGGGTCAAATGATCGATCAAAAGGATCGATCAAAAGGATCGATCCTTTCGCGTTTGACCCTTTCCGCCCGACGCGCGGAAAGGGTCAAATGATCGAGCAAAAGGATCGTGCAAAAGGATCGATCCTTTTACACGATACTTTTGAACGAGCAGTTTCGTCGCGCTGTTTCGGAAAATCATGGAACGGGTTAGCACAAAGAACGAATCTAGAAAGTAAAGTAAGTAGATTACGTGTTCTGGTGCGGCGTGAAGGAGCATGAAATATCAAGAGAAATAAACAAAACATCCTTCTTGTTTTAGCGAGTACATTTAGGGGTGTGTAGTTAAAATTACTGTGTGAAAAGTGTTTGATCTAGATGTGCCACTTTCAGGTAACGTCATCAAATCTAGTTTTTACGTCACGCGTTTGAGCCGAGATCTGCAGTCATGGTAAACAACGTATGATTTGGAACATTGGAGAAAAAAAAGTGAGTCACGGGTGACTATCTACACGTACACGTACATGTATCTTTGCTACACGTTCGATCATATCTAGAACACTGGACGCACGTACACGCGAACTGAAATCTGAAGTCAGTTTGCCACAAAAATGTGAACTCCAGACTGTGTGCCGGTAAAATACCGGTTCCACTTTTTGTCGGCACCGGATCCAGTAAAAGGATCGATCCTTTTGATCGATCCTTTTGATCGATCGTTTGACCCTTTCCGCGCGTCGGGCGGAAAGGGTCAAACGCAAAAGAATCGATCCTTTTGATCGATCCTTTTGATCGATCATTTGACCCTTTTCGCCTTCCATAGTTGCTGGCTCGTTCTTTGTTTGGTTGCTGGGTGTTCATCGAAAAATAACTAGCCCTACAAGTTTACAGAGGTAAAGAAGCAGAGGGGGGAATACGAACTAATCAATGTCAATCGATGCCATTATTTTCTTCTTGATCCATCCTATTCTTGCCCTACAGATAGGCCCCAACACCTTTCCCAATTTGATCGGCCTCATGTATGGCAAGAATCGATACGATGCCGGATGGAAGGGCAACGAGTATATCGACAAACAGGGCTTCCGCTTCTTGTGGCAGGACTTCGAGGACGAAGGCTACCGCACCATGTTCGCAGAGGACACCACCAAATTGAACATCTTTCGCTTCGCCCAGAGAGGCTTCGCGGGTCAGCCCACCCATTACT
Source organism: Littorina saxatilis (assembly GCF_037325665.1). Classification (NCBI taxonomy): domain Eukaryota; kingdom Metazoa; phylum Mollusca; class Gastropoda; order Littorinimorpha; family Littorinidae; genus Littorina; species Littorina saxatilis. Next base: position 8,395,655 of record NC_090245.1, on the reverse strand, counting down.
ATTCTCGCATTGTTGAGATGGCCAAAGAGAGAAGCAGAAAGTTGTTCACCAACAAAGGGGCTTGCTTCAAAGGGACGCCCAGCGATGAGTTAATGTTGGACAACATGGCGGAGTTTGCTCGTCTCTACCGCCACAAACCTTACTTCGGGTTTCAGTGGCTTACGCGCACCACACATGACGACATGAACGGGGGGAGCCGGGTAAGTTATCCATTGTGTCGAATCGCCTCATTAATCGACTAATACGTCTGAAAGAAAACATCAAAGTTATGGATTGTAGCCCGATATATTAGTAGCCATGCCCCCCCCCCCCCCCCAAAAAAAAAATAATAAAAAAAAATGGGTACCTTGTTAAGGTGAAGATTAAGCCAATTAATACAGGTCTACGAAAGTCACATTTTTCAATTGCTTCGTGCGTCTTTGTTTCTTGACCAGTACTTTTGATTTTGATACCGTTGTGTTCCTAATACTCTGCACTTTCCTTTGACATAAGGCTCACTGTGTATAACTGGACCAAACACGTGATAACCGCTAATGAATAAAGTAATTAGTTTTTAGCGATTAAGGTACATACTGTCATACAGCGACTAATTGGAACCTGGCAGTGAGGATAGTATCACTGCACCAGTTGGTCTTCATCCTTATGTACCCGTCTACGTATGTTCGGTTTTGATTATCAGCTAGAGGAAGTAGATATCGACAAAATAGTAATCATGGCGGCCATTTGCATTTCATATTTTCCTAAATATCTGCATCCCCTTGCAAATAATTAAAACCAAACATACGTAGACGAGTACATAAGGATATAGTCCAACTGCTGCAGTGATACTATCCTCACTGCCAGGTTCCAATTAGTCATTGTATGTACCTTAATCGGAAAAAAACTAATTACTTTATTCATTGGCGGTTATCACTAATCAGAAGAGGCCTTAAGGCGGCCTTATTTGAGGTTGCGTTTGAGCTCTAATTTGACGGCTTTTTGAGGTCCTGGGTGCAGTGAAACTTGTTGGCAAAAAGTCTGATTTTTAAAGAGGGTATTAGGTCTGAAGAATGTGTGAGGCAAAAATGGGATCATTTGGTCTTTTAGGAATGGAGTAACAGCCCTTCTTTTGTGGAGGCTGACATTTTCATGAAGGAGAAGGGCAGTCTGGGTTTCGCAGTTTGGTCGCTAACTGCTAAACTCGTAAGTAAATTTGGGTAAAAAGGTTTCTACATGGTACGTGACAATGACGGTACTGTTAGTAGACAGAATATCGACAGCATCGGGTCGACCTTCGTGGCCGAAAAATATAGCAAAAAGCCCTGTTTCTGCTTTGAAAATCTCGCTTACAAATGTGATGCATCTCGTCATTTTGGTCTAGACACGCTTTGCTTCTGCGTTCTCTGGCACTAAAGTAGAAGGAAACCAAAATCTCGTTATCAGTGACTACAGTAACAACAAATTCGGGTCTACTGGGTTCATAACGGTTGAGCAGATCGCGTGCAAGACCCTGATGCTCTTTCTGTTCCCCCTTCAGCTAATGAGGCACCCATTTTGCGGCCAGCTTTTTAAGCAGAAGATCATTGAGAAGAATTCTCTGAACTGTTCCATATGAAAGTTTAGGTTTTGCACTTTATACTCGCATGTACATTTTTTTAATCTTAGTTCTTCAATTTTGACACAGCAGCTACATTATTCTCGTTTGAAGCACTCATCGAAGTTTTTTTGGCTTGTCAGAGTTATTCCCCTTTTCCCCAGTTTTGATTTCCCTTTTCTTTTGTAAAATTGTAGAATATGGAACAGCTTTGATTCGTGTAACGTTCTTCAGCTTTGTAGACATTTTATTTGTACCATCACCCGGCTACACTTTCAAAGAAGTGAAGATTTTCATGTATGACAAAAGAGCCCGTTTTGAAGCACAACCCCAAAATGACGTATTTTAAAACCTCGTCATTTATGACGTAGTAACCTAATGACGTCATCTTTTAGAAGTATACTAGTTAAATGATTCGTTGTTCGTAAATTGTCATGTGCGGGTGTTACGTTATTCTTGGAGACACTGGAAGGTATTCGTTGTTCGTAAATTGTCATGTGCGGGTGTTACGTTATTCTTGGAGACACTGGAAGGTATTCGTTGTTCGTAGATTGTCATGTACGGATGTTACGTTAAATAACGAGAATGAATAGAAACAGGTTACCAAGGAAGGCATATAGTATGCTCTTGAAACTGGATAAAAAGGATATTAGCAAAATTGGGCCACCAATATTTGCCTGTGTTTGTACAGATATGGATATGGTTTTGTATTGGAAAATCAAGGTCTGCAGTCAATTCCTTTGTTTGTGCGAACATTCAGGCAACCTTTAATCGATTGTAATATTCAAAATTGGTCCAGCCACTTGGCGAACAGTGAAAGATTTGAAATGTACAGAAATTATAAGTCGACATTTGGAACAGAATTGTATTTAAAGCCTCACTCCGCCTGAAATGAGGGTTTACAGAACGATGGAATCTTTTACGAAATTAGCAATTCTAACCTTATGGAACACACTTGCACTAGCATTTAACATAATTAAACAAGGAACTTAGTCGATAAATATCGACAGGGGGCCGACAAATGGTTTAAATGGCAAATGTGTGTATATGGGTGTGGGTTTGAAACAAACAAACAAACCAACCCATGTGAACCCCGGGCCGCAGGCCTTCGATGTAGTGATTGAAAAAAAAGGATGTTCTCAAATGGTTCAATTCTCATTTGGTCTGATTCTCAAATGGTACCGGTATACTCCCCCCCCTCCCTGGCCGCAGGCCTAGGAGTAAAATTTTATAGACACTGACCTTCTTCCCAGGGGTCATTGACCCAGTTTTAGCTATGAGAGGTGGTTCGCCCAGAGGCTGTAGAGTATACTGGGGCGGTCTCTTTGATGTCTTGAGAGGAAACTTGGCCAGGGTAGTACATGCACCAGAACTGGTGGACACCAAGGACAAACATGAAATCGAAGCAGTTTGCTTTCAGAGGGAACGGTCGTCAGCAACTCAAACTTCTCTGTTTTCTTTTTTTTTTAAATCTGACTTTCTTTGTGGCCCCCTGACTCCGCCCCCCTCCCTCTGTAAGGACCCCCCTCCACAAGGACCGATTTTTGTCAACATTTTAAAGGTCGCTAGAGAGGGGTTCCACTGTATGACCTAACCGCTACTGGCAGACGGCCTCAATCTTCACGCGCAAAGACGAGATTAATAGGTGCTCGGTTTTGGTATTTTGAATTACATTACATTAAACCTTTGTTGGGTTTCATGGTCATGGCAACAGCCATAATAATATTACATGATGTATAATATCATATTTCAGCATATGTGAATTACATGTCATCATACTAAACTGTCATACATTTTTATTCCTACATTATTCTGATTGATCACAACCAAACCTACTATCATTGGACACATCCAAATGCAAGCGCCTGTTCTTGACAATTTAGATCAGTGCAATTTCCTGGGTCGGGCTTTGCCACAGACACTCACGGTTTGGCCTGTAGGTAAAATGTACAATGTATTTTCTGATTTGTGCACAAAAGCTTTTTTTCTTTTTTCTTTTTTTTAACATAACAATGTTTAATGTCACTGTATGTTTAAAAGACCATGGTCATATTTGTAAAAAAAATGTTAAATTAGAAAATAAATAACATTTTGGTTCATGATTTTTCCTACACCTGTGCTAAAAATAAGAAATAAAAATGTCGGGTATATAAGTCACTCAAATACAGCTAGGTATGAATGGCTCGGTTTGAGTTTGTTGCAGTTGACCCTGCACAAAGCCACATATCATGTTTTTGTTGAACAATTTTGACGTCACCCCTCCCATAGGGTGACGTATTTCACAACTTCCTGTGTTACACAAACTCTGTGATGACCAATTTTGACGTCACCCCTCCCATAGGGTGACGGATTTCACAACTTTCTACAGATGAACAATTTTGACGTCACCCCTCCCATAGGGTGACGGATGTCACAACTTCCTGTGTACACAAACTGATGACGTATTTCACAACAAAATGGCGCTGCCCATGGTCAACCTCGAAACTATCCGTATAGAATGGGGGCGTCCTCGCCCCCATAATGACACAGTTCGTTTGAATGGCTATTTAGCATGCGTAAACCACACACCAGTTCTCGTGGTTTACTCAACCCCTGAACGATCATGGACCCGTGTGACCCAGTTTCTCTTTTCACATACGTGATGAATTAAGTCGACAGTTTGTGGTTTCAATGCGATTCGCTGTATCTACAGTAGCACGTTATTGTGTACCTTTGAATCTAAAATGCAACAAACGACTGCGAGTCACACGAACTTATTTTTTGTTAAGCTGTAGGAAGTATATTACGTTCTTCATGTAAGGTCAAATAAATATTTTCATTAGAACGAAATTTCTTGGGTTTTTTTCCCTACACGTTCAACTTGTAACATAAGTGTGCAAATTTGTATATATATATACATACACACGTGATAGTCAGTTTGCGTATGTGCGGGTGATTGTGAATCAGTACAGTGCGCATGCGAATGCAGCGCGTGGAGGAGTGCCAGATATACATATACATGTATTATGATTGACACATTATAAAATATTGCCTGTGCACCTAACATGTTTGTTTTAATGCATTTGTCATGGTGTATTACCTTATTTATGGGCAATGGCCTGAAATAAAACATTCATGAGTCCTGAGTCCTGATAGGAATTGTTTTCCAGTGTTGTTCGCTCAATAGAGGAACTGGGATTCAAAAATAAAACAAGAAATTCCTCCGATAGGAAAAACACCCCCGTCAAAGCGACAAAGGGAAATAACCTTCTCAGTTGGTGGCAGTGAGAATGGTTATTTCCCTTTGACCAACGGGGGTGTGCCTCTATAAGTCGTTGTATAATTTTAATCCACCAATAACTCCCTAACCGTGTGTTTGACTGGTCCCAATTTTTGTAAGGACCGTCTCAGGAATGTATAGAACCTGTTCGCCAAGTTTGGTGACGATCGGTCCGTTCATTCTTGAGATCTACTTGCGAACACAAACAAACACACAAACAAACACATCGAGTGAAACCTATACACACCCCTATACCGGGGGTGTAATGAGCAGTTTTAGGTAATCCGGACGGCCAACCGGCACGCTGTTAACAAGTTCGTATATATAAGGCAAAACTAAACGTTGAGGTTACTGATCCCGGATGGTGGTTTGTTTCTTCTCTTTTTTCTCTCAGGGAAATCTAATGTTCAATCGATACATAAATTAGTTTTGGACAGTCACTTTTTTTCATCAGCATTTAAATAAGGATTTCCAGTATCTGGAGTTTTTTGTTGACTTACAGAATCACATTCACAGGTAGTTATTTGAATATAGAGAAATATGGGCTTAATTGAAATCAACATGTCTCTTTTGCATCATGACGTTTTATTTGATAAGTGTTTGCCTCCAACTTTGATGACCCAAAAAGTGGAGAAGGCCTGTGAACAAATCATATGTAAGCAGTCACTTACTGTTGATATGTGAGGCCAAAAAAAAAGTCTGTTTACGGTAACATAGGCCAAAAAAATAGGGTCGGTAGGTCGGTCTTTTTTTAAATCCCCCCCCCCCCCCCCCCAAAAAAAAAAACCCCACCATTTTTTTCATTTTCATTTTTTCTTTTCATTTTCATTACTTTATTGTCCCATCACTGGGAAATTCGGGTCGCTTCATCCCAGTGGAAAGCTAGCAGCAACGGAGTCGCGCTACCCAGGTGTCTGCGTGTTTAGGTGTATTCAGCCACCTGCACTTATGGCAGAATGACCAAGGTCTTTTACGTGCCATTGTGATGACACGGGGGTGGGACATGGCTTCCGTCTCTGGGTCTGCACATAAAGTTGACCCGTGTCCGTCCCGGCCCGAATTCGATCCTGCGACCTTCCGATCACAAGTCCAGTGCTCTACTAACTGAGCTACCGGGCCCCAAAAAACAAGACTTTTTTTTTTCCCCAAATGCCAAAAAAACCGTCTAGGGTCGCGCGAAAAAATAGGGTCGGTCGGGATACCGTAAACAGACTATTTTTTTTGTTTTTTGCCTGATCATTTTCTTGTTAGGCCAAAAAAAATAATAGGTGTGGTTACGGTAACATATCCCCCAAAAATAGGGTAGGAAGGTAGGCAATCACTTTTTTTTTAAACTTTTTTTTCTAATGTGTACAAATTAAACCTACTTGACAGGGAAATAAGTGTGCGACTCGGGCGCTTTCGCTTTCATTGCGTTCTCTGCACTCGTTTGGGGTTTTTTGGGTATTTTTTTGACAAATGTAATAAAAAGTTATAGGGTCGGCCCCCAAAAATAGGGTAGGTCGGGTTACCGTAACCACACCTTTTTTTTTACACCCCTGGTATAGGGGTGTGTATAGGATTCGGTCGATGTGTTTGTTTGTTTGTTTGTGTTCGCATATAGATCTCAAGAATGAACGGACCGATCGTCACCAAACTTGGTGAACAGGTTCTATACATTCCTGAGACGGTCCTTACAAAAATTGGGACCAGTCAAACACACGGTTAGGGAGTTATTGGTGGATTAAGATTCTACAAGGACTTATAGAGGGACATATTAATGGTCAAAGGGAAATAACCTTCTCAGTTGGTGGCAGTGAGAATGGTAAGGACGGGGGTGTTTTTCCTACCTCGGAGGAATTTCTTGTTTTTTTAGGCCTTATGATTTGCAGGTGGATGGCTATTACGAGAAGTTTCTGTCTCAACTGTTGGAAGAGAACCTGTTGAACAACACTTTACTCGCTTTCGTGAGTGACCATGGCATTAGATATGCAGGGTACAGGTCCACTCCCATCGGAAGGTGAGCATGCAAGCACTAGTCTGTCAGCCTGTCTGTCTGTGTACACCCCCCCCCCCCACACACACACACACACACCCGCGATATATTTCTGTACACTAAAGTAGTTAATGAATAAGAATTAAATGCATCATTCACAAAGCAAACATAGATTAGAACGAACAAATATTAATTATCGGACTAAGTTTTATTATACGTAGATTCTACACATAGAAACGAAGCAACCCAACGAGTTTCAAACCACAAATGTGACAGGCGCAATGGCCAAGTGGAGAGGACGGTGGCTTTCCGTGAGGAAGGTTCGGGGTTCGAATCCAAGCCGTGCCTGGTGGGTTACGGTTGGAGATTTTCACCATTTCCCAAGCCAACTCATTTGCAGACTTGCTAGGACCTTATCCCTTTCGTGTGCACAGGCAATCACAAGACTAATTATCTACGATAAAGATCCTGTAATCCATGTCAGAGTTCGATGGGTTATAGAAACACTAAAACACCCAGCACGCATTCCCCCAAAACGGAGTATAGCAGCCTAAATGGCCTGGATAAAACCGGTCATACACGTTTTAAAAAAAAAAACGCTGGTGCAAAACACGAGTGTAAGTGGGAGTTGCAGTCCACTAACGCAGAAAAAGCAGAAGGAAAATAACCTACACATTTGCATACATAAGTGGTTGAGACCCTCTCAAAAGTTGTGTACTGTTTGTGTAATAATATAGTTTGTTGTTGGGCAACAAAAAAAAAGTTGTATGTTTCTGGTAACATGGCCACAAAAAAATAGGTTAGGTAGGTAGGGATTATTTTTTTTTTGGGGGGGGGTCCTACCAGCGGTCCTATCGTCATGCGACATCGTCAACACTTTCTGTCTAACTCCAGCTGGAGCAACCAACAGAAATGTCTCTTGCTTTGTAAGTTTATCCTCTGACACAACGTACAACAACCCATCCACTACCCTCAGGTTTTCCCACTGAGCTATGAGCGTTCTGATAGCCGAGCTGTATTGTGAAACTTCCTTCTTTGGAGGCTTGTCTTCTCTCTTCTTCAGAGTTAACAGAATGCTTGTCACTTGATCCCCCTGTGGGAGCATAACCATCTCCTCATGAGACCATACAGAAAACCAATTATTCCTACAGGGCCAAGACCTTGGTAACCGAGGAACACTATCAGAGTCACTGCCCGACCTCTCGGGGTCAATACCTGTCTGAATGCCAACTCGTTCCTTCCCTATCACTAGAGATCTACCACATCCGTCTCCCTGCCCACCAGGACAAAATGTAGAAGACTGAACAGACTTCGGGGTTTCCTCTTCCGCCTTATCTGCCCTGACCAGAACATCCCTCCCCCACTGAGTAGTTTCGTCTTCACTTACGACCTCAGGGTCAACCAACGGGACTTTCTCGCCTTGCGGCGAGCCAAAGTTTCTTTGCGTAACGCCGGCTAAACCCCTGTCAGCTAAGTTCCGGTCCCTCGCATCACTGCGAGTTACTACCCTCACTGGTTTCTGATTACACTGACTGCACTCTTCTCTCTGACAACGCTTCCGCGGAATTCTCGACAATCCATCAGCGTTCCCATGCGCAACACCTTTCCTGTGCTCTATCTGGAAATCATAGGTGTCCAGCGAAGCTATCCACCTAGCCACAATCCCCTCGGGCTGTTTAAAGTTCTTTAACCACTTCAGTGAACTATGGTCTGTGCGAACCAAAAACGGCCTTCCCCAAAGATAGTGAGAAAAATATTTCACGAATATCACCACAGCTAACAGCTCTCTGTATGTTGTACAGTAGTTTTGTCTAGCTTTGCTCAACTTGCGTAAGCAATGACTTTCTCTTCCCCATCTTGAATCTGTGACAGAACCGCGCCGATCGCGGTTGCACTAGCATCAGTGTCGAGCACAAATGTGCCAACACGGGGGCAGAAACTAATGCTTGCTTCAATCTTTCAAAAGCTTTCTGACACTTCTCACACCACACGAACTTCTGATTCTTCTTTGTCAAATTTGTCAATGGGCTTGCTATTTCAGCAAAGCCAGAAATGTACTTTCTGTAGTACGAAGTAGTTCCTAAGAACGAACGAACTTCTGTCACACAAGTTGGCACAGGCCAACTCGCTACTGCCTCAACTTTCGATTTCTCGCAAGTCGTCCCGTCACGTTTCACAGTATGTCCCAAAAAGGTACATTCATCTTGGAACAACGAACATTTTGAGGGTTTCAGCTTGAGATTTGCATCTCTGAATTTCCGCAGTACCATTCTGAGATTTTCTAGTGCCCCGTCGTCTGTCTTTCCTAGACAAATGACGTCATCAATGTAGACTAGACACCTTTCAAACAAAATACCACTGAGAACTAACTCCATTAGCCTTTCAAATGTCGCAGGACTATTGCAGAGCCCAAACGGCATAACCTTGAACTGATAGAGGCCCTTGTGCGTTGCAAACGCAGTCTTTTGTTTATCTCTTTCATCCATCTCTACCTGGAAGAAACCTTGGGCTAAGTCTAAAGTTGAAAACCAACGCGACCCAGACAAAGCGTCGAGCGAATCCCCGATGTGGGGTAGCGGATAAGCGTCTTTCCTTGTTAGTTCATTCAGTTTCCTGTAATCGACACAGAACCTGACAGACCCATCTTTCTTTCTAACCAAAACAACATTGGCTGCCCACGGACTGTCACTAGGCTCTATGACATCTTCTTTCAACATCTTTCCTAACTCTCTGTCAACCTTCTCTTTCTGTGATATAGGCAGACGTCTAGGGGGCAACTTCACAGGCCTATTTTCTCCAGTATCAATCGTATGACGCACTTTTGTAGTTCTACCCAGCTGACCATCTGGACTCATGAAAACATCTTGAAACTCAATCAAAGTATCTCTCAGTTCCGTTCTCATGCCCTCGCTGACTTCTGAAGAGACATTAGTAAGCAAACTTTCAAGGTGACCGGGTAACCTGTCAGAAACGTTCTTTTCTTTTACTTCACCATCTTTCGACAATGAATTCAAAGAGACGGCAGTTTCTACAGTGGCAATGACAGCATTCGCTTTAACTGTTATTTCCTCGTTTGAGAGGTTGGTGACAGGAACAAAAATCTCATCCTTACATACTCGTACTAAGCACCTGGGAACTTCGAGATTTGTTTCTTCCTTGAAACTGTCTAGGCCTTCAACTAATCCATCAGCTTTATCTTTAAACCTGGACCGAACAAGGAAACCTCTAACAAACGCCTCAGACCTAGGTGGCACAATGACTGTGTCACACACCTGCACCCTCGCACACGTGTCGGTCACTTCTCTTTTCAACACAACCGTCTGGTCTCCTATCTTCAAGGAGCCCTGTGCCAAATCCAACAAACACGAATGTTTCTGCATGAAATCTGTCCCTAGAATGCCTTCACAATTCCCGATGTCCCCAACAACGACATTGTGCGAAAAAATCGCATCACCTATCCCCAAAGATAGCGTAACTTCACCCAAAATGTTCAAACTCTGACCACTAGCAGTACAAAGATTAAGCTTACTTGTTTTCAGCGTAGACTGCGTCCCTCTTCCTGCTCTCTCAAAGACTGAAGTGCTAATGACGGTGGCAGCAGAACCACTATCTACCAAGAAGTCAATAGCCGTACTCTCTCTCTCTAGTATCACAGGTACCAATAAACATCCGGTCTTTGACAGAACACACAAACGCGGTCCTCCCTCCCTTGTAGGAATAAATGATTCGACACCTGTTGCTCGGACAATACCCCTAATCGGTCCTTCATCTCCCTGTGTTTGTGCTCGGGCTGAGTCTGGAAGCGATGCCGTAGACCCAGCCCCGGCTAGTTTCCCTGACCCCCTGACCTGTCTACGTTAGTGCCTTGCCCATTGTCTCTGGGTCCCTGTTTCGGGCAGTCTCTAGAGTAATGGCCCCTGAAACCACACCTGTAACAAGTAACTGAATCCATGTTTCTAGCTCTGTGTCCCTCTTTCCCAGATTTTGCAAATTTTTTCCAGGGTCGCAGCTACCTGTTCGCTCATGGCTGTGAAAGCTTTCAAGACAATAGCGAGCGGCTCACTACTTTGTTCAGCGATGCTTCTCACAGGAACGTTTTCTTGGTTTTCTGGTTTTCTCCCATCAAACCTGTTATCGAAGGACTCGAACTCGCTGGCTAATGCAATAGCTTCATGTATCGAGGAGGGGTGGTTAAATTGTACGTGCCTTCTCAGGTCTTTTGAAGGGAGACCGCCGACAAATTGGTCGATTACAATTGTTTCCCTTGCCTCATGGGGCATTCTCGGGTATGCACTGGACGCAATTCGATTTAGAGCGAACCCATACTCAGTCACACTCTCCTCTTTCTTTTTGAATCTAGACCTGAATTCTACGCGCCGGAGGTTTTCCTTCTCGGCGGGATCAAATCTTCGCCCCAGGGCTGTTTTTATTGCGTCATAGTCCTCCAACTCATCAAAGCCAAGTTCTTGCAACACCTGCTGTGCGTTTCCCCTGAGCGACATAGCAAGGTTCACCCCCTTCTCGGTGTAGTCCCAGCCGTTCCATCTAGAGCAAGTTTCAAAGTGGCAGAGCCGATCTTTCAAATCAATTTTTGTGCCTGCGAACACTTCTGGGAACCTTTCTTTCCGGCTGCGAAACGAACTGTTGTTCAGAAATGTGTTGTTAAAAGAAGACCTGTTATTTGCCCTCTGACTCACATTTGACCTTTTTCGCGAACAGCGACTATTGCAGCTGCTGGACGAGCTTTCTTCATCACTACTGCTGGAAGAGTAAGAAACATTGCTCCTACGTTTCGAACTTCTTTTCACCCGTTTTGGAACTCTACTGTTCTGCGTCAACCAACTTGGCACCAAAAGCCGAAGAAAGCCTAAAACAGCACCCATCTTGCCAAGTCACAAGAACACACAAAACACGACTGTACGTGATGAAAACGCTTCTGCAAAACTCTAACAATCGCCAAACACCTCTTTTGTAACCTAGACACCAACAAAATCCTGGTCCACGGCATCAATTTGTAACCGGAGCCCTAGAGAGGGTCCGTATCCTCATTAATTGTTCTCAGGGGGAGGCTGAAGATTGCCGAGGAGAGCAACTCTTTATCTCACCTTTACTCTGGCCCTATGTAATGTAGCTGAAATGACGAGACTCGCAGAGCCGGCCTCTTTTATAGTCTCTCAAAGACTCGGTACTAATCTTCTGTGATCGCTGTGGGCTGGCTGTAAGGGAGGGGATGGGGGTATCTACAGGAAAGGTGGGGGTGACTAGAAGGAAGGTGGGGTCACTGAGTACCTGCAACTCTGAGCTAGTAGGGCTCTCCCGCTACAATATATATATATATGCCATAGTCTTGGTTGGCCGAGACCATGAGGTGATCCCAAAGAAGACTCCTTAGCAGCTACCGACGGGAGGTTTACGGAAGAGCCTGTCTTGTTTATTTTGAAAAAGGATGCATGAAAATGTCCAAAACAAAACGCAATAAATTCGTTATCGTTAGATGTGGCTGTGATATCCACATTTATCAGTCACGATGTCTCAAAAGGCGGAAACATATCAGATCGAGGCGATTCCTCCTTTTTCCCAGACCCAGAGGTCTGGGTTATGCGGAGGCATTTGCCTGTGTGAACGGTGACATTCCGGAACCGGAACTAGTTTCGAGGTTGACCATGGGCAGCGCCATTTTGTTGTGAAATACGTCATCAGTTTGTGTACACAGAAAGTTGTGACATCCGTCACCCTATGGGAGTGGTGAAGGCAACATTGTTGTTCATCTGTAGAAAGTTGTGAAATCCGTCACCCTTTGGGAGGGGTGAAGGCAAAATTGGTCATCACTGAGTTTGTGTTACACAGGAAGTTGTGAAATACGTCACCCTGTGGGAGGGGTGACGGCAAAATTGTTCAACAAAAACATCAGAGGTCGAATTGTGCAGGGTCAACCGTAACAAACTCAAACCGATCCATTCATACTTACCTGTATTTGAGTGACTTATATACTGACATTTTTATTTCTTATTTTCAGCACAGGTGTAGGAAAAATCATGAACCAAAATGTTATTTATTTTCTAATTTAACATTTTTTTTACAAATGTGACCATGTTCTTTTAAACAAACAGTGACATTAAACATTGTTATGTTTAAAAAAAAGAAAAAAGAAAAATAGCTTTTGTGCACAAATCAGAAAATACATTGTACATTTTACCTACAGGCCAAACCGTGAGTTTCTGTGGCAAAGCCCGACCGAGGAAATTGCACTGGTTTTATTTTTAGGTCAGTGGGAAATTGTCAAGAACAGGCGCTTGCATTTGGATGTGTCCAATGATAGTAGGTTTGGTTGTGATCAATCAGAATAATGTAGGCAGGGATGTCGTTAGGCGTCGGACATCGGACATATAACGATGAAAATCCCCAAATGTCCGATTCACATTGCCGCATGTCGGTCAGACGTCCTATCGTTTTAGCCTGAGCGTGGTCATTGTCCGATATGTACTCCATTCCTTCGGACAGCGCGATATTCGTTAATTTTCATTTCAACATCTTCTAAAAGACCGAACGCTCTCGTGTTCAGCAAGTGCCGCGTGCGGATCTTTTCTTTTGTTGGGAATTCCCGAACCGTTTGGGTATAACCGTCTCGGTGCAGCGCACTGATCTAAACTGAATAGTGGATTATGTTTAGATCAGTGCATGCTTCAGGAGTACGGGAGACAACTCCAACTGACTAAATTTGTCGTCTGCTTTTGTTTTCGATACGAGACGAAGCACTGAATTATGCTGCTGAAAAAAAACACCTAAAGCCTGCAAAAGATCAGCATTAGATCAAACCGATCAACTTTTATCCAAATCATGCAGTTTGTAATCAAAGTAAGAGCTCTGAAGTTGTTCATGTTGGTTTCTTTTTTGTGGTTTCTTTGAAAGTGAAACTAAACAAAATTAATACAACATTATACGCACACTGTGTTGAAGTATTTACTATATTATGTGTGTGTTCTACAGCGCCCGCGCGTGGGCCGGTGTGTGTGTGTGTTCGTGTGGGCGCATGACTTTGGGGTTCACATGGTTTGTTTGTTTGTTTGTTTGTTTCAGACCCACACCCATATACACACATTTCACATTTAAACCATTTGTCGGCCCCCTGTCGCTATTTATCGACTAAGTTCCTTTGTGTTGCATTGTTGTGCAAGATGACTGAGTGTGTGCAAGAAACCACTTTGACCATTCACCTAAAAATTACATGAAGGAACGTCTGGGAACCTGCTGATTTGAATCAGCAAATTTTCTTGTTCGACATTGTGACTGATAATATCTTATATCAGTGCTTGCAACGTAAATCCCGATGCTTTACAGAATAGATTCTCTTGATTTATTAAATTGATATTCAAGGATATGGAACTGTTATAAATATATTCATACTCATTTACTTCTTTGTAGGTTTTGTTTTTGTGGTGTAAAATCAATATCACATTTTTGTGTGTGCATGTTACAAGAATGATACACTTTCAAGTAGTATATTTTTTATGAATTCTAGCCAGACCAAACTCGATACCTGTCATGGTTTTGTTACATAAAACTGGGTGGATTGATTGATTGATTGAATGATTGATTGATTGATTGATTGACTGACTGAGTCATTCATTTATTGGTTGATTGATTTGTTGATTGATTAGTTTATTTGTCTATTTCGTATTTTCTTTGTGTTTTTCATGTGACAGATTTGAGGACAATCGACCGTTCCTTTACCTAGCGTTTCCACCGTGGTTTGCTGAAACCTACCCTTCACACATGAAACAAGTTCAAGCAAACGCTGGCCGCTTGGCCACCCCTCTGGACTTCCACAAGATACTTCTGGACATCTTGTACTTGAACAACAAAGACACCGTAACCACACGTAACGACAGCAAGCAAGGCATCAGCTTCTTCAAACAGGTTGGACATGCTATGATACTGATAACATCGTTTATTTAACGTCACTCTGTGGGACATGCAATAACTGGAGCGGCGGGTATGAAATCGAACACATTGTAATTGTGCAAACTTCTTTGTCATATCCTGGTTCTGCAGTAATATGCAATTGTGAAAATGATGCCAAGTGTTCCCCATTATTTTCTGTATACCTGTAATCAAAACGGTAGAAATATCACGATGACCCTTTGATTGCCATAATGCGTATCACTTGCTATCATGACAAAAATTACTACTCTGACAAGGGAAACAACCGCTGTATATTGCCATTTGATTTGAAGCAAGATGATTGCCTCCCCTGAAGACAACTTGTTGGAAGTTTTGGTCGAATTAGTATACCTTGTATGTTATGTTTTTCTTTCTTTTTTCCCGTAGTCAAGGGGTTTTAAGAGGACTTAAAGAGTGCTTCACGTCCATACATGACTGAGACATGAGCACAAATGCTGTAGTTGCATATAATAATGCTTGTTGTTTGTACCTAACCGAAAACCAGCTTTAATCAATAAACATTTTTTCCACAGGAGTGGGGGGGAAAATTTGTATAATTTTTAAAATGTTTTTTTTTCACACAAAAAATACAATTTTGCATATATTTTGCTAAAAATATGAATACAAGCTGATCTTAGTTATTACATTAGTGAAGCCAGATTTATGAAGATGGGTTGCTAAACACCAGATACGGCTTTGGCACGATTTCAACTCCATGCAATACCCTAAGAACCTACTCATTTGAACTTTTCTGCACGCGTACAGCGATCCTCTTTCTTGTTTCGATCAACAACAAAAACACAAACAAAAACACTTACTTACACACACACACACACACACACACACACACGCGCGCGCGCACGCAAACACACTATTTGTTTACCTTTTGTTTTTTCCCAGCGATCTTTTTGTTAGCCAATGTATTGCTGTCTGCACCGGTATGCAGTAAGATTCATTTCGCCATCGAAAGGTGCCCCGAAAGTTTTAACATTATTAGTAGTGTGTATCTGAAACCTGGATTCAAAACTCCAAATTTGTTTTAATTCTTATTTTCTTACTTGTCTTTGATGTATGGTGACTTGTACCGATAAGCTCTCACTCGCTGACCAAACAGAAGTTTCCTCCTTGGTACTTTTCTTTGTATTGGTCCACAGATACCCAGGAACAGAACATGTGCCGACGCAGGCATCCCTCCCCCGTTCTGCGTGTGTCTGTCGGAGCGGGCCCTGCCCACCACGCTAAACATCGCTCAACAGGCAGGCACAGTTCTGGTGGCGTCTTTCAACGCAGCCATGAAGAAAGCCAAAGCCATGGACGTTTGTCACAATCTGACGCTGGTAGAAGTCAAAGAATGTCGTCTTTTGGGAGGAGGAGTCAGTTACCTGAACACTTTCTGTCCCGTGAAAAAAGGAAACAGAACAGTTGATAATTTGGCGCAGTTACTGCGCGTAACTGTCGTCGCCAAACCGAGGTTTCCAGGTGTCAAGGATTTATTCGGCTTTAGGCGTAAACCTAATAGCGACATGGTATTCGATGGGATGCTCATCAAGTGTGATAACTCTGCCACCTTAAAGCGTGCAGGCGACGTTAGCCGTATAAGTATGTATGGCAACACTTCGCATTGTGTAAATGATCCGTTCCTGAAGACGGTATGCTACTGCAAAGATCAGTTGTAATTTACACCAAGACAGAATTCTACCACATGGAGTTAGACTTAGACTGTTTGACTTTTCCACATTTATCTGTCCATTCATGTATTTGTTTATTTATCTATTTACGACATTTCAATCAATCAATCAATGACGCTTATATCGCGCATATTCCGTGGGTACAGTTCTAGGCGCTCTGCAGTGATGCCGTGTGAGATGAAATTTTATACGGCCAGTAGATTGCAGCCATTACGGCGCATATTTACCTTTCACGGCCTATTATTCCAAGTCACACGGGTATAGGTAGACAATTATTAACTGTGCCTAAGCAATTTTGCCAGGAAAGACCCTTTTGTCAATCGTGGGATCTTTAACGTGCACACCCAATGTAGTGTACACGGGGGGAGGGTTCGGACACCGAAGAGAGTCTGCACACAAAGTTGACTCTGAAATAAATTTCCGCCGAACCTGGGATCGAACTCACGCTGACAGCGGCCAACTGAATACAAATCCAGCGCGCTACCAACTGAGCTATATCCCCGCCCCATTTGATGTTATACCAGAATTTTGCAGGCTGTTCTTAGTTTGTTTGTAGTTGTTTTTTGTGTGTGTGGTTTTTTTTTATATATATAATTATATATATTATTTTTCAAATTTTGTATGTAAATAGGTAATTACTCAATGTCCTGTTCATTTTGCAATCTGTATTTTGATGAATTTACTAAACAAGAAGATTCCTGTTAGTGAATTTGTGAAATTCATTAGATTTCTATGAAATGTTTCAATTACATAAAATTTGCATGCTGAACGTGATGCGGACAGCCCCAATCCTCATGTAGATAATTCAAGAATATGGTTTGTGGTAATAAAGTAATTGTTGTGTGGGTTCTATTGCAACCGGGCAACTCTCTCTTTCGCTCTCTCTCTCGCTCGCTCTCTCTCTCTCTCTCTCTCTCTCTCTCTCTCTCTATTTCTCTCTCTCTCTCTCTTCTCTCTCTCTCTCGCTCGCTCTCTCTCTCTCTCGCTCGCTCTCTCTCCCTGTTATTCACCCTGTTAAGACGAAAAGTATGGTGATTACAACTAGACAAAAACACCAATTAAAACCCTTACAACTTCAACTGTCAATTGATTCAACTCAAGTGCAACAAGTTAAAGAGCATAAATTATTAGGGGTTACCGTTGATCAAGAATTGAAATGGCAAACTCACTTGAGTAAAATTTGCAAATTAGTATCTAAAAATTTGTACTTATTGTCTAAATTAAGACATTATGCTGATGTGGAAGCACTCAAGTTGTTTTATTACGCTCACATAATGCCCCATATCAACTTTGCTTCAACACTTTGGGATAACTGCAGTGATGTTCATCTCAAACGACTCAATTCTCTTCATCGCCGTGCTGCAAAACTAATTCTGCATGAGTCAAATAAGCCAACAGATGATAAATTAAAGCTCCTTAATTTCCTTCCCTTGAAAGATCAGTTGACGCTAAACAAGGCTGTCTTTATGTACAAAGTAATTAACAATAATGTTCCTGGATATTTAAAATCACATTTCAGACATGCCACAAAAAGATATGGGTCCCAGAACCTGATTCCCCCCATCCCTCGTCTAGACTTGTATAAGTCAAGTTTAGCCTTCTCAGGAGCGTCTCTATGGAATTCCATACCCCTACCCCTCCGAAATGCCTCTTCTGTGAAAACGTTTAGGCGCCAGTTTCATTCCCGCTTAATGGGTAAATAGAACACTTTTCATGTCTGATATGTTAGTGCTTTTTACATTTAGTCAAGTTATGTTTGTATTTTGATTTGTTCTTTATGTGTATGTATTGATAATGATATACATGCGAATGATTGGGACAATTCCTCCCCACATTTGTTTTCTCCCTTTTGTTATTAGTTGTTTTGGATGTTTATATGCAATGCATTATTGCAACTATGCTGCAATTTCCACCCTATATTGTTTTTCCCATTTTTGAATGTGTATACAAAACCATAACCCCTTTCTTATTACTATTTACATTATGTACGTCTGTAAGTAACAATAACCTTGTCAATTTTACTATCTATATTATGTGCGTCTGTATTAAGTGTTTGTATAAGGGACAGGTTGTAAGATTAGGCTTTGCCTAAAACCTCTATCCTTTGGTAATAAAGTTCAGTTTCAGTTTCAGTTTCAGTTTCAGTTTCTCTCCCTCTCTCTCTCTCTATCTCTCTCTCTCGCTCTCTATCTCTCTCTCGCTCTCTCTCTCTCTCTCTCTCTCTCTCTCTCTCTCTCTCTCTCTCTCTCTCTCTCTCTCTCTCTCTCTCTCTCTCTCTCTCTCTCTCTCTCTCTCTCTCTCTCTCTCTCTCTCTCTCTCTCTCTCTCTCTCTCTCTCATGCTTATGCTTATTTACTGTACATTTACATGTTATGCCTATATGAATTCATTATATTATGTTGTTTATATGCGTGCGGATGTGTTAGTGTGAATGTAAAGGGCACGTTGTAAGATAAGGCTCTTGGCTTAAAATGTTTACCCTTTATGTTCTAAGTCTAAAAGTCTAAGTCTCTCCCTCTCCCTCTCTCTCTCTCTCTCTCTCTCTCTCTCTCTCTCTCTCTCTCTCTCTCTCTCTCTCTCTCTCTCTCTCTCTCTCTCCAATTATTCTTTTGATTTTTGTCTTTGTGTTATGAGTAATGCGAAAATGCAAATGTCCATGTTTATTTACACAGACAATGGACATTAAAGTATTCTTATTTCATCTTATCTTATCGTATCTTCTCTCTCTCTCTCTCTCTCTCTCTCTCTCTCTCTCTCTCTCTCTCTCTCTCTCTCTCTCTCTCTCCCTATCTCCCTCTCTCTCTCTCTCTCTCTCCCTCCCTCTCTCTCTCTCTCTCTCCCTCCCTCTCTCTCTCCGTCTCTCTCTCTCAATCTCTCTCTCTCTCCATCTCTCTCTCTCTCTCTCTCTCTCTCTCTCTCTCTCTCTCTCTCTCTCTCTCTCTCTCTCTCTCATGCCTCATCTTCATCATAATCATCATCATTATCATCATCATCGTCATCTTTATTATCACGTGCTGAAGTTTTCCGACCTTCTTTTGTTGGTTAACTTTTTAACTTTTTAATTTTAAACTAGTACTTTTACGCAACCAAGCACGCTCACACACACGCACTCATAGAAGGAAACAACACACTAACTCACACCCACACACACACGCACACACTCACACACACACCCATACACACATACAGACACACACACACACACACACACACACACACACACACACACACACACCATCACAACCACAACCATAAATTAATGTGACTAAGTTCTTTTTGGGTGTCAAAAACCGAAGGCAAGTTTTTTAATTTCATGGGGACAAAAATCACATATTATTTAAGAACACTTGGGGTTTAACAAATTTAAAACTAGCACCCATATTACACAATAACAACAATACGTTTTCCATATAAGATACACATAACATTTCACAGAACGTATACGTATACATAATCCTTCGGTACAAAATTATGAAAAAGCGCAGCCAGCTGCGGTGTGTCTAAAACACGCGGGGACACACGGGGACGGTGAACTAGCACGCCGGGACGTTATATAATAACATTCTGACTATCCTTTATGTATTTATTAAAATAAAAAAAAATAAAAATTTAACTTAATATTTATTTATTAAATTTGTTTTCATTTTTTTTCAGAATGCTATAAAATAACGTCCCCGCGTGCTATTTCACCGTCCCCGCGTGCATTTAAACTGTCCCCGCGAGTTTATATGCGTGCGGTAGAACCAGAGATGTATGTATGTCTCTGGTAGAACAAACTCCAGGGGGTGTCTAAAACACGCGGGGACACACGGGGACGGTGAACTAGCACGCCGGGACGTTATATATAATAACATTCTGATTATCCTTTATGTATTTATAAAAAAAAAATTTAACTTATTTATTTATTAAAACTTTTTTTCTCAGAATGTTGTAAAAATAACCTCCCCCGCGTGCTATTTCACCGTCCCCGCGTGTCCCCGCGTGCATTTAAACTGTCCCCGCGTGTTTTAGACACACCCAGCTATTACAAACAAGGGAGGTGGATGGAGCAGAGGCGGTAAGAGCTAGTGAAGAGCGCTGCTGCGACGCGGGCGCAGGTAAAATGCCAAGTGAGCGGCCCACTGCTGGTCAGTCAAACATACCTGACAATGACATCAGCTCACAATTTAAGACAAAAATGCACCATAAAAATCATGCAGACCGAGGGGTTGTGACTGGTGGTACTCACCAGCCACAGGCACAGTAAAACAAGTGTTTAAATTATATTTATACTAAGGCCTAAACAAAAAATAGGTGTGGTTACGGAAACCCGACCTACCCTATTTTTAGGGGCCGACCCTATAACCTTTTATTACATTTGTCAAAAAACAAACAAAAAAACCCAAGAAAACGAGTGCAATGAAAGCGAAAGCGCTCGAGTCGCACACTTATTTCCCTGTTAAGTAGGTTTAATTTGTACACATTAGAAAAAAAAGTTTAAAAAAAAGTGATTGCCTACCTTCCTACGCTATTTTTTGTGGCTATGTTACCTTAACCACACCCATTTTGTGTGTGGCCTAAATAACACTTAAACTAGTACTTTTACGCAACCAAGCACGCTCACACATACGCACTCATAGAAGGATACAACACACTAACTCACACACACACTCACACACACACACACCCATACACACATACAGACACACACACACACACCATCACAACCACAACCATAAATTCATGTGACGAAGTTCTTTTTGGGTGTCAAAAACCGAAGGCAAGTTTTTTAATTTCATAGGGACAAAAATCACATATTATTTAAGAACACTTGGGGTTTAACAAATTTAAAACTAGCACCCAATAGAAAGGGGCGAACTTTGAGCTCCTATAAACCCAAAAGAACGTGGACGGGAGTTTACTTGGGCAAGGCCCTACAAAAAGTTACTCTGTAAAAATCTAAGGTGAGTTGAGGGATCTGGTCAATAGGTAAGTAAGATAGGCAGCACTCTGCCAGTCACCCATGGCTTTAATAATCTCGCCTGGGACCCCACAAGAAAGTGCCCAGGTGGCACCACCCCGCCTGAAACTATGGCTAGTCACATCAGAACGACCCTCCATGACGCACTTGAGGCGTTTTGCAAAGGCCTGAGCAGAGAGGGGGAAGGCCTGGGACTTGGCTCCAACAGACCCCACTTTCCGAAACATACTGACAACAGCAGCAACAGGACACAGGGGGTGGGGATCGAGGGCTGGCAGGGTTATTTTTTGCCCTCGGTCTTTAAACTGGTTGTTTTATGACCAGCAAACTAACACAGAGAGAAACAAGGGGTCACTGTTTACAAGAAAGTGAAGAGCAAGTGAAGAGCGCTGCTGCGACGCGGGCGCAGGTAAAACGCCAAGTGAGCGGCCCACTGCTGGTCAGTCTAACATACCTGACATCAGCTCACAATTTAAGACAAAAATGCACCATAAAAAGCATGCAGACCGAGGGGTTGTGACTGGTGGTACCCACCAGCCACAGGCACAGTAAAACAAGTGTTTAAATTATATTTATACTAAATAACACTTTAATTTGTTAATTATATATATTGTGTGTCTATGCGTCCCAAGGACAGATTGTAAGAAAAGGCGTAGCCTTAAATCTTAATCCTTGTTAAATAAAGTTCAATTCAATTCAATTCAATTCAATTCTCTCTCTCTCTTGGGGTCCTGATTTGGCCTAGTATGGTCCGCTGGACCCGAAAAGCAACAGCTAACTCACTTACTAACTAACTAACTCTCTCTCTCTCTCTCTCTCTCTCTCTCTCTCTCTCTCTCTCTCTCTCTCTCTCTCTCTCTCTCTCATGTATAGCTGACGTCACGTGGTCCCAGGCCTGGATGAGGTTGTTTGAGAGGATGGCCAGTTGGGTGTAGGCTGGGGAAGGATTGGTCTTGAACATGGCCTGGTTAGATTGTTGGTATGTGTTTCCGTTTCTGAGATTCTAAATAATTATGGAACAGCCTGTAGGTGGGGAAGAAAGTGTTAAACACGCATACACTTGTGTTTCTCATCTAAAGTCGGGGTAACACCCGGGAACTCGCCCCAAATGGTTTCACCGTGCTCGGCGTAAAACAACATTATCATCGAGAAGCGAAGTCCGTTCAAAAGCCTTGATCAGGTGAGGAGTGTATATGTGATAATGACTTAGAGAAATGAACAATGCCGGTGTGACAGTGAATCAACTGTTATCGGATGAAACTCGACCTGCGCAGCTGAGACTGTCCTAATTCCTATCTACAAACAAGTATTGCACTGTGTTCGTGAAATACAGTCACTCTGTTTCTCGGCACAGGGGCATGAAACAATGATTCTTTGATGAAGCAACACGATCTTTGTTCTTTTTGATGACGGTGTTGTTTTTATCGTTATTATCGTTGCTGGTGAAGTTTCTGTCGACGTTGCCGATTTTGTTATCGGTGTTGTCTTCTTCTGATGCTGCTGTGTTTTGTTGTTGTTCTTCGTCTGCCTCCTCCTCCTCCTCCTCCCCCTCACCCTTCTCCTCTTCTTGTTTGAGATGCCGTGTCAGTACATGTATTCAGTCGTAGTAAAAACTAAGAAAGACAATTCAGTTTCAACAAACACCAACGTTATCTTTTTGAAATGTATTTTTGCCGAACCTTAAATCTAAGCAGCATCACTGACGCACTCGTACTCATACGACAAGAAATAAAATAATCAAAGTTCGTGCGCCTGTAGTTATCAAGCGCAGACGCAAGCGCAGTATGATAGATGTGATATATACTCCAGCCCAGATTTCAGAACGAGGTCGAAGCACAATAATCATTTCACAGCAGATTATAAAAAAAAAAGAACTGTAGAGAAAAACTCGATCAATTACACACAGCAAAGCGCATCTTCTCGGCATTGATTCTTGAGGGTTATGAGATAGAATATCCCATGCAGGAACCGAGTGTGTGACATTTGCCTTAGCTCGCTTATTGTGTAGCGAAGAACGGGAAAAAGAACAATCATTGAAACGACACAGTATTGAGTTCTTCCTGTACCGTGGTCTCTCTGTCGGTGGATTTTGAACTTTGTTGTAGATTGTGAGTTAAAAGTGGTGTTGCTTTGTGCTGAAGAGAAGCATTATGGCTGGATACTGGTGGTTTTGTCTGGTGGTTTTGGTGGCTCCTGCGTGTGTTCTTGGATACACGCCCCGCTACAGTAAGTATGGCTGATTAGCACATAGTTCGTCGTCGTCATGGAATGTTGGCGTAACTCGATTCTTGGCGATGTTTATGTGTTTGTGCTTTAGACGAAGTAAATCATTCTCCGTGAGAAATGTTCTCTTAGTACGATTGACAATACATGATTTAGCATTCGTTTATCTTTTTTATTCATACCAGGTGCAAATCTAAACACTACGACTATTTAATATAAAAATAATCAGTTTTGGCCTTCTCCTGAAAAACTGTCCAAAATGAGTTGAGCTAAAAAAAATTCTATGGCGACGACGAATGTTCTCTATATCATGATTCGTTGGTGTGTTCGTAACTGATTGACGTCAGTTTTCTGTGTGAATAAATGGTAGTTTGTTTGTTTTTATCATTAATAATGAAATTGACTTTATGTTGTGAGTTTGCACTGTCGAGCTGTCGGCGAGGGCCGAAAGTGTGTGCGAGAGAGGAAGGGAAAAACAGACAGACAGTCAGTCGGAGAAATTGTGTGCTTGTGTGTGTCTGTCTCTCTGTTCATCTCTCTATCTCTCTGTCTATATCTGTCTGTCTGTCTTTTTGTCAGTCTGTGTCCTTTCGTTTGTCTGTGTATCTATATGTCTGATTATCGGCAGGAAGAATTGATTGCGAGTAAATGGCATACCTTTTAACAAGCGGTTCACTTTTGACTATAATCTTTGATATAATTTTTTCCCTACTAACTTTGTTTTTTTGCTTAACGCCCAGCCGACCACGAAGGGCAATATCCCCTACTAACTAATATTAACTGTAAAGAATCAA
Source organism: Littorina saxatilis (assembly GCF_037325665.1). Lineage (NCBI taxonomy): Eukaryota > Metazoa > Mollusca > Gastropoda > Littorinimorpha > Littorinidae > Littorina > Littorina saxatilis. Next base: position 8,371,243 of record NC_090245.1, on the reverse strand, counting down.
CTTGTGTTGTCCGCATCATCATTCAGAATGTTTCCTCTCCAACAATTTCATGTTTCTAGTTTAGAGAAAATGCTATGGTTTGCAGCATTCTGTAAGAAAATGGCGGGTATTGATCTGTTAGTGTTTTAAAGATTCACTCCTTACTGCGTACACAATTATGTGCACCACCTTGGCAACTGATCTATTGATCAGGATTGCACATGTGTGTGTGTGTGTGTGTGTGTGTGTGTGCGTGTCACTGTGTGTGTGTCACTGTGTGTGTGTGTCACTGTGTGTGTGTGTGTCACTGTGTGTGTGTGTGTCACTGTGTGTGTGTGTGTCACTATGTGTGTGTGTGTGTGTGAGAGAGAGAGCGTGTGTGTGTCACTGTGTGTGTGGGTGCGTGTGTGTGTGAGAGAGAGAGACAGAGAGTGTGCGTGTGTGTGTGTCACTGTGTGTGTCACTGTATGTGTGTGTCACTGTGTGTGTGCGTCAGTGTGCGTGTGTGTGTGTCACTGTGGGTGGGTGTGTGTGTGTGTGTGTGTGTGTGTGAGAGAGAGTGTGTGTGTGTGTGAGTGTATGTGTGTGTGTGTGTGTGTGTGTCAGTGTGTGAGAGAGAGAGACCGAGAGTGCGTGTGTGTGTGTGTGTGTGTTTAATTAACTGTGTTACCTGGCACCAATGACAATGTGCGACATTAAATCAGCTAGACAATCATACATCCGGACTCTCTACACAAAGCAGGCTGTTGACTGGGGTCGGTACGTGTCTAAACTGAAAGAAGCTCTTCTTCCGTGTAAGGCCAAAAAAAAAAATTGTCTGTTTAGGGTAACCCGACCGACCCTATCGATTTGGCGCCGACCCAAAAACTTTTTTTTGATTTCAAAAAAAAAAAAAAAAAAAAAAGAGGTAAAAATGCTAAAAAGAGACATTTGGCGTTTCTTTCTCTCCCTTTCTCTCTGTTTTATTTATACGTTAGTTTTGAAACATGTATTCATCAAATATAAGAAGTGAATGTTCAGCCAACATAGCATTTACACATACAAAAAAAAAAAAAAAAAAAAAAAACCCTAGTACCTACCTACCGACCCTACTTTTTTTGGTCATGTTACCCTAAACAGACAATTTTTTTTTTGGCCTAATAGCCAGGACAGATCTGTAATAGTGGAAACGTTCGTTTACACGAGAAGGAATATACTTTTAAACATGATATGCTTTGAGAATATCACATCACACTGTACATCGACCTATAATCTGTCATTGTTGTGTACACAGGAGCTTGTACCAAAGCGCCTGTCGATTGAAGTATCCTACTCCTTTATCCTTACTGTAGTGTTACTTCTATTGACGGGCGCAGACCATCGCCACGAAACAGACATCTTGCTTCACCATCAAGACTATTTAGAGGTAGGCTCAATTTGAAATGGCATTGTCCGCCAAACAGAAACGACGATTTCGACGGGTGCACTGAGTGGCCGAATGGATAGGCCTAAGACGTCGGCCTCTTAATCGGAAGGTCGTCAGTTCGAATCCCGGCCGCGGCCGCCTGGTGGGTTAAGAGTGGAGGTTTTTCCGATCTCCAAGGTCAACTTATGTGCAGACCTGCTAGTGACTTATTCCCCTTCGTGTGTACACGCAAGCACAAGACCAAGTGCGCACGGAAAAGATCCTGTAATCCATGTCAGAGTTCGGTGGGTTATAGAAACACGAAAATACCCAGCATGCTTCCCCCGAAATCGGCGCATGCTGCCTGAATGGCGGGGTAAAAACGGTCATACACGTAAAAACCCACTCATGCAAATACATGAGTGAACGTGGGAGTTTCAGCCCATGAACGAAGAAGAAGAAGAAGAAGAAGAAGAAGAAGAAGTTACTTTTATTATTCAACCAACTTGTCGTGAATAATTTTAGTAACACTACAGTAGGGATAAAGGAGAAGGATACTTCAACCGACCGGCGCTTTGATACAAGCTCCTGTGGTTGTGTATTGATACGACAGATACAACAAAGCTGATGAGCCAGATCAGGCGACGATTAGTTATGGAGACGAGATAGCAGAGACAGACAGGCAAAAGGGAGGCGGGATGAGTTTGTCAGGGGACAGACAGACAGACAGACTGAAGGACCAACAGTCAGACACTGAGACAAAAGAGACAGATAGGCAAAAGGGAGGCGGGATGAGTTTGTCAGGGGACAGACAGACAGACAGACTGAATGACGGACAGTCAGACAGACAAGAGACAGATAGCCAAAAGGGAGGCGGGATAAGTTCAGTTGTCAGGGGACAGACAGACAGACAGACAGACAGACAGACAAGAAAGAGACAGAGACGAAGGTTTTCCCGTAGAGAAAAGAATATGTATATATAATAAAACAAAGTAAAAGAAAGAAAGAAAGAAAGAAATCTACAACGAAAAGAAGAATCAAACACAGAAAGGAAAAAAAAACAAAGGAAGAAAGAATTTAAGAAAAGACGATAGACAGAGAATAAAGAAAGAAAGAAAGATAAAAGGAAAGAAAGAAAGAAAGAAAGAACGAACAAACCATAAAAAGAAATTAACAAACAAAACAAGCAAACATGATCCAAACAGATTTGCGGCGTACCATTTCCGTTGTCTACTACTAGTACATTTCCTTTCAATGGGCAGTCCCAAGTCTCGTGAAACCATACCTCACAGAGGTTTAATCATCAACGAACTCGCAAGGACGACCAAGACATGGATTTCCATTACCAGGGCCGAGGTGCACGAGAAAATGACCAACCGGATGGAAGCCAGCTGCGGTGTTCAAGTTCAAGTTTTATTAGTCCATAACCCATGGGGGCATTTTGAACAATAAATACAATCAATACAATCATGATATATGCTAATATCGTAAATAAAAAAATTATGAAAAACTGTTACAAATTCTATTAATAAAGTCCAAAATATTCTTTAGCAATTTCTTTTTCTTAGTAGCAAACAACTTTTTAAATTTAAGTGCATTAGGTTTTTTCCAATAGTAAGGTGGTAACAACTCAGCTCTTTCTTCTTTGAAAAAAATCACAGACAAATAAATAATGGAATTCATAACCTATGACTTGTGATACACATTTGGTGCAAGTTCTTTCTGACCTCGGGATGTTAAGATAACGTTCTTTCTGTACAGGCAAATTGTTGTTTAATGTTCTAAACTTCATCATTGAAACACATTGCTGATATGGCAGGTGTGTGACATAGTCTTCACATGCAAAAATATCTTTAAACATTCGATAATTCCAAAACATTTTTTTTCTCCAATTTCTGTAAACCATTAAATTTTTATGGATATACTGGTCATACTGGTGTTGGATTGGTTGAAATTGAGATTTGTTGTGATTTCAACCAATCAGAACCCGCGGTTTGTTCCATCCCAATTGGGTGGCACCCACTTTCGCTTCGTGCAGCTCAGCCCTGGTCACCTGTTGTTCCGTCCATCCCCTTTTGTGAGAAGGGCTCGTTGCCTGAAGCAAATAAACCATTCTGAGTTCTCTATTTCAGAATACCTCTACGATAACTGCAGGAAGGGTTCAACCATTCATACCGCTACATTCACTCTCTCTATCAGTTTCAGAATACGTCTACGATAACTGCGGGAACGGCCCAACCATTCCTACCGTTACATTCACTCTCTCTATTTCAGAATACCTCTACGATAACTGCGGGAACGGCCCAACCATTCCTACCGTTACATTCACTCTCTCTATTTCAGAATACCTCTACGATAACTGCGGGAACGGTCCAACCATTCATACCGCTACATTCACTCTCTCTATTTCAGAATACCTCTACGATAACTGCGGGAACGGTCCCGTTACATTCCCCAAGGACGTTATCCTGGAGTTCTCCAGCTACAGGAATTCTGCCCCCACCAATTACAATTGCCAGGTGAAGTTTCAGAACTCCGACAATTCCAAACAGGTACAGGTGCGCTTCCGTTACTTGGATCTGTTGCCTTCTGCTGACTGCAGCATTGTTGGTCTGGCTTTGGCAGAAGGAAGCACCTACCTTACGCGTGAGTATAAGCTTTGACAGAGAGAGGATGGTTGGGTGTGTGTGTGTGTGTATGTGTGTGTGTGTGTGTGTGTGTGTGTGTGTGTGTGTGTGTGTGTGTGTGTGTGTGTGTGTGTGTGTGTGTGTGTGTGTGTGTGTGTGTGTGTGTGAGTGTGTGTGTGCGTGTGTCAACATGAAGATGACGAGGAGAAGGTGCAGGAGGAGAAAAGGACGACGACGACGACAACGACGAGAAAAAAAGAACACGATGAAGATAATGATCGTATCCCCTCACGTCAATATCTGTCTGTATTCCATTTACATTCAGCAACCGGTATTAAAATGTTGTTTGATGTTTGTTTCAGCTCTGTCTGTATTCCATTTACATTCAGCCGCCGGCAACAAAATGTAGTTTGATGTTTGTTTCTATGGCATTCCGTTTGTCAAATAATTATTTGGATACTTTTTCATGTTTTTTTCACCAGTTTTAGCTAAATAATCATTATTTAGAAGCTCATGTGCTAAATAAGTAATTGTTTATAAACAATGTAAAACAATTCTAAATAATTTTTTATTTACGTAAACCATTCATTATTTACCTAAACAATTCATTGTTTACGTAAATAATTCATTGTTTACGTAAATAATGATTTATTTACGTAAACAATATATTATTTAGACTTATATTACATTGTTTATAAACAATCAGCAATGTTTCTAAATAAATCATTATTTACGTAAACAATGAATTATTTACGTAAATAATTCATTGTTTACGTAAATAATTCATTGTTTACGTAAATAATGATTTATTTACGTAAACAATATATTATTTAGACTTATAATACATTGTTTATAAACAATCAGCAATGTTTCTAAATAAATCATTATTTACGTAAACAATGAATTATTTACGTAAACAATTCATTGTTTACGTAAACAATGAATTGTTTAGCCAAGACATTTTCCATTATTTAGGGGTTTCTAGGATTCGCTTCTGAACTAAGTTTTATGTCTTTCAGTGATTACTATAATTGAATACAAGGTCTCTCCACACACTCTTATCTTAAAATAGCTGTTGTTTGGATATTATTTTGTTTATTTTACAAGCCGAGTACGAAAATAACTGATCTCAAACACAGTCAAAGGTCAAGGTCAATTAAGGGTTTTCTCTGCCGGGAGTGTTTAGTGTTTGCATTTTCTTGCTTGAAGTTGTTGAAACACAGTATTTTCCCCTTATGTTCTCTGTTCTGTTTATGTCCCAACAACATGCCTGTCTTTCCATTTCTCTTCCTTTCATCGTTTCATTTCAAAGAGAAAAGTAAAAACAGCTGTGAACCGTTGAAAAACGGGAAACAATGCCTCCTGGAGTGACTTCCCTTGCCTTGAAAGCAAGATGGAGAAACAGCGACCGGGCAAGAAGCGAACATATTCTGAGCGATTGTTACCAGAGGAGAGGCGGCGATACCATCAGAAGATTTTGGAGAGTGATGGGAATGATCCGTATGACATTCCAACCAGGTGCTGGTCAGCAAATCCGGACGATCTGCCAGAGCTGAGTTACATCAACATCGTAAATTATTTTGTGCTTGGCAAGAACTGAGAAGAGTGCATGTTGCTGAAAGCTTACAAACGTTTGGATTCCTACCGACTTTTTGTCTCTGGCTGGGTGAGGGATGTCAAGCGCTACAGCCCTGATGGCTGTCAAAACTCTGTCATTTCTGCAAAGGTAAGAATGTGCTTTCAGTTTATAAATATAATAATGAATGAACGTGAGTGTTCTCTGTCTTGTGTTGCAGATTTCACTTGTAAGTTGCAGTTCAGGATATTGTGTTGAGGCTTTGTCTTTAATATATTCTTCGCTTTAGTTTGTATTCTGGACTACGACAAAAGCTGTAGATAGTCTTGAATATATTTATATTTTGAAATAGCTTGCAAAATATTATATATATAATTATAATGAGCTTCATGTTCATATTCAGTTAAAAATCTGTTGTTTACTTTTCATTGTTAATGTTGTAAAGCACATTGACATTATGTGCGTCTTAGAGTTATATTCATTCGATTGACCTAGCTGAATGCTGATTTGTGCGATCTTCAATTTATGTTTCAGGTTCTTCATTCACAACGCCTTAATGAACCAGCACTTTCTCCTTGGACCATCGCCACTTTTGATGGCAACATACTGTCAGCACACTGTACCTGCATGGCCGGAGTTGGAGAAACCTGCATGGCCGGAGTTGGAGAAACCTGAATGGCCGGAGTTGGAGAAACCTGAATGGCCGGAGTTGGAGAAACCTGCACACACGTCCCTTCACCTTCAAGGAGTCAGCTGTTGAGTGTGTGTGACAGACCGCCATTTCTGTTTGGAATCTAACAGTGAGGGGATGCTTTGTCTGCGCAAGGACCACCCATACTTAAAAGTTAAATAGTCAAGTACCGGTACAGTGCCAGATTGTTATGACCAGTTCCTCCTACTGCGATTTCATGGTGTGGACTACTGTGGATAAAGTTATTGTCTGAGTATTGCCTGACTGTGATTTTTGGGCAATGTGTGTGGAGAAAGCTTTGAAAGTGTTCAGACTCGCAGTTTTTCCAGAGCTAGTTGGAAACTGGCTGGACAGAGAAGCTGAGCCTCTACAAGCAGTGGATGTGAACCAGGAGCAGCTGCAAACACAAGCCGTGAAACGCAGCAAGAAACAGTGACAATGCCAGACTCGCTTGCTCATGTGTGTGGGAAAACAAACATCATGTATGACTGTACACACAGAAAGTGGCCAGTAGTAAAGTTGTAAAGAGGGAGAGAAAAGAGGGCATGTAATGTTTTAAATCACAGTTCACACTCACAGAGAAGTCATTAATTGTTCCATTCTTGTTTCATTTTATTCTTAAAGTAAAATCATGCACAGATGTAGGCATACATTTTGTTTAGGATCACCGACCACAATACAAAATCAAGTGCTACAAGTATAAATTATGATGCATACAGGACATTATTTTGTGATTGTTTTACATCCACTGCTGTGAATAACAAAGAATCATGAGCAGTTTGATTATCAACTTATTCAGCCAGGTATATTGTTCATTCTCCTTGTTCAATGTTTTCAGTGACACGGATTGGCTGCTTGAATTAGGGAACAAATAAGAGTGTGTGGTCCAGCGTAGTTCTGCATCAGTACAGTCAAGTAATACAGTGTTTAAATTGGCAGTGGAACTGAAAGTTAGTTTCTATTATCAACTAGTTCTGTTTTGATGACAACAAAATTGAACACACTTATTTCTGCAAAAAAGCGCACAGGTCTATTTATCATAATGAATAGTTAATGACTCACATGCCCACAGTATGTTATTTCAATTTTGAACATTTAGTGAAAGTGTTCTTCTCTTCACTTTGGCTTGATACCTGCAATACTGGTAGTGGTATGTTCAGTGTTGCTTGAAGTTGCATGTTATTGGTAGTTTAAATGTGTGCTCGCATTTCAAGTGTAGGCCATTTAATTTTGCAATGCTCCTTATCTTGTTTCCTGTGTAGAGCTATTTTGAGGTTAATCAGCAGAATTCAACCTTTGTCAGTTGTGTCAATACATGTCACATTTATGCAAAATGATTTCAAAGTGTATGTTAATGTGGTGTGTGTGTGTGTGTGTGTGTGTGTGTGTGTGTGTGATAGAAAGAGTGAAATCTGCTCTTGAAATGGAAGGAAATAGCAGCAGGTCAGATCATATACACATGATACATGTATGTGTATTCAAATTCAAGATTCCATCCAGTGAAAACATAACAGAAAAACTGTTGCTACTGCTCATGTGAGACACCTGCATCAGAATTAGATACAATACACCACAGTTTAATTAACACATTCTTTAAACAATGCCTTTATCTTCAAATTCAAGATTCCGTCCAGTGAAAACATAATAACAGAAAGACTATTGCTACTGCTCATGAGAGACATCAGAATCAGATACAAGACACCACAGTTCAGGGGTGTTGCTAGACATTTTTATGTTGGGACATTTGGCCAAAACTGTCAGAATGCTTTAGGACATTTTGAAAAAATTTCGGCCATTATTTTGGCTCATCGAAAGTCACCGCAACATTGAAGCACAAGAGGTAATCATTGTCTTAGGAACACAGAACATATGTTGCATACTGCAACTGAAACAATCAGCTTTGTTGATTTAAGTAAAACACAAAGACACCAATTCTTTAAAACTTTTTCAAACCTTTAACTTTAATGTTTTGAAAGTAAAACAATAAAACTCTTCCAATCTTGACAAGCCTTTCAGTTGGAAATATGACTGGTGAAACACCAATAAAACATAAACACACTCTGACACCGTCACATAACATTGTGATTTTATCCATTGTTTTGAAGGTTTCCTGATACACGAGCACATCTGGATCTGGCATGGTCTTTGCTAGCGAGGTGGTCAGTTAATGCTGAAATTTTGGCAACCTCCCCTGGTGAAAATATTTTTACATCCACCGTTCTTGCACAGTTTGCAAAACATGGACCCACCCTCATAGCTAAGCCATGGGTGTAGGCCTAGGGTGAGCCAATTTGCTTGAAAACCACGATTTGGATGTCGCTTTTCAATCTCAGCAGATGTCGATACGCCGGTGAATGTGACTGTCGTCTGCTAAGCTTGTGTCGTCTGCTTCCATCGACTCGACAACACTACCCCTATCACTCACACTGTCCACGTTCGCGGTGTTGCTGTTATTTTTTTCAGAAGCACCTACCTTGGCGAAGGGTAGCACACCGTGGCCACTGATCAATTGAGTTTTTTTCTTCTTTTTTGGTTGCGACATGATGTTCGGCGAACGCAAACGCTGAGCCTGAGCGGTCCGCAGAAAGTGTGGTTTCCCTTGTCGAAACCACTCTGGCAGCTATAGTTTTTGTCAATGGCTTGCGCTCAAAACACTGATGTTTCGTTCTTGGTATTCACGAAGAAAATAAACGCCAGTCAGTTGTCTAAGTACATCGGCAGCAGTTTTATCAATCAATCAATCAATCAATCAATGACGCTTATATCGCGCATATTCCGTGGGTACAGTTCTAGGCGCTCTGCAGTAATGCCGTGTGAGATGAAATTTTATACGGCCAGTAATTGCAGCCATTTCGGCGCATATTTACCTTTCACGGCCTATTATTCCAAGTCACACGGGTATAGGTAGACAATTATTTGTTTGTTTATTTGTTGCTTAACGTCCAGCCGACTACGTAGAGCCATATCAGGACGAGGAAGGGGGGGATGAAGGGGGCCACTTGTCAAGCGATTCCTGTTTACAAATGCACTAACCCATTATTTGTGTCCCAGCAGGCTTTAGTAAAACTAAATTAATACCTACTGGAAGATTACCAGTTTCCAGTATGTTAAAATAGGCTTAACCTATCTACTGCTGGACTTACATCAGAACACTAACAGATTAAACTATACATGAATCGCGAGACAAGCGACAAGAGAAGAGATTTTTGGAAAAAATACAGGTGAATGAGCAAGAAGGCAGAAAAAAGAAAAGAATTCATGAAGAAAAAGAGAGCATGACATGAAAGAGGAACCAAAAATCTACCTAACAGCAAACTAGAAAGCTCCTGCGGTTCCAAGAACAGTAGGGGCCTTTAATTTCATAACCGCAGTGCCCCACTGCGGGAGTAGACAATTATTAACCGGCTGTGCCCAAGCAATTTTGCCAGGAAAGACCCTTTTGTCAATCGTGGGATCTTTAACGTGCACACCCAATGTAGTGTACACGGGGGGGGGGGGGGGGAGTTCGGACACCGAAGAGAGTCTGCACACAAAGTTGACTCTGAAATAAATTTCCGCCGAACCTGGGATCGAACTCACGCTGACAGCGGCCAACTGAATGCAAATCCAGCGCGCTACCAACTGAGCTATATCCCCGCCCAAAAGCCTGACCAATAAAAAACCCGGACAAACCTTGGCCGATTCAGACGAATACTCTTCGGACATTTGGCCGATAAGTACATGAAAGTTTCGGCCAAAGTAAAAAAAAAATCGGCGATTCGCCGAAGGGCCGATCCAAACGACACCCCTGGAGTTTAATTAACATATTCTTTAGTCTAAACAATGCCTTCAGTTTGAACACTAGGCTGTGCAAACATTGACAAGCCCAGATGATAAAGTGACTATTTTGTCCAGTGTTACCACTTCTTCCTCTTCCCTTGCAAACAAAAGATCAGTCAGAATATCAGAGTTCAAAATTGTGTACTTTCCCCAAAGAATACCGATAACTCGCTCAACATAAATTCTCAGATTAGCTAGTTTGCGTGTTGACTATCTCATAAGCTGTAAGCTGCATGACTCTTCTTTCTTGTAAAGGCAGGGATTTTCACTTGTGCACCTCTCATAGCCACTAGTTCATTAATGTCAAATCCCCTGTCGGCCAAAATGACATCATTTTGTACAATATTGTCTAGATACCCACTATTTGCAGTGATGTGCTTGTCACTTGAAAGCCCACCCCACCCTTTAGAAATAAAAGAAATATGGCCTTGAGGTGTAATTGATATTAGGTATTTAATTTATGGTGCACAAAATTGGTATTACTATCGTTAACAGTTATACAGGGTTTTAAAACTATCGTTAACTGTTATACTTATATATAGAGTTTCAAAACTATCGTTATCTGTTATATAGTTTAAAAACTATCGTTAACTGTTAAATAGAGTTTTGAAACTATCGTTAACTGTTATATAGAGTTTTGAAACTATCGTTATCTGTTATATAGAGTTTCAAAACTATCGTTAACTGTTAGAGTTTCGAAACTATCGTTAACTGTTATTTAGAGTTATAATATATCAATAGCGCGTTTGTGCGCGCTATTGCTAAAACTATGAATAACAGATAACGAGGGTTTCGCAAAACGGCGGCATGGTGCGCGCAAGTGATATTACTATCGTTAACTGTTATATAGAGTTTCTAAAAATAGCGATGGCGTGGTCGGATGTTTTGATGCCGGCAAAATGGCTGCTGAACGTTTCGTTCGAGCAGAGACATGTCTCTGGTTCGAGCGAATTTGCACTAAATTACTACAACATGATTTAGTAGATCAGGGATCGCGTTTACGCACGATTTTTGCGTATTTGACGCATTTTAAAAGTCGTTGGCGCGTTTTTTTCGCCGCGCCGCGTAAGCCATACGCAAAAATATTGTAACTTTTTCTTGTCTTCACGCAGCGCTTTTGCTCTGACTTAATAATCACCCGATCCTGAAACTGACTATAGGGCTCGAGAAGTGACGACACACATGAAATCTGCGCGTCAAAACTAAAGTCCGTTTCTTTTTGCATCGAAGTATCACAAACGAACGTAACGAGGGTATTACCAGATAATGTCTTGTCGGATAATGAAACAGACATTAGCTGCTCTCCCATCTCGCGCTTCCAAAAGGCGGAAAGTGTGTCTAGTCGTATTAGAGCGGGAAACAAACTCGCAAGGCCCGAAGGTTGGAGACAGCAGGGGTGTTATTCGACAGGCGTGCGCGGAGTTCGACAGGAAAACTCGCCGTATTTAGGTAAGGAGTGTCTTTAAGTCTTTCGTGCGTGTTTTGTTTGTGTCTGTACGTGTTTTCGTAGTACGCAAAAATATTGGTCCGTGACGCGTTTTTTTCGTTTCGTTGCGTATGACTTACGCGTTTTTTAAAAAGCTAGCGCGATCCCTGGTAGATCATATTCAACTAACTGTCGTCTGATAAGTCCATCATTTCGCTGCTTCGTTTAATCAAGTAATCAAATCTTCGTTACAGCTAGGACGCTTCCTGTTTTCACAGAAATATTGGTCAGTGTCAGCTTGACCCGTTCTGGCTACCGCGCTGTGTGCGGGTCAGTTTGTACACATACGGCTGGCATGCATGCAGTGGGCAACGGTACACGATGCGAAAGCATGCAGTGTTTTCCAAAACGCGCCTTGGGGGATGTCACTCGGGAAACACGTTGTTTTGTGTTTGTTTTGAAAAAAACCCACTGTTTTGTGTAATGCGTCATGGTCTTTTCCGCGAATATTCAGTAGGCCTACCGTCTTCAAACCGCACACGTGGAAAACGGTACGGCCGAAACTACAAATGATAAAGCTAATATTAAACAAACTCAACAATGATTTGAGAAGACGACAACAGAAGAACGGTCACTAACTAAATAATGTTGTAGTTTTTTAAATTATGTTTCTAGTTAAAATGTACATTTCGTAGCAAAAAGACAGTTTTGCAATGGCATTTCAGGGTTTTCCCATTTGGAAACGATACCAACGCGCTTTTGATAAAACTATCGTTAGCTGTTATATAGAGTTTCTGAAACTCTATATAACAGATAACGATAGTTTCGAAACTCTACATAACAGTTAACGATAGTAATATCAATTTGGCGCACCATATTAATTGTATTGTTGTGCTTGTAGTTAGACCAGGTGAGTGCACTAGCGCTATAGCATCAACACTGGAGGGTCTCTCAATGAATATATTTCAAAACAGTCAATAATGGACACTACTCTGTTCCATGGATAGGGAAGGAACTGTGGCGGTATAGTTTGTCTTTATACTTTGCCTGTCTGGCCAGAAAACAAGTGGCTGCAGTCTGTGGTAGTGGTACATGATATGCACAGTCTCGTGAAAAACTTTGCTGGCAGATGTTCTTGACACAGAAAAGATGTATGCCAGGTGTTGCAGAGGTGTGTTAAGGCGTATATATGCATGAATGAGAGCTTGAAACTGTGTCAGTGCTCTGCGCGAGTGTGTTGGCAAATGCGATGCAAGAAAATCGGGGATATAGCTCAGTTGGTAGCGTGCTGGATTTGTATTCAGTTGGCCGTTGTCAGCGCGAGTTCGATCCCAGGTTCGGCGGAAATTTATTTCAGAGTCAACTTTGTGTGCAGACTCTCTTCGGTGTCCGAACTCCCCCCCCCCCCCCCTTGTACACTACATTGGGTGTGCACGTTAAAGATCCCACGATTGACAAAAGGGTCTTTCCTGGCAAAATTGCTTAGGCACATTTAATAATTGTCTACCTATACCCGTGTGACTTGGAATAATAGGCCGTGAAAGGTAAATATGCGCCGAAATGGCTGCAATCTACTGGCCGTATAAAATTTCATCTCACACGGCATCACTGCAGAGCGCCTAGAACTGTACCCACGGAATATGCGCGATATAAGCCTCATTGATTGATTGATTGAAAATCAAATAATGTAACAAGTGTGAAGAAATTAGAAATCCCAGTAAAATATCGTTCAGTATCGTCATTGTCCCTCAAAGATTCAAGTGTCATTTTTTTCTTGGCAAGTTCGTCTTTAAGTTCCCGAGTTTCTAGCACCAGCCTGTTAAGTTCATCCCGTAGCTGCTTTTCTTCATCTTTAGAAATCCAGGCAAAATTGTCATTCGGGAAGAGGAGCAGCCAGTTCTGCTGTATCCGAAGTACCTTCACCGTCGCCATCACCAGCATCCTCTGCTAAATTAGGGTGAGAAGGACAAGGAGTTGACTCACTCCCCACAAGCTTCTTCCTCTCCTTCAGTCCTTGAGTCTCTGGTACTGTCCTTGTTGGCTGTCAGGCTGTGTCCCTGCACCATACCCAAGTTTCAAAGTAGGTGTCCAGCTCGGACTGTTTACTTCCCACAGATGGTTGCCCTGCAGAAAAAATCAAAGGCAAATGTATTGTAAATTATGGATTGGGAGTTATTTTAAAAATAAGTCGCCCAAACAAAATGAATGAGTAAATCTCGACACAGATCTACCCTTTAAAACTGAACTATGAAGTTGTATCAACAATGACCATTTAGTGTTCAAATAAATTCTGATTATCAAATCCAAGTATTTCACACATATGCAGGGTTCGTACAGGTTTTTTGTTCTAAAATTCAAGGACTTTTCAAGGACTTTCAAGACGTTCTGAAGAGAAAATCAAGCACCCTCTCACCTTCGAGGCTTCAAGGTTTGCCGTAATGGGTCACTCGCTGGTAATTATATAATTATATACCCCCGTCTTGCACACTGATTTAAAACACTGGATGTAAAAAAATTAATGATTTAATGAGCCGACAGACTCAAAAGGGACTGTGGGTTACTGTTCAACTTTTTCCTTGAGGTTATGAAAAAAATAAAACATTGCAATTGTTTATTTTGGTTGATTATTGTGTAATCAGTTTGCAGAATCAGAGTTTTCAAGGACTTTCAAGGATCTTGTCAATTTTTTAAGCACTTTCAAGGCCCTTGAAACTGACCCCTCCAAATTCAAGCACTTTCCAGGATTTCAAGCACCTGTACGAACCCTGCATATGGCATTCTCACAAGTCATGGTTTTGGGCAACCATGATAAGTTGTTACACTGAGAGTAAGTGTAAGACTGACTCACTCAGTCATAGACTGCACTCGGTGCAGGACTGACCGACTGTCCGCACACTACCATTACAACACAGCTTGCATCAAACACAGACTAACCAAGGCAGGTGAACAAAAGCATGAGTACTTACCATTGACAAAATGATCAGAGCACACGTAATAGATCTCCTAGCTGTTGATTCAAAGTTGAAATTCTTCAGCTGAAGCTGTGCCAACCATTCTCGCCGGCGTCGTGCAGTCAAATCCCTTATCTCTTTGCCCTTTCCGTTGACAACAAAGAAAAGAATCTTCTGTCCCTATCTCTATCTTGTCTGTTATGGCAATGTTTAACACTACAACTAGAGACCATGTCGATAAATGCGAGAGATTCAGAGTGCAGATTTCGCGTGTTGCCTTCTCGCGAGTTCCGCCGGAATGCATGGGGCAAGGCCGGACAACTCTGCACACGACTGTGTGACGTCATCGCGTCAGAGCTCATACCAAGTTGTGGTGTGTTGTGTAACCTACAGATAACAAAAAGTTTAATCATGCAGTAAGAGAAATGGAAAGAGAAACAAACAGTTTTTGTTGAGACAGAACAGAACACTTAGGACGGAAAACTTTTTTTCAACAACTTCCAGGGAGAGAATGCAAACACTAAACACTCCCGGTCATGACCTTGACCTTTTGTTTGTTTTCGCATTCAGTTCTTTTCGTACGGCAATTTCAGCTTGTAAAATAAACAAATTTACGAACATTTTCTGATAAATAATGTTTGGAGATACCTTGTATTGAATTATAGTATATACACAAAGAAAAAAAATGAAGCTTAAAAGTCAATTCTTGATTCCCCTAAATAATGAAAACTGCTTTCCCTAAACAATGAATTGTTTACGTAAATAATTCATTGTTTACGTAAATAATGATTTATTTAGAAACATTGCTCATTGTTTATAAACAATGTAATATAAGTCTAAATAATATATTGTTTACGTAAATAAATCATTATTTACGTAAACAATGAATTATTTACGTAAATAATTCATTGTTTACGTAAATAATGATTTATTTAGAAACATTGCTGATTGTTTATAAACAATGTAATATAAGTCTAAATAATATATTGTTTACGTAAATAAATCATTATTTACGTAAACAATGAATTATTTACGTAAACAATGAATTGTTTAGGTAAATAATGAATGGTTTACGTAAATAAAAAATTATTTAGAATTGTTTTACATTGTTTATAAACAATTACTTATTTAGCACATGAGCTTCTAAATAATGATTATTTAGCTAAAACTGGTGAAAAAAACATGAAAAAGTATTCAAATAATTATTTGACAAACGGAATGCCATATGTTTCAGCTCTGTCCGTATTCCATTTACATTCAGCCGCCGGCAACAAAATGTAGTTTGATGTTTGTTTCAGCTCTGTCCGTATTCCATTTACATTCAGCCGCCGGCAACAAAATGTAGTTTGATGTTTGTTTCAGCTCTGTCTGTATTCCATTTACATTCAGCAACCGGTATTAAAATGTTGTTTGATGTTTGTTTCAGCTCTGTCTGTATTCCATTTACATTCAGCAACCGGTATTAAAATGTTGTTTGATGTTTGTTTCAGCTCTGTATTCCATTCACATACAGCAACCGGTATTAAAATGTAGTTTGATGTTTGCTTCAGCTCCTAACGGTGTGTGCGGGACGTCCAAGCCGAGCACCAACTACAGGACAAAGGGCAACCAAGTGACGGTCACTCTGGCTAACCGCGGGTCAAGATCCTCTTACGTGGACTTCGAGCTGCTCCTGACCTCTGTCTACAGCGCGGGCAATGGTGAGACAATTTAAACATGGCGTGCTACAGTAGAACCCCCCTTTTAAGACCTCCACAAATCTGCAAAAATCAGGCCTTAGAACGGAGGGAGTCTTAAAATGGAGATACATTTACAGAGGATATGAACAGAAAATATGATAAAAAAGGGGGGAGTTCTTAAATTGGGGGGGGGGGGGTGTCTTAAAGAGAGGTTTCATCGTAGTTCTATTTTAGCCTGCACGCCTTTCCATATTTAAGTTAGCTTCAGCACGGTTTGAGCGTTGATGTTACTTTCGTGGGCATCTTCATTTCAATGTTGTCTCTATTTACACGGGACTTAAAAAAAAAGGACAAAAATGCTTACTATGTTTTTTGTTGCATGTCTGTATTATCATCTAACTGGAGTATTACTGAAAATAGTAAAGGTAACACATTCTAGTTACCATTTAACATACGCTATAATCATTTAAAGGACTGAAAAGGCATGTCACAAAATGGTACACAGTTCTGGAGAATTTAACCCAGATTCAAACTCACTGGTGGCAACTTAGTTTTTTGTTAACCTTCTCTTGATATGAACACTGTAATGATATCCATGGTACCTGTGAAACACCAGGAGCCCAGTGCAGTACCTCTGAGCTATAGCGGATACTGTTATATTGTGCTTACTGAGAGTATCTTCCCTTCCTATTATTGCTGTACTTCCTGCAAAATGAATACCCCAATATAATGTTGAAATTGAACTACTTCTCCTGAGTCTGCAATGAGCGTGAGTGAAAGACACACACAAGAAAATTTGCTGATTCAAATCAGCAGGTTCCCAGACGTTCCTTCATGTAATTTTTAGGTGAATGGTCAAAGTGGTTTCTTGCACACACTCAGTCATCTTGCACAACAATGCAACACAAAGGAACGTAGTCGATAAATATCGACAGGGGGCCGACAAATGGTTTAAATGTGAAATGTGTGTATATGGGTGTGGGTCTGAAACAAACAAACAAACAAACAAACCATGTGAACCCCAAAGTCATGCGCCCACACGAACACACACACACACACCCACGCGCGGGCGCTGTAGAACACACACATAATATAGTAACAAGAAAAATGTTCATTCAAAATGAACAGCGTCGATGCAATGTCCACCAAAGATTTATTTTGGGAAGTGTTAAAGGTTAGGGTCAAAAGTTAATGAATTGCATGTTGCAGTTGGACAGAAATGAACAGGTGTTAATTGATAAACACATTGATAATGGCTTTTGAGAAAATCAATCAATTCTGCAAAGGAATTAACTTGATGACATCAAAACTGCAGCGCCATTTGAAGAATGGTTACCATTTCTGTTTCTTTGATGGGAATCAAACAAATAAAAACATTGACTATCCAAGTTACCATGAATGGCAATAGTTGACTCCTGAAAAGTAGCAAGGATATAATTTGAGACGATAAACGCCTGATGCAATCCCTCCTCAAGGTCAGTCAACTCAAAACCTTCATCATTCGCAACATCAGTAGGCAACACAGCGGGATTCGTATGTCCAGAAATCATGTCGAAAAAAGATTCCATTTCAAAAGCATGTCCAACCACAGTTGTTGGCAAGTGTTCGTGTCCGAGGTAGCCTTCAGTGTGTGTATATGTATTCATGTGACAGAGAGCGTGACCTCATTCTTCAATCCTCTCTCTCTCTTCTTTCTCATTCGAACGCACACACGCAAGAACGTAGCCTACGCACGCATGCACGCGCACGCTGACACACACACACACACACACACCCCGCTGACGCACAAACCACGCACACACACCCTGACTGTAGGCAAGCATCTCTTTTTGTTTTCTTTACCTTTGTTTATTGTGTTTTCGATATTTGTGTTTATTTTTTGCTTGACTTATCTGTTTTATTTTAATGTTTGCTATCCACATCGTGTGATAAATGTTTCTTCTCAGTCTCCGAGTCAGTTTAGTTTCTGCACGCCGCTTTGGTACTCCTTGTTTTTCTAACTGGTGTATTGTGCGCGATTTGCGTATTTATTTTTATTCCTTTCATATGCTGTTGAAGTGTTGTGGGTGTTATTGTCTGTATATGCTATGTTGCGTCTGTGTATGCCTACAAGAATTTGCATTCGCTCTCTGCCAGTACAAGTCCAAACTTTATTGGGTGTAATGTGCCTGTGGTCTGCTCGCAGTCGAGCACAGATCTATAGTTTTCAAACATTCCTCCAGTGAGCCGCCGCGCGCTGCGACCTGAGTAAAGCGCTTCTTTGGTCTCTGGCAACGTTGAACTGCGCTGATATGCCCAGCGACGTGCGGACAAAGTGATATCGCCCCGCTGGCTATTTTTGCCGCTGGCCTCGGTCGGGCTTTGCCACAGAAACTCACGGTTTGGCCTGTAGGTAAAATGTACAATGTATTTTCTGATTTGTGCACAAAAGCTATTTTTCTTTTTTCTTTTTTTTAACATAACAATGTTTAATGTCACTGTTTGTTTAAAAGAACATGGTCACATTTGTAAAAAAAATGTTAAATTAGAAAATAAATAACATTTTGGTTCATGATTTTTCCTACACCTGTACTGAAAATAAGAAATAAAAATGTCGGTATATAAGTCACTCAAATACAGGTATGTATGACTGGCTCGGTTTGAGTTTGTTACGGTTGACCCTGCACAATTCGACCTCTGATGTTTTTGTTGAACAATTTCACAACTTCCTGTGTTACACAAACTCAGTGATGACCAATTTTGCCTTCTCCCCTCCCAAAGGGTGACGAATTTCACAACTTTCTACAGATGAACAACATTAGGGAGATTTAAAAAACGAAAGGGGAAAGGCTTCTAAATCGGCACAGGCGTGTGCACAGGGCCGTTTTCTGAGAATGGGGAATACTCAGGGTATAATTGCCTACATGGTTCGGTAGAGCTCTTTGCCATAGGCTGTTACCAGTTGTAAAAATTGAGATGCGTGAAATGGATAAAAAAAATAATGAGTTCGAATGAGTAAATCTTGGAATTCAACATGAGTGATCTAATTTTTGTGAAATACAATTGATGATGAGCAGGTGCATGAATTGAAAAATGTGAAGCTCTTGTGTGTGCAATGCGAGTATGTCAATCCTTTATTGACTCGTGGAGTTGAAATTATGCCATGCCCAGTCAGCGGATCATATCCTGCCATGCCCGGCCTTTCATTCCGAAACGAAACGTGAATACATCTAAATCTTGTCTGCGGCCTATGCCGTCTCGTTTCACGTTCCCTTTCGCGGGGTGACTCATTCACCAAACGAAACGAGCTGCAAAACGAAACGTGCTGTCTTTTAAATCTCCCTAATGTTGCCTTCACGCCTCCCATAGGGTGACGGATGTCACAACTTTCTGTGTACACAAACTGATGACGTATTTCACAACAAAATGGCGCTGCCCATGATCAACCTCGATACTAGTTCCGGTTCCGGAATGTCACCGTTCACACAGCCAAATGCCTCCGCATAACCCAGACCGCATAACAACATGGACAGTAAACAATAACATCACAAACACTCAACCTGCATAGACAATTTTCTCATTTGATTTTGGAAAACGGGGGTGGTAGTAGGATGTGAATGTTTGGCATGTTTTGTAAAACGATTTCGCTGGTTGCCAATGTTATCGGCTAGTTAACAGCTCTGGAGACTATACTTGAAAATCTCTCTCCTCGCATACACAGGGTCGTGCAGAAGCAACGACTTCAGGTGTAACAACGGCCTGTGCATCTCCAACCAGCTGGTGTGCAACAACTACAACGACTGTGGCGACGATACGGACGAGGTGGAGGGCTGTACCCTAGCCACTGGTGTCATCGTCGGCATCGTCTTCGGCGTCCTCGTCTTTGTCGGTTTCTGCACTGTCTTCGGCGTCTGCGTCAGGCGACGACGACGGACCTACATCAGAGTGACAGAGGTAAGTGTTTTCGTTTGAATATGGCTAAAATAATCAGGTCTGAGAACCCATACGATTTTGTACGCATGATTGTATAGAAATTAGAATATGATCAGCACGGTCAGTAAAAAAAAATGCGACGAGAAAATGTTTTCAAAGGGACATAACCCTCAGGGGCCTGGTATAAAACAAGTGTAAGTTTAAATTGAGTGTTTGAAATATTAGAGACTGTTATTTACGGGATAGAAATGTATGATATACTCCAGGTTTACTACATGTTTGAATTAAAATTTAAAAACAAAAAACAAAAAACAAAACTGGGAAAATGATGACACAACTGTTGAGAGAAAAAAAAAAGAAAAAAAAAAGACATGATCACAGTTTTGTTCAGTCAACATTGAAAGAAGCGATTTGTTTCAAATGTACTGGTAAACTAAATTAACAGTGCGATAGACGCGTGTGGAGCATTTTTGAATCATGGATGTTGAAATGGTGTGTGGAGTACGCTCATTTTTCTTAAAAGACACCACATTTTGTTTGAGAATCTTCCAAGTGCAAAATAGGGGTTCCCAGGTCTGTGGCTTCTCTGGAGGTTGTAACAGCAAAGTAAACAGCACAATTTACAAGGTGACGCTTTCTTTTTATTCGAGGTTTTGTTCAGTCAACATAATTATTGTCCAAGGAATTAGGGTACAAGATAAAGATCATGATGGCGTCTGCACAAAAATGGTTAAGAACACGTGACCTAGTCACGTGACCAACTTTTCTCGCCATACGTTCACTTGACACCAAGTGACTTGTGACTATTCCTAAATAATTTGAATCGGCTATCTACCCGTCTCTCTCATCGTTTATATCAAAGCTGCTCCAAGGAATGAAGAGTACGTGACCGCTGTACAACCGCAAGGTACTGACTTAGTTATTTTTCGCGATTTCAATGAAGGGAAAGGTGGAGCGTTCGTTGTTGTAAAAGGGGGACAGATGGGAGGGGTGAAACGGCGGGGAGGGAGAGAGGGGGGTGAGAACACGCAAGGTGAGGCGAGATGAGAATTAGAGACAAGTCGAGATTAGAAGAGATGAAATGAGATGGACTAAGGTAAGGTATGGCGGGATGAGATGGACTAAGGTAAGGTATGGCGGGATGAGACCAGATGAGAAGACATATTGGATGGATTAAAATGAAACTGTATGGAATATGCGCGCAAGTTTTGACTAAATGTTTTAACGTAGAGGGGGGAATCGAGACGAGGGTCGTGGTGTATGTGTGTATGTGTGTGTGTGTGTGTGTGTGTGTGTGTGTGTGTGTGTGTGTGTGTGTGTGTGTGTGGGTCTAGAGCGATTCAGAGTAAACTACTGGACCGATATTTATGAAATTTGACATGAGAGTTCCTGGGTATGATATCCCCAGACGTTTTGTTTTTTTTCATTTTTTTGATAAATGTCTTTGATGACGTCATATCCGGCTTTTCGTGAAAGTTGAGGCGGCACTGTCACGCTCTCATTTTTCAACCAAATTGGTTGAAATTTGGTCAAGTAATCTTCGACGAAGCCCGGACTTTGATATTGCATTTCAGCTTGGAGGCTTACATTTTAATCAATGAGTTTGCTCATTAAAGTTGTCATTAAAATCAATTTTTCGCAAACAGATTTAAAATTGATTGCATCGTATTCTTCATCGCATTCTGAACCTAAAAATATATACATATGTCATGTTTACTCTTAAAATGTGATCACAATTAACGAAAATAGAATAATTAGTCTTACGATTAAAATGTAAGAAATCGATCCAAAAATGATGTCATCTTATTTGTGATCATTTCCTGATTCCAAAAACATATAGATATGATAGGTTGTATTCAAAACAAGCTCAGAAAGTTAACAAGAATACAGAAAAGGGCGCTTTCCTGCTTAGCACAATACGCTACCGCGCTAATCTGGCGTGTCAATATCACTACGTTTTGCACGTGGAAGGTGAGCGATTTCCTTCACGCGGGGATTGACGAAGGTGTACTGTCTTGGTGAAAAAATACAGTGCGTTCAGTTTCATCCCGTGAGTTCGACAGCTTGACTAAATGTAGTAATTTCGCCTTACGCGACTTGTTTGTTCCTAGATTTGTTTTAGGAAATTTACAAAATCCCTGAGTGAAACAGTAAATTGACAAATTTACTGAAATGTTCAGAACATGTGTAGATTTACTGTAACATAATACACACATTAAAAAAAAAGTCCCCGTGTATCTAACACGTACAAAGGAAGCGCAGGACCTGCTCGTGGATCACCTGCAGACCCTCAGGGCGCAGTACGACATGCTGGAACTCGAGCAGGAGCTGCTGAAAAAGGCCGTCCGACGTCTGGAGAAGAAGACCGACTGGCAAGAGAACCACACACGCCGCCGAAACCTCCTCTTCTTCGGCCTTTCCCGGACGGCGACGGAGACGCACGAAGACTGCGCGCGGAGAGTGCGAACAGTGATGGAGAAGAACATGGGAGTGAGGACGACAGTGGAGCTGGAACGAGTGCAGAGGTTGTCCAGCGCCGTGGTGCTGGTGAGGTTCGTGACGGTCAGAGACAAGATGCTCGTGCTCTCACACGCTGGCAACCTTCGAGGGACGCAGGTCCGCGTGAAGGAGGACTTTTCGCAGAAGGTTCGCGACGTTCGGAAAGGTCTGGCGGAGCTGCGCGACTCTTACCGAAGCGAAGGGAAGCCGGCGGTGATGAAGTTCGACAAGCTGTACACCGAGTTTGACGTCTTCACCTACGACCTGGCTACCAAGACTGTGAAGAAAGTCGACCGGTTGAAGTCTTGGCGAACCCACAGACCGACCTTGACCTTGACATCGTGTGATGTGGGAGCGGGACCAAGCACGTGCAGTACGGAGTGAGAAAAATGTATCGGCTTTGTCAAGGTCGTTGGGTTTCATGGATCAACTTAGCTGGAGAGGTATATTAATGCGTGTTGTATCCTGGATATCGTCACAGCTTGAAAACCCACGAGAGAAAAATGTTTTCTGCGCGTCAGGTACAGTTTGCGTGTAAGCCTATCCTTAATTGAGCCCGAAGTCGACTTTGCGAAGACTCAGTGCTAAAGACTCAGTGCTAAAGACTCAGTGCTAAAGACTCAGTGCTAAAGACTCAGTGCTAAAGACTCAGTGCTAAAGACTCAGTGCTAAAGACTCAGTGCTAAAGCTCCGTATACATCGCGTTGTCGACTTCGCCCAGTTAAGGACAGGCTTTACAAATTTGACCGAACCCTTCACCACAATTAAAGCACGTACCACGAACGTGCTTATGACATCACCTTCAATAAGTACTCGAGCTTCAGCAAGGGATACAGCCGCTGTAAATAGACCCACTGACTTGTAGCAATATGATTGCCTCCCCAGAGACCACTTTCGTCTTTTTTTTTCCTCTCTTTTTACAATTAAAAAAAAATGTTTTGCGGTTTGTTTTTGTTTTTGTTTGTGATCTTTTTTTTTACTTGATTTTGTAATTACACTTCTCCGGCAGTGAAGGGGTTGCGGAAATGTTGTGATGTATTTTCAGCCGTGCATGCTTTAAAGTTTATTTTTTTGTATGCATTTAGAGCGCTTACTTCCCTTTCTTTATCAGACCTTTTATTTCTTAGCTTATATTTTGTAAAGTTCTGTGAAAAGCTCTTTTGATTTTTGATATATAACATTACATTCGTTTTTAGAGTAGGTTATTTTTTTCATGCACGCTTTCATTACTCGTTTCTTTGATTTTTCAAAAGTTATGACCTTCCTTCCTTTTTTTGCTGTTTTGCATATTCTTTGAAATCAGTACTGCTCGGTTGCGTTATTCGTATGATGTTTTAGATGTTTTTTTCTGAACCACGTTTACATGATTGCAGCTCAAAATATGTTGAATCGATGAATGCTTTTTTATAACTGAAACCCATTTTTGGCTCACGAAGTGTAGCCTTTGCGTTCGTAACTTTTGTCAGTCTGTGCGTGCGTGCGTGCGTGCGTGCGTGCGTGCGTATGTATGTATGTGGTAGAAACTTTAACATTTCGTCATTTGAAGACGTCACATTTTGACGTAAGAGGGTTAGACGTCACGCGAAGGAAATACTGAAAGTCTCGGTCATTGTTTTTATTTTGAGCGGGCCGAGACTAGTTGGCAGTCGTGTCCCTGTAAGTAGGCTACATGCAGACAGACAGATCTAGATCTAGTGTCTCGCTTTCTTGCACAGTGTCACCTATGCTTACTGTGTGTGTGTGTATGTGTGACGGAGTGATTGAGTTTGTGTTACTGTTTGTCGATTTCTTACGTGAGCCTTGAAGGCTTCGCCTCTTGTTTTGTTATATATTTGGATGTAATAATGATGTAGATCTATATAACCGCACTCTTACTCATAAACAAGCAACGTGTGTATACAATAATACATAGATAATTAAATGAAGAGATTATTAGATGAAGAGATAGATAAATAGATAGATAGATAGTTGGATAGATGTATTGATGGATGGATGGATAGATAGATAGATAGATAGATAGATAGATAAGATAGTTGGATAGATAGATAGATAGATAGAGAGATAGAGAGATAGATTGATAGAAAAGTAGATATATAAAAAGAATTAAAAAAATTAAAAGGTAAATAGATTGATAAATTAATCAATGTATGAATGAACAGATAAGTAAATGATTACATTAAAAAACAAGGTAAACCAAAAAAATAAACAGCCAACGCAGAAATCTCTATTTAACCTTTAATAACACACTAATTATTTTCCTCAATGTATTTTGCAGACTGTTCGTGAGTACCCTACAGTACAACAGCAGCAGCCTATGGCAATCCGAATGGTGCAAAAGTCCCTTTTAGCTCTTGATGTCTAAATAACACATTATTTAGCTAAATAACGCGTTATTTAGCTAAACAATGCTTTATTTAGCTATATCATGCATTATTTAGCTAAATAATGCATTGTTTAAATTAAACAATGCATTATTTACAGATACAGAAAAAAGAGAGCCCAGAGCACTAAATAATGCATTGTTTAGCATAAATAAGAGATTGTGTTTGTAAATAACTCATTATTTATAAATAATTACGCGTTTTCTCTAAACAATATATTATATGTAAATAAAGTGTTATTTAAATAAATAAAATATTATTTAGATAAATAAAATATTATTTATCTAAATAAAATATTATTTAGATAAATAAAATATTATATGTAAATAAAATATTATTTATCTAAATAAAATATTATTTATCTAAATAAAATATTATTTAGATAAATAATTTATTATTTAGATAAATAATTTATTATTTAGATAAATAATTTATTATTTAGATAAATAATTTATTATTTACTGTTTTTGCCTTGAAATAGTATTATTACACTAAATAATGCTTTATATAGCTATATAATAGGTTTCCGCTATATAATTCATGATTTGGTAAATAATACATTATATACCGTAAATAAAATATTATATACCGTAAACAATTCATTGTTTAGCGCATCGCGAAGCCGTTTTTTCTCTTGTTGTTTTTTTCCACGTGTTTCCGTGGATCCACGAGAGCTCTGTTGATTCTCAAACTGACCAATCAGACAACTAGCATCTGTACACTAATTAAAGTCCCATTGTTGAGTGTGACGAAAACTCGTGGTGACGATTTTAAAACATGTTGGGTCACGCATGGTCCAATCTTACATGGTCCAATCTTACATGGTCCAACCTTACATGGTCCAACCTTACATGGTCCAATCTTACATGGTCCCATCTTACATGGTCCAACCTTACATGGTTCAACCTTACATGGTCCAATCTTACATGGTCCAATCTTACATGGTCCAACCTTACATGGTCCAACCTTACATGGTCCAACCTTACATGGTCCAACCTTACATGGTCCAACCTTACATGGTCCAATCTTGCATGGTCCAATCTTGCATGGTCCAATCTTACATGGTCCAACCTTACATGGTCCAACCTTACATGGTCCAATCTTACATGGTCCAATCTTACATGGTCCAACCTTACATGGTCCAACCTTACATGGTCCAATCTTGCATGGTCCAATCTTGCATGGTCCAATCTTACATGGTCCAACCTTGCATGGTCCAATCTTGCATGGTCCAATCTTACATGGTCCAACCTTACATGGTCCAACCTTACATGGTCCAACCTTACATGGTCCAACCTTACATGGTCCAATCTTGCATGGTCCAATCTTGCATGGTCCAACCTTGCATGGTCCAATCTTACATGGTCCAACCTTACATGGTCCAACCTTACATGGTCCAACCTTACATGGTCCAATCTTACATGGTCCAATCTTGCATGGTCCAATCTTACATGGTCCAACCTTGCATGGTCCAACCTTGCATGGTCCAATCTTACATGGTCCAATCTTACATGGTCCAACCTTACATGGTCCAACCTTACATGGTCCAATCTTACATGGTCCAATCTTACATGGTCCAACCTTACATGGTCCAACCTTGCATGGTCCAATCTTACATGGTCCAACCTTACATGGTCCAATCGTGCATGGTCCAACCTTACATGGTCCAATCTTACATGGTCCAACCTTACATGGTCCAACCTTACATGTATATTATTGGACCATGTAAGATTGGACCATGCAAGGTTGGACCATGTAAGGTTGGACCATGTAAGATTGGACCATGTAAGGTTGGACCATGTAAGGTTGGACCATGTAAGATTGGACCATGCAAGGTTGGACCATGCAAGATTGGACCATGCAAGATTGGACCATGTAAGATTGGACCATGTAAGGTTGGACCATGTAAGATTGGACCATGTAAGGTTGGACCATGTAAGGTTGGACCATGTAAGGTTGGACCATGTAAGATTGGACCATGCAAGGTTGGACCATGCAAGGTTGGACCATGTAAGATTGGACCATGCAAGATTGGACCATGTAACATTGGACCATGTAAGGTTGAACCATGTAAGGTTGGACCATGTAAGATTGGACCATGTAAGGTTGGACCATGTAAGGTTGGACCATGTAAGATTGGACCATGTAAGGTTGGACCATGTAAGGTTGGACCATGCAAGGTTGGACCATGTAAGGTTGGACCATGCAAGATTGGACCATGCAAGATTGGACCATGTAAGATTGGACCATGTAAGGTTGGACCATGTAAGGTTGGACCATGTAAGATTGGACCATGTAAGGTTGGACCATGTAAGGTTGGACCATGCAAGGTTGGACCATGTAAGGTTGGACCATGCAAGATTGGACCATGCAAGATTGGACCATGTAAGGTTGGACCATGTAAGGTTGGACCATGTAAGGTTGGACCATGTAAGATTGGACCATGTAAGGTTGGACCATGTAAGGTTGGACCATGTAAGGTTGGACCATGTAAGATTGGACCATGCAAGGTTGGACCATGCAAGGTTGGACCATGTAAGATTGGACCATGTAAGGTTGGACCATGTAAGGTTGGACCATGTAAGGTTGGACCATGTAAGATTGGACCATGTAAGATTGGACCATGCAAGGTTGGACCATGCAAGGTTGGACCATGTAAGATTGGACCATGCAAGATTGGACCATGTAAGATTGGACCATGTAAGGTTGGACCATGTAAGGTTGGACCATGTAAGATTGGACCATGTAAGGTTGGACCATGTAAGGTTGGACCATGTAAGGTTGGACCATGTAAGATTGGACCATGCAAGGTTGGACCATGTAAGGTTGGACCATGTAAGGTTGGACCATGTAAGGTTGGACCATGTAAGATTGGACCATGTAAGATTGGACCATGCAAGGTTGGACCATGTAAGATTGGACCATGCAAGATTGGACCATGTAAGGTTGGACCATGTAAGGTTGGACCATGTAAGGTTGGACCATGTAAGATTGGACCATGCAAGGTTGGACCATGCAAGATTGGTCCATGCAAGATTGGACCATGTAAGATTGGACCATGTAAGGTTGGACCATGTAAGGTTGGACCATGTAAGATTGGACCATGTAAGGTTGGACCATGTAAGGTTGGACCATGTAAGATTGGACCATGCAAGGTTGGACCATGCAAGGTTGGACCATGTAAGATTGGACCATGCAAGATTGGACCATGTAAGATTGGACCATGTAAGGTTGAACCATGTAAGGTTGGACCATGTAAGATTGGACCATGTAAGATTGGACCATGTAAGGTTGGACCATGTAAGGTTGGACCATGTAAGATTGGACCATGTAAGGTTGGACCATGCAAGATTGGACCATGCAAGATTGGACCATGTAAGATTGGACCATGTAAGGTTGGACCATGTAAGGTTGGACCATGTAAGATTGGACCATGTAAGGTTGGACCATGTAAGGTTGGACCATGTAAGGTTGGACCATGTAAGATTGGACCATGTAAGATTGGACCATGTAAGATTGGACCATGCAAGATTGGACCATGTAAGATTGGACCATGTAAGGTTGAACCATGTAAGGTTGGACCATGTAAGATTGGACCATGTAAGATTGGACCATGTAAGGTTGGACCATGAAAGATTGGACCATGTAAGATTGGACCATGTAAGGTTGGACCATGTAAGGTTGGACCATGTAAGGTTGGACCATGTAAGATTGGACCATGCGTGACCCAACATGTTTTAAAATCGTCACCACGAGTTTTCGTCACACTCAACAATGGGACTTTAATTAGTGTACAGATGCTAGTTGTCTGATTGGTCAGTTTGAGAATCAACAGAGCTCTCGTGGATCCACGGAAACACGTGGAAAAAAACAACAAGAGAAAAAACGGCTTCGCGATGCGCTAAACAATGAATTGTTTACGGTATATAATATTTTATTTACGGTATATAATGTATTATTTACCAAATCATGAATTATATAGCGGAAACCTATTATATAGCTATATAAAGCATTATTTAGTGTAATAATACTATTTCAAGGCAAAAACAGTAAATAATAAATTATTTATCTAAATAATAAATTATTTATCTAAATAATAAATTATTTATCTAAATAATATTTTATTTAGATAAATAATATTTTATTTAGATAAATAATATTTTATTTACATATAATATTTTATTTATCTAAATAATATTTTATTTAGATAAATAATATTTTATTTATCTAAATAATATTTTATTTATTTAAATAACACTTTATTTACATATAATATATTGTTTAGAGAAAACGCGTAATTATTTATAAATAATGAGTTATTTACAAACACAATCTCTTATTTATGCTAAACAATGCATTATTTAGTGCTCTGGGCTCTCTTTTTTCTGTATCTGTAAATAATGCATTGTTTAATTTAAACAATGCATTATTTAGCTAAATAATGCATGATATAGCTAAATAAAGCATTGTTTAGCTAAATAACGCGTTATTTAGCTAAATAATGTGTTATTTAGACATCAAGAGCTAAAAGGGACTTTTGCACCATTCGGATTGCCATAGCAGCCGGCCGGGAATTACGTCCCTTCCTACCCCACGCAGACAGGCGGATATCAGGCCATCTGAACTGTTTATGCCCACTCTATGGATTGCAAAAGATGGAACTTTCTGTGTCAAGCTAAGGAACAGTTTGGTGTGGGGACCTGTCCAGCTATTGAACAAAATAAAATAAAATTGATTGACTACATTTTTTGTGCGAACATTAATTTGTATAGAAATGTTTCCATTCAGAAATACAGGGCCGGACCAAATGAGTTGTAAGGGGGGGGGGGGGGTTCCTCCTTTTTTGGGGGGAAAATCAGCGAAGTGGCGAAGCCACAGGCGCGCGAACTAGGGGGGTCCGGTGGCATGCTCCCCCGAAAATTTTTTGAAAAACGGTTAAAATCTGTACAATCTGGTGCATTCTGGGCCTTGTTTTGAGGGTTAAGAGCAGCATTGTTTTGGTGCTAAAACTAGTAAAAAAAAAAGAAAAAACTCAAAGCAAGGTACATGCTTTTTCCAGGGGTGGGGTTCCGAAACCCCTGGAACCCCCCCCCCCCCCCCCCCCCCCCCCCCCCCCTGGGTCCGGCCCTGCAAATAGGTTCAACTCCTGTTAACTTCCGTTCAGTTTTGCAGCTGGGAGAATTAACAGAATTACCACTACAAAATATGTGTTTGTGTGTGTGTGTGTGTGGGGGGGGGGGGTGTGGTGGGGTGGGGGGTCGTGTGTGTGTGTGTGTGTGTGTGTGTGTGTGTGTGTGTGTGTGTGTGCGTGTGTGTGTGTTCGAGCAGCACTGTTCCAACGTGCTAGAGGTGAGATTTGGACTATTTCAACCATTTTCAACAGGTTCCTTTTAAGTTTGGATACATACGACTTTATGTGTTAGTAGTGACAAGTTTGACAATTATTCTTTATACTAATAAGGGGGTTCTTTCGAAGGGATTAGCTCAATCTTGACGCTGTTAACAGCTCACTCACGACTTAAGGTTTTAGTAGTAGTGCATGCGCAGTATGCACGCCGGTGATCGTGTTATACTATTGTCTGTGTGTATGTGTGTGTGTGTGTGTGTGATTGTGTTTGTGTGTATATTTGTGTGTGTGTGTTTGTGTGTGTGAGTGTGTTTGTGTGTGTGTGTGTGTGTGTGTGTGTGTGTGTGTGTGTGATGTGTTTTTTGTTTCTTTTTCTCGGAATCACTGAGATTGCTTGATTTTGTTAATTTCAGATGGCGTATTGTTGAATGAGCCATGAAATTAACTTGTACGCTTTTTGTGTGGCTTATGATTGGATCGCCTTGTATTCTTTTTTACCGTGGTAAAGGAAATGTTGTAATCGCGAGAAACTCCAACAGCGACTGAAACAGAGCTGAATAAAGATTATTAAGTGAATGGAAACTGGAGACATGTTTTGCTTTCATACACCGCTTTAAAGACGGTAGTTCAGGAAGAAGGAAATGTGGCATGCATTTAATTGTATGTTTTTGTCCGTGTGTGCGTGCGTGCATGCACCTCTGTGTTTGCCTATGTACTTGTATGCAGTTCTGTCTGTCTGTCTGTCTGCTTGCCTTTCTATCTCTCTGTCTGTCTGTCAATGTATGTCTTTGTTCGGCTTCACAGAGACTCGCGAACCCTTGCTCACGAATAGTAAACTTGTGCTCGTTTGAACACACACACACACACACACACACACACACACACACACACACACACACACATACATACACACATACGCACACATATCGGAGAGGAGGGGGGGGGGATTGCGGATGAGGGGGCACAAAGGGATCGCGCAACGATCCGTCTCAATCGGTGTCGTATTCATGTTCATATACATATTCATGTTCATATTCATGTTCATATTCATATACATGTTCATATATACACATTCATGTTCATGTTCATATACACTTTCATGTTCATTTTCATGTTCATGTTCATGTTCATCATCCTTGTCTGCGTCCATTGTGTTTGGTGTCTCTGTCACATGTTGCACTCAGCGGAACTGTCATCTTAACGGCGGAGCAGCTGGAATGATGACCCAAGAAGATGACATGATTCAAGTTTCCTAATTGCTCTGTCACCACATGTACGTTCACACTAAGACGTGCCTTGAACCTCAGTTAATGACGACCGCACGAAGTTCATAGTTGTAAAACAAAAGAATTCTGTACTCACCGACACAAGGACAGCACAATCATACGAATTTTTTGCTTATAAAAGCTTCACAAAAAGCTGAATGTCTATTCTACGGTGCTCTTTGTGAATTGTTTTGATAAGTTTTATAGTGCTCTCCGACTCTTTTATAAAAAAAATAAAACGTCTGGTGACTTTATTTAAAAATACCGGGGGAAAATTGTCAGCCAGTAAAGTATTCACAGTCTCTCTGAAAATAATTGATTTTTATTCTCTGTAAATGAATTTGTGTAAAGTAGATAATGGCATATATGCGAAATCAGTCGTGAACCAAGTCGAGCACAAAAAGCCTATGAACACGGCACAATTACAATTCAATAACGCGGAAGCAAACACTGATTTAAAAAAAACAAACATTCTGACTGCAGTAGCAAAGCAGCTTAATTTTTACCACTAGAAGTTGATACTTGTGAAAAGAATCGAGGCAGAAAAATAGCTTTGCATTCTTAAGTACGGTGATTTTGCACTCACTCTTTCAAACTGTCTCATAATACAAAGCTTGAAGCAAACGGCTCCGTACAATTAAGGTGCAGTATGCGCATGGACACAATCTTCTTTTAAAACACACTAAACTTATGGATGACATGCAGATACCACCGTGTCCTGTATTTGAATATCCCTAACCGGATATATTGATGCAACATGCTCTTACTTAAGTAGAACTTGTTAAAGGAAATAACAATTCGGCCAATTTATTTAGCGTCATTCTGTACTGTAGAGGATACTTGAGTACAGTCGTTGTTTTGAAACTAAATCCAGTCAGTCACGTTTTTATACAGTGACATCTGTGTGGGGAATTACAGTTTGATTTCCTGGTTACTATACGGGCGAGGTAAAAATCTAAACTATCTCCAAATATGACACAGAGACGGAGGAAAGAAATATAATGAAAGCCTTTTCCCGGGTGTTGTGTTACGATGAAATTGCACAAATGGTCTGAGGTTGGTCGACGCAAAGGGATTTTGACTGAGAAATGAGTGCTAGCTTTCTGTGCGTGCTCTCTGCAATGTTTGTTTGTGTGTCTGGACATTATCCTAGCTACGGTAAGTGTACACGCATTGTTCGTTAGTTTGCTGTTGGTGATTGTGGTGTTGTTGTTGGTGCTTATGGTGTTGTTGTTGCTGTTCTTTTTGTGGTGTCGGTTGTGGTTGTGAGGGAAATACAGCACGCGACACAAAACCCACACACACACACACACACACTCACACACACACACACACACACACACACACACACACTCACACACACACACACACACACACGCGCACGCACACACGCACGCACGCACACACACACACACGCACGCACGCACGCACGCACATACACACGCACGCACGCACACACACACACACACACACACACACACACACACATACACACACACATGATTCGCCGGATAGGCTGTTGATCTCCTGGCCGATGTGAATGCGTGATATATTGTGTAAAATAAATCCCATCTCACACGGTTACATGCGCCTTGAGTCGCCTTGTGTGGTGAGATACGTGCGCGATATAAATCCTCGTAAATAAAAATAAATAAAAATAAATAAATAAATATTTTAGTCTCGTTCTCCAACACTTGCACTGACACTAAATAAGTGACAAGTTAGAAGCCATATATATATATATATGTATACAGTCAAACACGCTTAAGCCGAACTCGCCCGGGGAATGAAAAATCGTTTCGCTTATCCGAGTTTGTGCATATCCGAGTTCGGATAAGCCAAACCTTTCCCGAGAAATTACCCTGCAGTTCGGCTTAAGCGAGTTTTTTTTTCAGGATAAGTTGTAAAATCACTTGGAATGTTTCTCTCTCTCTCTCTCTCTCTCTCTCTCTCTCTTTCTCTCTCTCTCTCTCTCTCTCTCTCTCTCTCTCTCTCTCTCTCTCTCTCTCTCTCTCTCTCCCTCTCTCTCTCTCTCTCTGTGCGTGGTGTGTGTGTGTGTGTGTGTGTGTGTGAGTGTGTGTGTGTGTGTGTGTGTGTGTGTGTGTGTGTGTGTGTGTGTTTAAATGAATAAGATCAAAACAGTGACAAGTTACAAGTGCTTTCTTCAGTGGGGCTTTATTAATACCTCAAAGCCAACTGTAAAAATAAATGGTGAAAACAGAGACACATCTCAGAAACAAAACCAAAGATTCCACAAGCAACTACGCTTTTGTAAAAAGGATTTCAAGTAAATCATAATAAATGTAATGTTTAATGAAACCCTCTCCATTAAAGAAAGAAA